>NW_015505642.1:509122-582560 GCF_001515645.1 Sinocyclocheilus grahami | reverse complement strand
GGCGTTATGCAAATCTTCCCACATAGTGACGTAGACATGTGGGGGCGTGTTAGAACGAGCCGTTTTAGGTAGGCGTGGTTGACTCTTAACTTTTATAAAGAATATCTCTTTGGATTTGAGACTTTAGTCTTTGCAACTTTACAGATCTTCTTTATGCACCAAGAGCTTTTAACACTCCAAAGAGAAAGGAATAATTGAAATCGCATCATATGACCCCTTTAAAGGAGATTTTCTCAATATTTAGATTTTTTTGCACCCTCAAATAGTTGTCCTATCCTAACAAACCATAGATCAATGGAAGGCGCATTTATTCAGCTTTCAGATGATGTATAAATCTCAATTTCAAAAAATTTACCCTTATGACTGGTTTTGTGGTCCAGGGTCACATTTCAGTTTAGTGGGTTTACTGTGATGACAAAGTCAGTGAAGTCACCTTTATTTATGTAACACTTTATACAATACAGATTGTTTCAAAGCAGCTTTACATTCATAAACAAGAAAATAGTGATTCAATGATGCAAACAAAATTCAACTATACTGTAAGGCAGCTCTAAAAATACATTAGTAAAATATAGGATGTATATAATATGAAAAAATTATGCAAATATTATTAGCAAATAAAGTTATAAATAATGTCAGAACTTTTCGTTTTATTATCAGGCCTTTATTTATTTCTGTATTTATTATTGCTAAATGAAATTTAATAAATGTATATATTTAATGCAAATAATTACATTATTCCATTGCATATATTTAGGATATGTAAAATAATATCTATGTATATAGCCTTACTCCAAAAAAACGTTTTTTTTTTTGTTTGTTTCCATCGCATATTGACATAATACATCATTTGGATAGTCATAACATAACTAACTAACTAACTAAATAAAAATTTAGTGGGATTAGTATGATGACAAAGGACTTTATACAAAGCTTTATACAATGAAAACTTAGATATATTAAATAATAATAATAATATAAAATATATAATTCAATATTTTATATTGTTAATTAATAAATAAATATAGATATAAATGAAGGCATGATAAAAATGTTGACATTAATGCAAATATAAATGAATAAATGCAGATCTTTAATGCAAATTATCATGCATTATTAAATAAAATGCCTAAAATTCTAGCTATCCTCCGAAAAAATAATTCTGCTGTGATATATTTATATATAAGTATTGGACAAAAAACTAGAAAGTGTGTTAAAAGTTTGTTAACACAGTTTATTTTCTAAATGTCCGCAGGGCCAGAAGTGCCCATGGTTATATAAGAGTTACATAATGAACGTTAAGTATAGAGATAGAAACACTGAGTAAGAGACATACTGTGCCGCTCCAACACTTTATTGTTGAATAACTCTCTCTCGCTCGCTCTCTCTCGTTTTCCAGACTCCGTGCAGAGCAGCGCAATTCTGAGTCTCGTCAGGCTGTTGAACTGGCGGTCAAAGAGCACAAAGCTGAAATCCTGATACTGCAACAGGCCCTGAAAGACCAGAAACTCAAAGCTGAAGGTCTTTCTGATACTGTGAGTGTGCCAGTGCACGTGTGTGTCGCTGTGGATTAAAGCATCTGCTAAATGACGATGTGCATACTTACTCTGTCTTCATCAGCTGAGCGATCTGGAGAAGAAACACGCCATGCTGGAGATGAACGCGCGCAGCCTGCAGCAGAAGCTGGAGTCGGAGCGAGAACTCAAACAGAGGCTCATGGACGAGGTGCTTCACTTTTCTAGCACTCAAAATACATACCAAATAAATGAAATATTTGAACTGAAATGATTAAGTATTGACAATAGTGTAAATATACTTAAATGGAAAAATAGAATACAGGTACATCTCAAACAATTAGAATATAATGAAAAAGGTCAATATTTTTTGTCACTCATTTCAGAAAGTGAAACCCATATATTATATAGATTCATTACACATAGAGTGAAATATTTCAAGCCTTTATTTCTTTAAATTTTGATGATTATGGCTTACAGATAATGAAAACCCAAAATTCAGTGTCTCAGAAAATTTGAATATTACATAAGATCAATAAAAAAGGATATTTTAAACAGAAATGTCAGGCTTCTGAAAAGTATGTTCATTTATATGCACTCAATACCTGGTTGTACCTCCTTTTGCATGAATTACTGCATCAGTGCGGCGTGGCATGGAGGCAATCAGCTCACTGACTGTGGAAACTTCACACTGGACTTTAAGCAACATGGTTTCTGTGCCTCTCCACTCTTCCTCCAGACTTCGGGACCTTGATTTCCAAATTAAATGCAAAATTTACTTTCATCTGAGAAGAGGACTTTGGACCACTGAGCAACAGTCCAGTTCTTTTTCTCCACAGCCCAGGTAAGACGCTCCTGACGTTGTCTCTGGTTCAGGAGTGGCTTGACACGAGGAATGCGACATTTGTAGCCCATGTCTAGGATTCTTCTGTGCGTAGTGGCTCTTGATGCGCTGACGCCAGCCTCAGTCCACTCCTTGTGAAGCTCCCCCAAATTCTTGCTGGTGCACCTTTTCCTACCACACTTTTTCCTTCCACTCAACTTTCTATGAATATGCTTGGATACAGCACTCTGTGAACAACCAGCTTCTTTAGCAATGACATTTTGTGGCTTACCCTCCTTGTGGAGGGGGTCAATGACTTCTGTCAAGTCAGCAGTCTTCCCCATGATTGTGTAGCCTACTGACCCATACTGAGAGACCATTTAAAGGCTCAGAAAACCTTTGCAGGTGTTTTGAGGTAATTAGCTGATTAGGGTGTGACACCATGACTTTCCAATATTGAACTTTTTCACAATATTCTAATTTTCTGAGACACTGAATTTTGGGTTTTCATTATCTGTAAGCCATAATCATCAAAATTTAAAGAAATAAAGGCTTGAAATATTTCACTCTATGTGTAATGAATCTATATAATATATGGGTTTCACTTTCTGAAACGAGTGACAAAAAATATTGACCTTTTTTATGATATTCTAATTTTTTGAGATGTACCTGTAGTTGCTGTTAATGTACTCACCCTCAGGCCATCCAAGATGTAGGTGTTTTTTTCTTCATTAGAACAGTAAGACAGATTTTTAGCTGAAACCATAGTCCTTGGTGATTTATAATGCAAGTCAGCGGCTGCACGTTTTTGAGAATTAAAAAAAAAGCATATCAGGGAAGACAAAATTAACACTCGTGGCTCCTGACGATATACTGAGGTCTTATGAAGCGAAACAGTCAGTCTGTGCAAGAAACTGAACATTATTTACAACAATATGATGATGATGATGATGATAGATACTTTATTGATCCCCGGGGGGAAATTCAGGTATCCAGTAGCAACATTATAACAGATAACAAAGCATACATAAAAAAGTAAAAACTTAGAATACAAAATAAAAAACAAAAGAGTACATGTACAGAGTAAACATAAGTGCATGAATGGAAATACTAGCGTTAGATGCTGGGTACCAGCATCAAATATTCAAATATACAGAGGTGTTTACGATGTGCAGATATGTAATACAATACACTATAAAGATAGTAAGAGTCAAAATCCAGGTATTTAAAATATGTAAAAATGTAATAAAAATACTGTAAAGATGATATAAGTCCAGTACAAAGATAAAAGTATATAGATGGCATGGGACATAAAAGACGGCAGTGCACACCAATTCCGTGTCCATCAATCTAGAAAGTTCATTAGCAACAGTCCAGTTCAAGTCCTGCTCACAGGGAAGAGTTGAAGAGCCGTATAGCCTGAGGGACAAACGAGTTCCTCAGTCTGTCTTTAGAGCAGGGCAGGGACAACAGCCTGTCACTGGAGGAGCTCCTCTGCCTGGAAATGGTTTGGTGCAGAGGGTGGTGGACATTGTCCAGGGTGGACAGTATCTTGCCGAGGATCCTTTTCTCTGCTACAGATGTCAGGGTGTCCAGTTCAGCACCAACTACTGTAGAGTAGAGTCGGCTCTGTCCCTTCCTGTAGAGGGCGTCCGTGTTTGGGGACCAGTCCAGTCTGTCGTCTAACTCCAGACCCATTTGGGTCTGGAGGGTCTGGAGTTAGACGACAGACTGGACTGGTCCCCAAACATGGACGCCCTCTACAGGAAGGGACAGATTACCAGTAATCAGGCAAATAGGATATCTGATTCTTTTCCGCGAACTGCTTCTTTTGGACATTTCATTTCAATGAACAGGTTCAATTCACTAGTTCGGGTAATAATGTTGTAAATAATGTTCAGTTTCTTGCACAGACCAATCGTTTCGCTTCATAAGATCTTGTAAGAAAAAATGAAGACGTCGAAGCTCTTGATGAAGAATAACTTTTATTACAGAATAGCAGTGACAAAGTACAGGCAGCACTTCGGATTCATCTGAGTCAGAATGAACTCCGAGCATCCTACGCTCAAACATTTTATACTCTATTACGTTCATCTTCCCGCTAGACATGTAAATGAAGTTTCGTCTTAAATGTAAATTGCGGATATCAATGAAAGTGATAGCCTTCCGTTCCCACATCTTTGGTAGTCTTTCAGGTGGAAACAACCAAATGTTAAGGTGATAGGATTATCTAGAATCCCTAGCAATTATATTCAAGTACCCTTTTGGTCAGCAGATGGTTCTTGATGGCCTACTGCCGCTCCCACGCTATAGGTGACGAAGTAACGTTCAGGAGATACTATTTACATATTATTGAGATCGGAAAGAATTATCTCTATGATAATTAAGCTCTTTGTAGAGAAAGGAGAATAGTTTACTTGGAGTGGAAATTTGGTCGAGGCAGACTATAATTTCTTACAATCTCAATATATCGTCAGGAGCAATGGGTATTAATTTTGTGATGCCTGTACATGCTTTTTTGACTCTCAAAGTGATGGTAGCCATTGACTTGCATGTTACGAATCACCAAGGACCACAGTTTCAGCTAAAAATCTTCTTTACTGTTCTACTGAATTATAAAATCACCTACATCTTGGATGGCCTGAGGGTTAGTACATTAATAGCAAATTCTAATTTTTGGGTGAACAATTCCTTTTAAGTATCATTTTGACTGCTTTGTAGTTTTTACTGAACATTATTTTATCTATCCTTTATACTAAAGATACCTTTTTGAAGGATATTGGTTGACTTATGCCTTTTTTTAGGAACTTGAACTTAAGTGAGACTTGAGTGTTTGTAGACATTTAAGAAGATGTTGTGCTGACCTTGATTTATTGCAATATTGAGATGTTATTTGGATTTTAGGACTAGTTCATCTCTGAGCGAGTAAAATACTTAAGTACTGTTCAAATCAGATACTCTTAGACCTTTACTCAAGTTGTATTGGAAGTGGTGACTTGTAACTTGTAATGGAGTGATTTTCGCTGTTTTACTCAAGTATGATTTTCAGGTACTCTTTACACCTCTGAGTTTTGAGAGCCGTGTAATCATGCATCTTTACCATAACCAGTGTATCGTTTTCTCTCAGCAAGCAAAACTGCAGCAGCAGCTGGACATGCAGAAGAGCCACATCTTCAGACTGACACAAGGACTTCAGGACGCGCTGGACCAGACGGACCTTCTGAAGACCGAGCGGACAGACCTGGAGTACCAGCTGGAAAACATACAGGTGCACGGATGCATGGAAATATTAACCATACTACTCATACTAGGCATGCGGTATGATTGTACTAATCTAAACTGACAAAATCTATATGAATAATTATAGTAATTTAAGAATTGATTTTTAGGAATAATTGTAGATTTTTATTACAATTTTTATTTTATAATAATGTTATTATAGTTTTATTTTAAATAATTTTATTTTATATTAGCTATCAAAAGTTAGGACACTTTCACACAAAATTGGATTAAATAATGCAAAATTATATACCATATTTTACAGTTTAAAATTGTTGCATGCTACATACTACATACAGTTTAAAAATAGTATGCGGTGACAAGAATGCTAGTGTTCCATTCCAAACACAGGTGTGTTCTAATAGCAGTGTGGCTCCCTCTGCAGGCGGCGTACTCTCACGAGAAGGTCAAGATGGAGGGGACCATCACCCAGCAGACCAAGCTCATAGACTTCCTGCAGGCCAAGGTAGAGCACCCCTCTAAGAAGAAAAAGGTCAGAGTCATCCGCTGTAAATTCACTTAATTAACTAATCTGACTAACTGCTTGCTGAGCTGCGCATTAGGTGTCCCTGGAGCTACACATGCAAATAACCGCATACTAACCGCGCCAACCGTCAGAAATCTCATATATATCCTTATATGCAGAAGCCCTGAATAAGTGAGTTGTAGAAAGGGACACCTAATTTGAGTGGATATGTAGGGATAGAATGGCAGGATAGAGTCCTAGCGTGTCTGTGGGCGTGAGCCTGGGCGATTCACTAGGTCTCGTGTTTCGGGTGCAGGGGCTCTTTGGTGGCCGGCGTCGAGAGGATCTGCTGGCGGCGCAGGGACAGACGCAGGTGCCCGCTGTGCCCGCCGTGGCCCCTGTTCCCCTGCAGTACAACGACCTGAAGGTGGCGCTGGAGAAGGAACGCACTCGCTGCTCGGAGCTGGAAGAAGCCCTGCAGAAAACACGCCTGGAGCTCAGAGAGGGTGAGATGCTGTTTGGCTGTTTCATACAATTACGTCGTTAAATTTGGTTGCTTGTTTTCCTTGAAGTTGCAATGAATGGGGACTAAGGTTTTTTTTTGTTTTTTGTTAACGACACAAAAGCAACGTGAAAAAAACTTTCACAGAAAACTGTCCTTTTGTGTTCCTCAGAAAAAAGAGATTATAAGACTCCACTTGAATTATGACTAGAAAGAATGATAATGCAGACTATAAATTATATTATAATTCTATTATGTTTTTATAGATTATAAATTACAATATATAACTGCAATTATTGCAATATACAGTACTGTTTAAAAATATTGAGGTCAGCAAGATTTTTAATATTATTAATACTTAAAATATTAATAGTTTTATTCTGCAAGGATGTATTAAATTGATCAGAAGTGAAATATATATGTTATATATATATATATATATATATATACATATACATATTATATATATATATATATATATATATATATATATATTACAAACGTGATGTATTACAAACAAATTATAGTGCAAATAAATGTTGTTCTTTTAAATATTTTATATTCATCAAAGAATTCTAAAAAATTAATCATGGTTTCCACAACAATGTGATATTTTTTAAAAGATAAAGATCCTTTTTGAAAGAAATGTACACTTTTTATTCAGCAATGATGCATTAAATTGATCAAAAGTGACAGTAAAGACATTTATGATGTTACAAAAGATTTCTGTTTCAAATAAATGCTGTTCTTTTGAGCTTTCTGAAAATCTGAAATGTTTCTTGAGCAGCAAATCAGCATATTAGAATGATTTCTGAAGATCATGTGACACTGAAGACTGGAGTAATGATGCTGAAAATCCAGCTGCGCATCACTGGAATAAATTACATTTTTATAATATATTCAAACAGAAAACAGTTATTTTAAATTGTAATAATATTTAACTATTTGTACTGTATTTTTGAACAAATAAATGCAGCCTTGGTGAGCAGTAGAGACTTTCAAATGTTAGTGTAATATAAAGCATTATTGAAATGACACATTCTATTAAACAATAAGCAGACGTGCCACATACTGTGTGTAACATGCTCAGATGTGCTGTTTTTTTCAGTGCGTCTCACTGTATTCTCTCCGCTCAGCAGTTCAGTTTAATAAAGCTCTGGAGCACAGCAGTACTCCAGCCACTCCGGGTTTGGCTCGTCAGCAGCTCATGATGTCCACCAAATCCAACAAATCCCCCGAGCACCAGCCCAGCAGCGGCCTGGTGTCGTCCAGCTCCGGCCGCAGGAAGGACGCTGCCAATCCTGAAGGTTAGAAGCCAGACGCAGAGCTTTTGCAACCTTTTAAATATTCAAAACATAAGCAAAACAACAATTGTGTTCTCTTGGTCCTTCTTGCCATTTCATCTCATGCTATGAAAAGGGAAATTAAATCAGAAGCTTGTAGGAAAATGCTGATGTGATGTGTATATTGATGCTGTTTCGATATAAGATGAGGAGACTGTGTCCTCTGAAGGACTCCAGAAATGTTTTGGCTCATGTCTGTCCACACTCACTGTCCTCTCTGTTGTCGTTCCACAGAAATAAGGAGAGCCACTTCTGAAAGTAAGTTCTTACATAACAGGCTCAGGCGGCCCACTCTCAAGAAACCGTGCCATCTGTGATTGAAATATCAGGATTTTTCATTTATTTAATTATTTACGCTTTCATTTTTAAAGGTTACTGATGAGCCTTCAAGATGAGGCTGATATATGCCTAAAACTCATTAAAATACAGATAAAACTGAAACAGAAACTTCAGTTTGAACTATGTGGTCAGAAAGACTTTGATATCATTTATCATATCATATATAATGTCAGAAAGGTCAAACCATTATTTTAAAATGGGGAAATTTATCAAAATAACAGCGTTATATATATATATACAGTGGGTACGGAAAGTATTCAGTACCCCCTTAAATTTTTCACTCTTTGTTATATTGCAGCCATTTGCTAAAATCATTTAAGTTAATTTTCCCTCATTAATGTACACACAGCACCCCATATTGACAGAAAAACACAGAATTGTTGACATTTTTGCAGATTTACTAAAAAAGAAAAACTGAAATATCACATGGTCCTAAGTATTCAGACCCTTTGCTGTGACACTCATATATTTAACTCAGGTGCTGTCCATTTCTTCTGATCATCCTTGAGATGGTTCTACACCTTCATTTGAGTCCAGCTGTGTTTGATTATACTGATTGGACTTGATTAGGAAACCTATATATATATATATATATATATATATATATATATATTCATACAGATACCATTTAAAATAGTTATTTAATATACATGTGTGTATATATACAGTGTATATATATATATATAAAATATATAATTTTTAAATATATGTATTTTATATATATATATATTACAAATATACTGTATGTGTTTTAAATGTGGCAGTGTTCAGTCATGGGAACACAAATGGCACCGTTTCCTGAGAGTGATCCAGGCGTCTCCCCAATATCTTTTCTTTCTTGATATGATCTTTTTATCCCTGCAGAGATAAGCTCTCTGGCCAAATACAAACATGTCATTCAAGGAAACGCTTCAATTGAAGTCTTTTGGCCATTCTACACCCAATATATTGAACAAACACTTGCTGTGTCAGGTCATCATGGTTCGATGGCTGCAGACTTCCACTCAGGACATCATGAAATGATTGTGGATCTCCAAAGCTCCTGCACGCAGATCTGTCAGGACACTGAGCTTATCTCGAATATATGGCCATACTCCTGCTGTATGCCATGCGGAATGCCAGAACTCCGAAATCCTTGCATGCTCGTACCCAAGCTACCAATGACAGCTTGGACAGTACAGTGATGCTGGTGTTTCACCCTCTGGTGGAGAAATGTTCTCAGGAGAGGACATTTTCAGCTTGCTTTGGCCTGTTTGCATAAGATATATAGACGGGTGTAAGAGACACATGACTGTCTTTAAGAGAGTGTGTCTGTCTGTTTGATCCTGTAGAGTACACCAGACGTGTGAAGGACAGGATTCATCACAACACTCCTCACCGCTTCACGCAGGGGCTCAACATGAGGGCGGCCCGCTGCACCGTCTGTCTTGACACCGTCCATTTTGGACGGCAAGCCGCGACATGCATCGGTACGGATCTCATGTAAACTCTTTCCAAATACACTATCAATTTACTTAAAAGTCAGGATGTGCTGATACTACTTTTTCCATAATGAGTATGATAGCGATACTTATATTTTTGGTACTTGGCGATACCAATACCAGTATTCACTTCATTGCACAAATGTTGGGTGGAGAAACCACACTGAAAAAATGGTAACATCTAAATTAACAGTTTTCCAAGTCAAATATTATTTAACATCACTGAATCAGTCTAAATAAATTATTTATACCAACAAAACTGTTTTTTATGGGTTAAAATAACTGGAAATACAGTCGAAATAGTAGAAATTACAGGTTGACAGTTTTTACAGTGAAAAAGGCAATCATCATTGGTTGGCTTAATTTTAGTAAATAAATGACTCCTGCAGTCACTTTCATGCTTAATTATCAATATACAGTTATACAAATATCAATCAATCAACATTTATTTTTATAGCCTTTTACAACACTCAAGGTGACCAAAGTTCTTTCCAATAAGAGCAAAAAATAATACAGTACATTTACATTTAGTCATTTAGCAGACGCTTTTATCCAAAGCGACTTACAAATGAGGACAATAGAAGCAATCAACATCAACAAGAGAGCAATGATATGCAAGTGCTATAACAAGTCTCAGTTAGCTTAATGCAGTACACGTAGCAAGGGTTTTTTGTTGTTGTTGTTGTTTTTTAAATTATATAATAAAAAAAACAGATAGAATAGAAAAAGAATAGAGAAGCTAGTGTTTTTTTTAAAGAAAACAAGCAGTTAGTACATGAATAGAGTGCAAGTCTAAAAGGGGCAAGTTTTTTTTAAAGAATAGAATTAGAATAGCGTGCTAGAGTTAGAGGGTAAAAACGGAGGTATAAAACTACAGCAAAATAGGTAAAATAGTAGACAATAAAATACATAGAATATACAAAAATGTCACAACATTGCTACGTATTAAAAGCCAGTCTGAATCAATAAGTTGAAAGCCTATTTTTAAAAAGGCTGAGGTCAGTAATGGTACTCATAACTTATGGTACTTACATTAATTATGCTTGTTAACCCTATAAAACCTGACGCTAAAATAAGTTGCTTTTGCACACACGCACGCACGCACGCACACACACACACACACACACACACACACACACACACACACACACACACACACACACACATGTTGTGTTTCCATGTTTTATGGGGACATTCCATAGGCGTAATGGTTTTTATACTGTACACACTGTATGTGCTATTGCCCTACACCAACCCTACCCCTAAACCTACCCCTCACAGGAGACTTTGTGGATATTTACTTTCTCAAAAAAACTCATTCTGTATGATTTATAAGCTTGTTTCCTCATGGGGACCTCAAAAATGTATTACTATCCTTGTGGGGACATTTGGTCCCCATAACGTGATAAATACCAGTTACACACACACACACACACACACACACACACTTTTATTCATTCAGTTGCAAGGTGTAATTTTTTCAGAAAACAAATGACTTCTAAAATATTAATATACTGTATAATATATTTTATTTCTAAATTAAGCATGATATTTTTTCTCTTTTGGAATGTCATATTGAGTTTTTTTTCTTTTGAGCCAATGGGAACGCAGAAATGCTTTGTTGTATTGTCCATTCACCACTATAGAAGTTACTATAATGACTTGTGCTTCTGAAAAACACAGAATTGTGAAAAGGGCCCACTGTTGTTTTTTAACAGATCGCTGACCCAATCAGGTCAACCTGGGTTAAAGCTGAAGCTGCTGATCCTCCTTCTGTGTTGGTTTAACCATCTTCTCTCTCCTGCTTTAGAATGTCATGCTTTGTGCCACCCAAAATGCTCCCCGTACCTTCCAGCCACCTGTGGCGTGCCCACCGAATACGCACTGCATCTGTCCGAGGCTCTGTGCCGGGAAAAGGGAAACACTTCCGGCCTGAAAGATGTCGGAGGACACATGAGGCTGGAAGGATGGCTGAAGCAGCCCAGGTGAGCCGTGTGCCAAGACCATACCACCATCAGAAGAGAAGCAAACACTAAGTGTACATGGAATTGTGGTTGTCCTCCTGCAGAAATGGGAAGCGTGGCCAGGGCTGGGAGAGGAAGTACGTGGTGCTGGATGGATATAAAGTGATCACCTACGAGACAGAACCAAGAGACGGTCTGTGAATGTTTATACTTTTCCCAATGTTCACCGGTTCTGTTTGCACACAGCATATTATTACAGAGCAACAGTTCATCCCTGTCGAAAAATCTTGAATCATATTCAAGCTGGTTTTTGGATAGTGGTAGCTTGTTTTGGCTGAATCTAGGTGGTTACCAACTTTAAACATCTTGACCAAGCTGTTTACCAAATTAGGCTGGTAGTTCCTCCTGATCAACCATCTAGACATCTTAAACCAGCTTAAGGAGGTCTGATGGTCTCCCAACCAGAGCAGTTGACAAAACCCCTTTAAAACCATCAATCCAAACCAGCCTGTCCATCAAAAACTGGGTTGATGGTGCTGTCACAAGTGATCTGACCACACTTTGCTTGTTTTTATTTTTCGCACTTTTACTTATTCTAGCCTTTTTTTCTAATTTATGTAAACTAGCATATTTTATTCCTAATTTTTTATTTTATTTATATAATTGTATTATTCTATTGTATTCTATTCTATTGTATTGTATTGTATTCTATTCTATTCTATGCACTAAGATTAAAAAGCATTTTACTGCACGTTGTACTGTGTATGGTTGTGTTTGACCAAAAAAATTAAATTTGATAACACCAATTTTTATGTGGGGCCCTACAGTTTTTGCGATGCGGAAAACGTGAACGGTATTGTGGAATGCAGTCATAAAAATGGAATGTACTGTAAAACATAGAATGTCACAGAATTCGACACATTTTGAATGAATAAATCAAAAGTAGGTCAGTATACTTAAATCAAATGACGATATGGACTACTCTCTGTGAATGAAAGCACAAAACGACTTATGAATCCTGCATGTTGTGCGTGTCTCTAAGGCGCAGATGCGTGATTTTTCATACTGAAGCGCATGAAGCTTGTGATGTTTTCAGCGTCTGCCATCTCACTATATGAGGACATAATTAGGGCCCTACAATTTAGGTTGTTTTTTTAGCTGGCAATGGCCATAAATGACCAACATGGACAAGCTAGAAACCATTTTAATCTAGTTACCGCCTTAAAATCATCTATTTTCCAGCAGGGATGGAATGACAGGTGTGGAATGATGTGCCTTGATGTGAATGATGTATAATCTGTCCTCTCAGAGTCGGTGAAGCCGCTGGATGAGTTTGAGTTGTGTCTCTCTGATGGAGACGTGACTGTTCATTCTGCTGTCGGTGCTTCTGAGCTGCCCAACACGGCCAAGACAGGTGATGTGTTACCTGTGGAATTGCACTGTACTGTGTCCTTACTAACTTTTTTGCTCTGCTGAGTGTGGATTCAGAAAGTAATCCATGTCCAGTATATGTAACATGTTTTTCTGTCTTCTAACATAATTGTATGTGTTCAGATGTGCCGTATGTGGTGAAGTTGGAGTCGTCTCCGCAGTCGACATGCTGGCCCGGTCAGACTCTGTACCTCATGACCTCGGGGTTTTCTGAGAAACAACGCTGGGTGGCCGTGCTGGAAGCCATTGTGGCCAGCAGTCGTGGGGCGAGAGAGAAAGCCGAAGCAGACGCTGTGAGTGAGAGGAACCTGAAACACCCACAGGCCGTTCATAGTGACATTTAAAGAGTCAGTGCAGTGACATGCAAGGCAGAAACTGTAGGTTTGTCTCTTCTTACCAGTACAGCGGGATGCAGGGAAACATACTGATAACAGGGATGCAAACTCACCATGGGTGAAAAAGTTGACAAAGACGCGCAATCCAAAAAAAATTAAAAATTAATTCTTTTTTAACTCTACAGTTGTGCAGTAAATTCGCTTTGAAGATTCACTTTTCATTCATGAAGATGACATGAAAATATCCTGGTGGAAAACAAAGACTTAAGATGAAAATTACTTTTATAAAATTACTATTATAACCAGCAATAATTAGCTCAGTTGCCATTTCCACTCCCTAGTTTTTTTCACGTCTTGCGTTTGGAGTTATTATAAAATGACTATTATAACAAATTTTTGTACTTTTACTATACTGAAGTATGAAGTATAGCAAGTACAATTAAATAATAATGCATTAAATATTTTGAAATATTTTTAGATTTAGATTGAAACATTGCCTTAAAAAGGACGCATCAATAAGAGTGTTTAATGTTTTATCTTTAACTGTAGAAATTGCTAAATAAATTCAGCCAACAGACTTGTTGCTGCTGTAGTTTTGTTACTCTGAATTTACTCTGCATCACTTAAAGCACAGCTCTGTTTTGACATCGGCTTGTCAGATGTTTCATTCCGTCCATTGCTTCAGTTATCACCGTCAATCAAAGCAATGACTTGCAGAACAATTTAGCGACTCGCGAATGTTTTTTTCACTCGCGTTTGTCATTCCTGAAACACTATACGTGGACATTTGGTCCTCGTAGACAAACAAAACTTTTCTTCAAGTTGTGAATGAAGTACTGTATGTAGAGAAGCCGAGCAAAGGGCGCTTTCCATTATGGTGCAACTGACTGAGATTACTCACGCAAAAACTTCTGATTTAATCAATGATATAATCAACTAACTACACAATCAATCTCTTATTTACTTTATTTCTCGTTATAATAGGTAGATTTTCGAGCATGTAGAACTCTGTAAACTAAAACAAAAATAGCTCAGAGCAGATACTGACTAACCTACAGTAAACACCTCTGATTGGCTATTACTTTCAACTGAGATGTCTGTGATTGGCTACAATACTCAACGCTGTAAAACACGTTGTAAATAGTAACTTTTTTAAAAACACAAAACTATTAAAAAAATTCAGCGGATTTACACGAATCACACAAATGACCCATTCTGAAATCAAAACGGCGAATTTCACCGAAAGTGACAAGTTTGCATCCCTGCTCTCGGTCTCCAGAGTCCTCGTCTCCTCAGCTCACCGGAATGAGATGCAGTCCACGGAGAAGTTGTGCTGTTGTCATGGTCACGCACGAGACACATTTATTTTATTATTTTTTTATTATTGTTTTTGTTTTTATTACGTTGTATGTCCAAAACTGTCACTTATCACAAAATGAAAAAAAGACACTTTCTCATCGGATCAACACGAATCTCGTAGGTGACCTATATTGATCTCAAAAAGGTGAGTTTTCACCAAATCTATGTGATAATGCTGAAAGCTCTGCGAAGTGCATAAAATAAAAAATGCACTTTTTAAAAATGTATTTTTTTTCACATCCTCATGGTGTTTTTGATTCTGTACAGAAATTGTTGGGGAACTCCTTACTCAAGCTAGAAGGAGATGATCGCCTGGATATCAACTGCACCCTCCCGCTGACTGACCAGGTACCTGCATCATCCACTAATATCACAATCGCTTTGATTTTTCAAGATTTATTTCATTATTTTCAGTCTATATTTGTTGTAGTCTGATATACCATCGTCTTATTTATGTCATCAGATTGTATTGGTTGGCTCCGAGGAAGGTCTCTATGCCCTGAATGTGATTAAGAACTCCCTCACTCACATCCCGGGTCTGGGATCCGTGTTTCAGATCTACATCATCAAGGAGCACGACAAGCTGCTGATGATCGTGGGTGAGCAAAGATCATGATCCTTTACTGTCGGTTTCAGAAACCAAAACTGAATGACTTTGACTGAGAGCCCTTGCAACAGGACAAAAAAATTAGCATGGTATTTCCTTTTTTATTTTTATTTTATGATAATATCAAGCATTTGTGTACTAAGTACTAGAGGTCGACCGATAGTGGATTTTGCCGATACCGATAGCTAGGTTGGACCACACTGGCTGATACCGATTAATTAACCGATAGTTTTTAAAATGGATACCGAACAAAAACTAAAATAATGCTTTATTAAAAAAACAGTACTGAACCATACTAGTAGTAGTAGTAGTAATAATAATAATAAAAATGTTGAAATGAACACACTCTAACAAGGAACAATACTTTCATTACACAGCTTTCATTAATCTTAATGTTACAAATGGACTCTTATTTTAAAGTTTTACCATTTCATTTCAACAGTCTTGCTTAAAGATGCACATCTTTAAATATATACACAAAGGCCATAGCATTCAAATTATATACATATGGATATTGTATGTATACTCTCACACTTTAACTTCTTCTATTCTTGAATACTTGATGATTATCTAATCAAAATAAAAGCGCAGCGCTGAGTCTAGGAGAACTCACCGCTATCACACACACTCTGGACGCGTCGCGTTCAATTCGAGCAGCGATCTAAAACAGTTTACTTAATCACCAAACAGACACAGGTTTACTTCAAGAATGAACAAACAATGAGGCATAGATGAGTTTGAAGTTTGGTGTTTAAAAAACGGAGCAAACGGAAAGAGAAAGTGCAATCTATATTATAGCTCTATAAATGAAGCATTAACAACAATTCAGGACAAATATAATGTAATTTAATGAAAAACTATGTGAATGGCGCTCTGTGGCGCGGCAGGATTTTCTGTCGGCTGCATTTAATCCGCGTCTGAAGTTTCTCGCTCTGTTCAGCATGCAGCATCACATGTCTAAACAAATAGCATGTGCTGTCAGTGATTTCAACCACTAAAGGCCGCTCTCGCACTGTGTAATGACAGCAGACCCTTCTCAGCCGTTCCAGCAACGGATGCAACCCAGAAAACTATCGGCATGGATTTTTGCCGATAACCGATAGTTCCAGCAAAAAACTATCGGTGCCGATTAATCGGCAAAACCGATATATCGGTCGAACTCTACTAAGTACCATGATAATACTATTTTATTCTTTAAAGTATTCCTATAGCTCAAACAGTAGAGCATGGCGCTTGCAACACAAAGAACTGTGTAAATACCTTGGTACATTAATATGCTAATCATTAGGTCAAAATACCATGGTATTACATTTACATTTAGATATTTAGCAGACGCTTTTATCCAACCAACAAAATAGCAACAACATAAGTGCTGTGACAAGTCCCGGTTTGTTTAACGCAGTACACGTAGCAAGTTTGTTTGTTTGTTTTTTATAATAAATAAAAAGAAAACAAGTAGATAGAATTGAAAAAGAACAGAGAACGCTAGTGTTTGAGGGTCAAGTTTTTTATATATAATAAATAAAACAAGTAGTTAGATTAGAAATGGAATAGAGAGTGCAAGTGTTAGAGGGTCAATATTTTTTATAAATGAAAAGAAAGCAAGTAGATAGAATAGAAATAGAATAGAGAGTGCAAGTGTTAGAGGGACAAGTGTAGATGGAAGAGATGTGTCGTTTATTGATGATGGCTAAAGACTGCTACTCTCTTCGAGTTGGGCAGGTCATTCCACCAGCAGGGAACAGTTAAGATAAAAGTCTGTAAAACTGATTTTGTGCCTCTTTGCGATGCACTATAATGCTCTGTTCAATTGCAGAACACAAGCTTCTGGAGGCACACAAGTCTGAAGTAATGAATTTAGGGGTGTAGAGCCAGTAGTTGTTTTCAGGGCTCTCAAGTTATAGCAAAAGTTTGGAGGGAGATTAGAGACAAAAAAAACAGACAAATTCATCCAAATAAAATAAATAGGTTTATGTATTTCAAAAATACAAATGTATCAAAAATAAAAAGAAATTTGGCCAGAAACGAGCCAACTGAAGAACAGCACTCGATGTACATAGGCTACTGTACACATACAGGATTGCAGAACTTGCCCTGGGCATGTATGTCAAGCTGTGTGTGTGTGTGTGTGTGTGTGTGTGTGTGTGTGTGTGTGAGAGAGAGAGAGAGCACATTTCAGCTTATGAATTTTTTTTTGTCTGTTATAAGTGTTTGTTGCACATTTTGATGTCTTGATGACAGGGGTAGAGGGCTCCCACATAAAGCACTGTCGTGATAGATAATAGTGTTATGTCCAGAGCCAAACTGTTTCTAGTTTTGGTTTTGTTCAAACTCACCATAGAGAACACTCTCTCTGCATCTGCATTTGAGTGGGAAAGCCACAGTGCTTTAAGTGGGAGCCCCCTACCCCTGTCATCCAGGCTTTAAAATGTGCAACAAACACTTACAACAGACAAAATTGATTTTTCCGTTCTGCTGGTTCGTCTGGTCAGAGGAGAACTGGCCCCCCGGCTGAGCCTGGTTTCTCCCAAGGTTTTTTCTCCATTCTGTCACCGATGGAGTTTTGGTTCCTTGCCGCTGTCGCCTCTGGCTTGCTTAGTTGGGGACACTTCATTCCCAGCGATATCGTTGACATAATTGCAAAGATATTATTTAAACTGAGCTGTATGTTGACATCACTGAATTCAATGATGAACTGTCTTTAACTGAAAAATGAGTGTTTACTATTGTCATTTTGCATTATTGACACTATTTTCCTAATTAATGCTGTTCAGTTGCTTTGTCACAATCTGTATTGTTAAAAGCGCTATATAAATAAAGGTGACTTGACTTGACTTGACAAAAAAAACATTCATAAGCTGAAATATGCACTCCGAAATGTGTGTATCTCTCTCTCTCTCTCTCTCTCTCTCACACACACACACACACACACACACACACACACACACACACACAGACAGACAGACAGACAGAGAGCTTGGCATGCAATCCTATTGTATGTGCACAGTATGTACATTGAGAAATGATGTTCAGTTGGCTCGTTTGGGGCCAAATTTATTTTTATTTTAGATACTTTTTTTAAATAAATATATAAATTAATTTATTTTATTTGGATGAATTAGTCTGTCTTTTATCAGATTTACCCATTGTTATAACATCGCTAGTACTTTCCTTAGTTTCTGGGAGCCAAAGCTAAGTTAATGCTTCTGGTTGCAAAGCAGCTGGAGAGTTTTTGACTGCATCAATAATAATTTAGCACAAATTTGCCTATATTCCCCAACATCAGCTCTCACTGTCTTTGATCACAGGTAAGTGATTTCATCCAGGAATCGTAAAATCAAAATGCTAAAAAAATAATGGGTTACCTACAGCATTCATTGGATCTTGCTCTTACACTCCGTGTGTGCGCACATTCATGTTGCTTAGTAATGAACGTGCTTGCAGCGGAATCACACGGAAACAACAACATTCTAATTTCTGATTGGCTGGTAGGTGTCATTTAAAGCCCCGTTCACACCAAGAACGATAACTATAAAGATATGAGAGCCCTGTGTTTTGTAGGCAAACATTAATGCCTTGAATTTTATGTGAGCAGCTATTGGTAGACAGTACAAATTGATGAACAGAGGTGTGACTTGTGTTCTTTTCAGCCTGTTAATGACTACTCTTGCAGCTGCATTCTGGATTAGTTGTAGAGGTTTGATAGAGCTGGCTGGAAGGCCTGCCAAGAGAGCATTGCAATAGTCCAGCCTGGACAGAACAAAAGCTTGAACAAGCTTGTGTAGCATGTTCAGAAAGAAAGGGCCTGATCTTCCTAATGTTGTATAAGGCAAGTCTGCAGGACCTGGTAGTTCTAACAATGTGGTCTGTGAAATTCAGCTGATCATCAATCACAACTCCAAGGTTTCTGGCTGTTTTTTAAGTTTTTATGGTTGATGGGCCTAGCTGGATGGATAAATTGTGATGAAGTGATGGGTTTGCTGAAACCTCAAGCAGTTCTGTCTTGGCAAGGTTGAGTTGAAGGTGATGGTCCTTCCTACAGGAAAACATGTCTGTTAGACATGCTGAGATGAGAGCAGCTTTCGTCGGATCATCAGGATGGAATGAGAGGTAGAGTTGAGTGTCATCAGGATAGCAGTGATATGAAAAGCCATATTTCTGAATGACAGAACCTAGTGATGCCATGTAGACAGAGAAGAGAAGTGGTCCAAGAACTGAGCCCTGAGGCACCCCAGTAACTAGATGTTGTGACTTGAACACCTCACCCTCCAAGTTACCTTATTGCATGATACCATCACTGTACCGTAGTAACACCACAGTACTGTTTGACAAAGGGTGCATTTAAAATAAGACGATTATGATTGATGTGTTTCAGGGGATGAACGGGCACTGTGTCTGGTGGAGATTAAGAAAGTGAAGCAGTCTCTGTCCCAGTCTCACCTCCCCACACTACCTGAGATTGTGCCGTATATCTTTGAGACCGTCAAGGGCTGTCATCTATTCGCCGCGGGCAGGGTGAGACTGCAGTCACCGTGTGTTTCACAGCATTGCAACTTCCTCTCTGTGTATTTTTAGTGCACTGTATTGCATCATGCCTTATTGTGACGTGCAATGCAACAAATTTGTACCTTACATGGTTTTTGTGTCTGTTCTTGCTTTAGATAGAAAATGGTCCATGCATTTGTGCTGCAATGCCCAATAAAGTCACAATTCTACGATACAACGACAATCTGAACAAATTCTGTATACGGAAGGTAAGTGACATTTGAAGTTCTGGGTCTTGAAGCAAACTAAAAAAATGTAGCAACGTAATTCCTTTGCAAACAGCTGTTGCCTTGTGGTCTGACTTTAATGACTCCTCCAGAGATCGCTCACATGAACACATCCCTAATGATCCGTCTCTTTATCTCTCAGGAGATTGAAACGCTCGAGCCGTGCAGCTGTATCCACTTCACCAGCTACAGCATCATCATTGGTACCAATAAATTCTACGAGATTGAGATGAAGCAGTGTGTTCTGGATGGTACGTATATATCAGTGACGTCCTGGGGATGCAGTTAGATGATTGTTTTTAACTTTCAGGTCAGTCCACAATCTACTGACGTCTGATATCTCCTATGATTAATCTGTTATTGAAAAGGATTCAGCTATTCATTGCAGTCACATTTGCATATTCCAGGTTGGACCGGCTGGCGGGTCATTTGTGAGAACATGATCAGGCCCTTATAATTTGTAATTGTGCATTATGTAAACAGCGTTTTGCATGATGGGCTGTTTTTGGCAGAGTTCCTGGACAAGAATGACGTGTCGCTGGCATCGGCTGTGTTCACTGGATCCTCCCACAGTTTCCCCATCTCCATCGTCCAGGTGTCCAGCACTCCGCAGAAGGAAGAATATCTGCTCTGCTTCCACGGTCAGACACCCATCAGACCATTTCAACTACAGCAAGCTCCTGTTGCATGAGAATATTAGTTGAGCAACAGTCCATACAAAATTATTATGTACTCACCGCCATGTTGTTCCAAACACTATTTTTTCACCAGTTAAGTATTCCAGACTCTGTTCAAATGGTTAAATTAAATTGTATTTATCAAAAAGCATGTCTAATTAATTAATTAATGAAACTTATACAATTTAACCACAAATTATTAAAAGTTTTAGGGCCCTATGAAGGGCCCCCTTCTTTTTTCTCAAATTCCAAATTTTAGCTTTCCAAATTCCCAAATTGTAATTTTTTTGGATTTCATTTGAATGGTTTCATTACATTTTCATAATCAAAAGCATGCCCCTTGATTTTCTGCATTGTTTTTCTTTAAATGTCTGATTTGTGATTACAGAGACCGGTGTGTTTGTGGATGCTTACGGTCGAAGAAGTCGCCCTGATGATCTCAAATGGAGTCGACTTCCCCTGACATTCGGTAGCCAGTTTTCCATTTCTAACAAACCTAAATGTGCAAAACATAGTGATGAGGATCTTCAGGATCACTAACCGAAGCATCTGTCTGTTTCCAGCATTCAGAGAGCCATACCTGTTTGTGACCTACTTCAACTCGCTGGATGTTATTGAGATTCAGGGCCATGCATCGCTTGGGTAGGATGTTTAGCAACATGCATGCATATAAGACAGCAAAAATAACATTAGAACTTGAGAGTGACAGTAAAACCTCTTTAAAACAGGCCTCCCAGTCTCGTTCACCTGGACATTCCTAACCCGCGTTATCTGGGTCCGGCCATATCGTCTGGTGCCATTTATCTGGCCTCGTCCTATCAGAACAAACTGCGGGTCATCTGCTGTAAAATTAATGAAACTTATACAATTTAACCACAAATTATTAAAAGTTTTAGGGCCCTATGAAGGGCCCCCTTCTTTTTTCTCAAATTCCAAATTTTAGCTTTCCAAATTCCCAAATTGTAATTTTTTTGGATTTCATTTGAATGGTTTCATTACATTTTCATAATCAAAAGCATGCCCCTTGATTTTCTGCATTGTTTTTCTTTAAATGTCTGATTTGTGATTACAGAGACCGGTGTGTTTGTGGATGCTTACGGTCGAAGAAGTCGCCCTGATGATCTCAAATGGAGTCGACTTCCCCTGACATTCGGTAGCCAGTTTTCCATTTCTAACAAACCTAAATGTGCAAAACATAGTGATGAGGATCTTCAGGATCACTAACCGAAGCATCTGTCTGTTTCCAGCATTCAGAGAGCCATACCTGTTTGTGACCTACTTCAACTCGCTGGATGTTATTGAGATTCAGGGCCATGCATCGCTTGGGTAGGATGTTTAGCAACATGCATGCATATAAGACAGCAAAAATAACATTAGAACTTGAGAGTGACAGTAAAACCTCTTTAAAACAGGCCTCCCAGTCTCGTTCACTTGGACATTCCTAACCCGCGTTATCTGGGTCCGGCCATATCGTCTGGTGCCATTTATCTGGCCTCGTCCTATCAGAACAAACTGCGGGTCATCTGCTGTAAGGGCAGCCTGGTGCGGGAGTCTGGGGAACTGCAGAGGACCGGTTCGAGCAGGAGGTGCGGGTTATGACGATTTATTAAGAGTGATAGTCTGGCTTTAAATTCAGAGTGAATGAGTCACGTTTGAAAATCAGATGTGGTATATTTGCTGATTTAACCTGTTACCACACATTCTGTATTAATGCAGAAAATTGCTACACTGCTTGGCAACTACAAACCGTTAAAATGGCAGTCTAATGAACTATATGAAGAATTATATGTTGTGATTATTATAAATAATCAGGGATTAAAAACAGAGGAAACAGAAACACAGAACCGGAAACACATCTTGATACATAATCTAACATGGTCGATACAGTCAGTTGTGGAGTGTTATTTTTGCATTATTTATATATTATGGTATTCATTTAGGTTTTTAAAATAGCTTTTATTTTTATAATTTTAGTTTAAGTTTTAATACATTTGCTATGTGCTTTTGCCTTATTACTTTTTCAGTTTTATTAATTTTAGTTCAGCTTAAACTTATTTCCAGTTAACTGCCAAGACATTCATCTTTTCATCTATATTTATAATATATATATATTTTTTTTTTTTTACATTTTACTTAAGCTTTATTTCAAGTAACGGAAATTTAATCATTTTAGTTTGAGTTAACATTAACAGTAACACTGGACAAGTGAACTCCTCTAGGCAATGAAAAGATTCAGACAACAGGAAGTGATGTAATTCTGAAAGTGTATTGTTAAATTGTTGTTCTTTGGATTAAAAATGATGGGAACAAAATAATAATGCAATTAGCTGGTAACCAGCTTTTACAAGTAACATTCAATCTGGAACAGTTTCTTTTGTGTATGTTCTGCAAAAAGTCTTGTATTTTGTTCTGTTTCTAATCCCAGTAAAAAGTAAATGTAACTATTTGATGTCTGCTATCTATGGAAGCTTATTATTGCCACAGAATAAAAATATATAAAAAAAGTTAATGGCACCTTTTTATCTCACAATTCAGAATTTTTCTCAGAATTGTAAGCTTATGTCTTGCAATTGCAAGTTTACATGGCACATTTCTGACTTTTTTTCTCTGAATTCTGCATGTGCATGCAATCAGGTCAGATTTGCAAGATGTAAACTCTGAATTTGAGAAAAGAAGTCAGAATTGCGAGATGTAAACTCTAAATTCTAAGAAAAACATTCGGAATTGCGAGATGCAAACTCGAGAGAATGATTTATAACATACAAATTCGCAGTTGTAAGAAGAAAGTTGCAGTTACCGTTTTTATATTTTTTATTCTGTGGCAAAAATAAGCTTCCATAATTATCATATTGCTGCTGCTGTTAGTGATCTTACCACGGGATTCTCGCTAAAAACATCCCTTACTTGCGATAGAATCACATCACATGTGGCCTTGAGTTGCTTCATCAATATTTCATATTCACAAACCGTATAAATCATCTTGTGTGCAGTCAAAGCATCATGCATTTACCCAAATCTTCACAGCAGCCCAAACAAGCGCGGGCCGCCGACCTACAACGAGCACATCTCCAAGCGCCTGGCCTCGGGTCCCGGGGCCCAGGAGGGGCCGCTGCACCGCGAGCCCAGCACCCCTCACCGCTACCGCGAGGGCCGCACGGAGTTCCGCAGGGACAAATCTCCAGCCCGGCCTCTGGAGCGCGAGAAATCGCCCGGTCGGGCTGTGCTAGACAGTCGCAGGGAGAGGTCACCCGGGCGCTTCGAGAGCAGCGGCAGCGAGAGAGACCGGGAGCGTTCGCGCCTTCACACTAGCTCTGTACGCACCCAGCTGACCCCCGTCAACAAGGTACGCATGAGACACTGCCACGTAAACTGTGTATCCTCTTAGGGATACAAACATCAGGTTTGACGATGTTCATGCATGCACAAATGCATGAACATCAGCTGCTTTGTAGTTAAATTCCTTCTAGTTATGGCCTCAAACAGGATGCTCAGCAGCAGTAATGATGTTTCTGAGCTGATCTGCGTCAGACAGGGCAGGCAGCCTGTTGAAGTGTTGAAGTGACCTCTTTATCCTGGTGGTGGTGTAGGTTTGGGACCAGTCTTCAGTCTGAGAGCGTGCCGGAGGGATGACGTAAGAGCCATCGTCCACCTCCCGCGTGGATGGACTTGCCCTTTTAACAGGCGCTTCGTAAAACTCTGAACTATATCATCTCATGCCTGTAACCGTGAACAAAGCCATGTTATTCACTCGCAGCCCCAGAGTCTGGGACATTGTGCTGATGTTGTAAACTCTGTCCATGCTGTAACCATTCATGAAGGTCCATTCTAAAGAAAAACAACTGCAATTTTTGGGGGAAAGACCTTGAAGGAATATTCCAGGTTCAGGACGGTAAGCTCTGGCAACAGCAATTTGTGGCAAAACGGCCATTACTGCAGAAAATGATTTTGACTTGTCCCCCACTTCTTTTTAAAAAAAGAAAAAAAAAAACATCCACATTTTTTTTTTTGTTGCACTTTATCTATTAGCATCAGTAGATTTCAATTATAATACACTGGCCATTTTCTCAAAATGATTTTTTCCCACTTTTTTACAGTTTCATTCCTATCTATATTTGGGAAGGCTGTTACAGAGGGGTTTGTTCATATCTCATTCGGCTGATTTATAACATTTTGATTCTAAAAACTGATTGATAAAAAGGAAAATCCAAAATCCTGTCTGTAAAAACATGAATTCAATTTCAACAAAATGAAACAAAACATTTGAACCTGGCATTCTCCGATGTTCAGACTTCTGTTCTGGAACTGTATGCAAATTAGTGCATATTTAATTAATGCCTCATTCACAACATTTTAGAAAACCTGTATTACAATTTATTGATTAATAGATTGGTAATTGTATGATACCTGTTAAAAGTTTTACCCTATTCACCTTTGGTTTCTTGGATAGTTTACCCAAAAATGGAAAATTCAGTCATGGTTTACTCACCCTGGATAACAAAACAGTTGATGGTAGCCACTGACTTCCTCAGTATAGAAATAAAAATGGAAGACAATGGCTAATGTCGACTATATTTGAATTGTAGAGTGTCTTAATCAGCCATTTAGTGGTAGAAATTTAGTAACCACCACCACAGTGGTAGTTTTCTTGATGTAAACAGGCTCATTGTGAATATCCCTGATCAATTTACTGACCTTGAGGTGCACTGATGAGGCATAAAACGTACTTTCATTGAATCTTACTGTAACCACCATTTTTGGTTTCGTTGAAATTATGATCTGTGGTAATGGACAGCAGACCACAAATGCTGTACATTTATACTAAACCCGGAATATTCCTTTAACTTAATCACGTGATTAGCACATTGTAAATATGGTGATTTCAATTTTTATAGCTAGGCGGATCTTGACTGATGAAGCTATGAAGTCTATTTTTATGCTATTAAACTGTTTGTATAGACAGTTGAAATGGGTTTCCTACAGAAAAGCACAGAAAAGGTTTTATTCCCATGTATGTTGTATGCTAATGTGGTAAACAGTCAATTCGGCTGCTCTTAATGACAGTTTGTCCAGTTTTTTAAGCTCTATTTGACTGACATTATCGAACTGCACACTGTTTATTTTTATGCTAATAGAGTCTGAGCTTGTAAATCTTTTTAAAGAGATGCTTCATGTTCTCGCTACAAGTGTCCTTGTGATGTTCAAGTGAAAGCTTTCGTCGACACACACAGCAGCAAGTGTGGACATTTCTGCTGCTTATCTGTTAACGGACGTCCTGTTCAGCTGCGAGTGAAATAATGTCCGGTAGCCCTCAGGGTTTGTGGAGGATCTTCTGTGGTTCCTCGTGGAACATGAAGCAGCTCAATTAGAGGCTTTTTGAGTTCATGGGTAATTGTAAGCAAACGCATGAGTAAATTCTGACTTGGTTTATGGGACGTCACGTCATGTACTTCTACATTGATATTGATCATCGATGTTTTTCAACTAATAAGGCTGCTTACCTTGAACTTTCTTTTTGTATAAAGAAATTAAACTCTATTAAACATTATTAAAGTATGAGCCATACACAGTTCTTCGGGCGTCGAGTCCTTCTTTTATCTGTCAGAATTAAAGCACATGATCACGCGATAAAAGCATCCAAAAGGGTCGGAAATGCTAAAAGTTTGGCAAAATTAATAATGAAATACAAGCCTATTTCTGATGTCAAGACCAGCAGGCAACGTAATGACGTCAGTGCTGGAGCAGCAGGTGGAGTCAATCTATAACGTGTAGATTTTTGGGGGATTATTCTAATAATGAGGTTTAGTTTGCTTTGCTATGAAGTTTTCAGTTTATTTTCTAATCATATTTATATATATTTTTTTTTCAAATTTTGTTTGTTACTTTCCCCCTCTTGTTTGTTACATGTGACATTCTGTAATGCTTTTTAACATTGTCCTGAAGGTGTTTGTACAATATCATATTTCTGTTTAATTAAAAAAATCCATAACGTTACCTATTGCTATAAATTAAGAGATCAAATCCATAAGTTTGCACTTGGGTAATTTCCCAGTTAACAAAATATAAAGTAGGCCTACTTTAGAAATGTTTAACATTTATAATCATAACTAAAACTGAGCTCGCATGGGCCCTCAGTTCTACGATAATATATTTAGACAGGTAATTGCTCTTCATCAGCACGTTAATGTAATGCTACAGTCTGTAATCAATATGCGTAACTGCTCGGACATTCATGCACTACATTTATTGACATATTTAAACCCAGAACCTCTTTCATAACCCAAACCATTTGGATAATTAGGGTGTTTAACAAGAAGTATAATTTACTTGTCTCTAATTAAACAGAACATAGTAAGAGGTCTGTGCGTATTAATTGTGATCAAAGTTTTCAGTGTTACATTAAACGTCACGTTAAGACATTTTCCACAGACCCCCCGACCCGCCTTTTAAAACAATATCTTTATGTTAAAGAATTTGAGGATCTTTATTGATCATGCTGAAAGAACTTTCATGTACAGTACTAGTGATTCTTCTTCATTCAACTCAACTCTAAACCACTGAAGATCCTCTGCCTGATGATTATTTTAACCATTATTGTTGACAATGTTCACGTTAAAGCCTTTATAGGTTTGGAGGAAGTTTTTATATTAACAACTTCTATGGAGCCAGATTAATTATACTAGAGTCAGATAACCATCATGTTTCCAGCTATAATATGCGATGTTATTAAAAGTGTTTCATAAATCAGGGCTTCTCAAACTGGAGTTTGTGAGAGAGTTCATTAAATCATAAAAAATAAAATGAAAATTAAACTAAAAAGCAATAAAAAAAATGTCAGAATATAAAACGCAATACAAACTAAACATCATATATATATAAAATTATTAAAAATATATTTTAATTGTTTACCTGCATGTCATGTGACCATTAACAAACAGAGAACCTTGAACATGTAAATGTTAAATTATTGAAAATATCTCTCTAAAAATAAAATAAATACTTTAGCTCAAAGCGGTTCAGCTGACAAAACAGTTCAGGAATCCTTGCCATAGCTCACACTAAAGACATGCATTTGCACGTCTACTACGGAGCAGATCGGTGAAATGAGTTCAGCAGTCGCTTCCGTTGGAATTCCACTTTGTTTTATTCTTACAGAAATCTGCGACAGTGTATTTCTGATGATTACCAATGTGCAAAATATAAACCCATGGAAATTACTCTTTCTGGAAAACAAAAAAAAAATTCACATTTATGGATTGGCGTTAATGTAAAAGCTGTCCCACCGCCGACACTGAAAACACTCTGCAGAGAGGAGCAGATGTCATCAGCTTTAGGAATTAACGCCCATCATTACGGCACTGAACCCTCACGCCACTGGCGAGACCGATGACAAAGTTATAGTTCACCGGGAAAAATTCAAATGATCATTATTTACTCACCCTCTTGCCATTTACACGATTTTTAAAGATGTATGGCGCTCTTTTTCAAAGCCATCACATCGGTCAAGCGCCAAACTTGCAGAAAAGAACTGCCTAAGGAGTCTCCAAAATCCTCATTTTGAGAGAGAGAAAAAAAATGACATGTGTGAGTAAATAGTAAATGTATTATCAGGTGAACTCCTGATTGAGGGAATTGTCGGAATGAATCTCCAAAAAGCGGAAAACAAAAGAGACTGTGATTTGTGCATTGTGTGTGTGTGTGTGTGTGTGGAAGGGCCTTCATCATCAGTGCAAACGCAGCTCAAAACCATCAACACTGATTATCCTGTGGTGTAGCAATTGTCAGGATTGAACATACGATTCAGACAAAATAAACCTGATAATAAATAAATGTTGGGAGCAAAAAAAAAAAACAACGCATCCGGGGCCCTACTGCAGCATATCACACAACATCTCTCTCCATATAAAACATCTCAATTCACCTGTTCAGCGTCGCTGGCAGAAACATAAGAAATACATTAAAAAGAAAAACCCCAAATGGCTACAACTGGGGAAAAACAACACAACTTATATTTGGTGACTAATTTAGTGAGCCACTATTCAAGAATTCTATACAATTTCTTATCTTAAATGCTATGTGTCTCATTCTTAAATCATTCTAATATATTATCTCGCATTTATGTTACAAAAAAATGCACTAGTGAAAACGTCAGACAACGTCCACACAGCAGATCAGAGAAACAAGAGCGCCATCTAGCGCTACAGTCAACATTAACCAGAGGGTGAATGCTTTCTATTTGAGAAAGAAACTAAGAGTCTGGAATGATTTGGGAAATTCGATGCGTTCGAGAGGCTGAATGCTGTGGCATCCAGAATCACCTCAAAAAGAAGACGAAAAGCCCGTGAAGCAGATTGTTGAAAGAGATGAGAACCCAAAAACAAAGCTAGGATCTTGCGGTCTCGTCCCAGAAGCACCTTTCTCAGGAACATCATCACCGATAATCTATCTTTGTGAGATGACGAGCGAAGAAATCCTACTTTTGCACACCATCCGCTGGCCGTCGGAGAAAACCTTCCCTCTATGCAGCAGGTACAGGACAAGTTTCATCGCAAATGCAGACAAGCTCTCAATCGCACCCTGTCTCTTCTGAAAGTGCTAAGCCTCCTCTGCTCTCCACATCATTCCATATATACAAGATTCCCTTTCGGGTGGGAAAGAAGCGACTTTGTCCCCACAAAACAGTCTCTGGAGCCTCGGTCTGGTGCCGTGTGTCCTCAGCAGCGGTGCGTCTGGGATCAGTTGGAGCTGGCGGTGATGGGTTCGTCCAGCTCAAAGTTCAGAGGTGGCGCAGGAGCCTGCAGGTTGCTGTAACACAACTTACACACGCGACTGGGCTCAAACAACTGCTGGCTTGGCACCGGGATCTTCTGATCGCAACAGCTGCCACAGAACACATTCCCACAATTCCTGCAGGGGGCGGCAGAGATTGAGACAGGAGAAAAAGGGGACAAGAGGAGGAGGGAGTTAGAGAAAGAGTTTAGAAAGAAAAAAAAAAAGATAAAGAATACAATCAGTGCCTTTATAAATAACTCTTAGAATTTAAACTAGGGCAGATTAGAATATATAAAAAACATTTATAATATGTGACTGTCTTAAGAGAGGATCTGAATGCATTAGAACTGAATGCACTATTTATTTAATATTAATTCTGATTTAATAATAAAAACAGTCATAACAGAGGTCTTTCACATATGGAAAATACTCTTAAAGGCCCAAAAGATCAGAGAGAGTGTGGAAAATGGTTATGAAAAGCTGAATTATGACTGGTTTTGGTCCAAGAAACACAGACTAACATTAAAGGGACTTCAAGTGTCCGGATCTTACACTTTTACAGCATTTTATTTTTCCCCGATATCATAATAAAGATCATATTTTTATTATTTACTCAAGTTTGTGGTCGGTATGATTTTTTAACAAATGTTTTTAAAATTAGTCTTTTATGCTCTCCAAGGCTGCATTTATTTGATAAAAAAAAAAGTAAATTTATGAAAAATTATTACAATTTAATATAACCGTTTTATATTTTAATATATATATATATATATATATATATATATATTAAAAAAATATATATTTCTGTGATCAAAGCTGAATTTTCAGCATCATTACGCCAGTCTTCAGTGTCACATGATCTTCAGAAATTATTCTAATATACTGATTTCTCCCTCAAATTATAACAGAGAAACCCCCGTGCAGAGACGGAGAAGAGAGGAGGGTTAGGTCACTCTGAAGCGATGCAGGGTTAACAGGACGTACAAGGGCCTGAGAATGACAGAGAGAGAGCAGTTCTCACCAAACCTCTTCCATACGTTCCTTGCCTCTGTGGTACAAGAGGAAAAATCAACTTTAACTCCTAGTAGTTTATAACCTAGACAGATTTCTAACTAGACAGCATTTGAATGCATCATTGGCCAAATAGTTTTAGGCTAAATTCTAAGGACGCTTTCAGTCAACAAACAACCCCAGAATGCATGGTGGCCAAAATGGCAGATAGAGTTGAGAGAAATAAAAACTACATGTAATATTTCATATTCTCTACTGTAGGGATGTAACGATTCACTCAACTGACGATGCGATATGATTCACAATACTGATTTCACGATTCGATTTTCTTTAACAAAATGAGATTTAAGGCAAATTCTAAATGAAAAAGTGTAGTTTTATTATTGCTTGGACAAAACGCTGCATATTTCTTTGTGAAACTGAAATATGTCAAATAGCAAAACTAAATTAAAATTAACCCCAAATCAAATAAATAAACATCACAAATAAAAGAACTCTCTTCATATAAACAAACTAAGGCTTTGTCTGTGCTCTGTATACATGCAGCATGAGAAGTTTTTAATCTAAATTAGATTGTATAATTTCAAAATTTGAAGCAAAAACAGAACGGTCTGACTTTAATTTTGTGAAACTATACTACATAAAACATCTGCACTAAACAAAAACAGCAGACGGGCTGAATGAAAACGCAAATTCACTCTCTGACAGCAGGTGGCGCTTATGGAACAGCAGCGATACAGCGTTTCCTTGGTTACCGCTGTCTAAACTTTTCTGAAGACGGTCATCTCCCCTCAGAGATACATTCATATGAATTCCTACCCGTAATTGTATTGTGATTCGTTTAATATCTCAACCGATTTGAATAGTATAGCATATTTGTATTGATTATAGTTACATCCCTACTCTACTAAAAATAACACATACAGACAGTTCCATCTATAGTAGTTGAGTTTTAATGCATTATTTGTGTGCATTATGTATTTCTATGTTTATTAAGTTTATCATGTCATCAGTATTGCAACATGCTAATGTCAGACTACTTCACTATTTGTGTGGTGTGCATGTTGCAGGAAGTTGCTGCCTAGGTGAAGCGTTCCAAATCAGTCACTTGTGAGCTTCTATTTCAGTCAGGATGCCGTCTATGTAGACAGTAGGCAGCTCACTAGCTTTCTGCTGCTAAAAAATGAAACTATGTACAACTTTAACAGAAAAACAACTTTCATCTTAAGAAGCTCAGTTCTGCTGTTCCCACATCAATGCCGTGCGTCCTGCATGTTGACTCGAGAGCGTTCAGCCATTTACTCACTGGCCAGTCTGCACTAGTCCTCACAGTTGGGTAGTAGTTTGTTTAATCTGCTCTGTTTACAAATGCTGCTGTAATGAGTTAGTAGTCAATCATGAAACATTTCGCCAAATTGTTCTGTTTACTGACTGACCGGAGGCAGAAGAATTTTAGAGAGGAAAAACGGGAGGTTTTCCAGAGACGTCAAGAAAATAAGTCAACACTAATGCATCTGACCCTAAAAGAGGTACATGTTGGGTGATAGAAAAAAGAGAGAGAAGACTGTAGAGGTGTGTTTTTGTGTGCTAGTCTGTGATGTTGTTTTACCTGCAGTGGTGCTTTCTAGTGGCCAGCCAGAATCCTCTCTCACAGCCGTAGCACTGAGCGGCCAGATGGTCCGGGTACCACCGGGTCACCTGCAACAATAAATAAATGAAAGACCAATAAAAGACCTCATAATGACCTTAAACACAACATAAAATGGCATTCATAATGCATTCAACTTAAAAGTAATGATGACTTTATTACATTTCTTTAGATTAACATGCGCTGAAGAATCACTCACAATAAGTGCAAAAATGTTTTAAGTAAATATTAAGTAAATATGGTCAAATTTAATGTCATGTTTTCTTTCAAATCAGAAGAAATATTATTTTTACGTGCTATATTCTCAAACATAGTTTTATAAACTATTGTTGATTTATTTTAAAGAAATTTATACTTTTTTTGAGGAAGGATGCATGAAACTGATCAAAAGTGACAGTAAAGACAGTTATAATGTTACAAAAGATTTATATTTTGAATAAATAACTGTTCTTTTGAACTTTCTACTCATCAAATAATCCGTTAAAGAAACGTATCAGTTTCCAACAAAATATGAAACAGCACAACTGTTTTCAACATTGATAACAATCAGAAATGTTTATTTTTCAGGAAATCAGCATATTCAGCTTTGATCACAGCAATAAATTAAATTTGACAATATATTCAAACAGAAAACAGAGAAATAGAAAAAGTTAATAGAAATAGAAAAGTTATTTGAAATTGAAAAACATATTTCACAATATTACTGATTTTACTGTATTTTTGATCAAGTAAATGTAGCCTTGGTAAGCAGAAGAGACTTCTTATTAAAATATTAGTAAAAATTGTACTGACCCCAAACTTGTGAGTTATAGTGTACCTTGTATTCTGTCTCCATATATCAGAAAATGTTTTTATCATAATAATAGCATGTACCTCAGTGTCCTGCTTGTCCACCTGCTCCCAGCTGGCCTCAGAGAAGAGTTCAGTGCTGCAGCGGGACAGACAGTTGGGCTCCAGGTTGAAGTCGGAGTCTGCGAATGAGGTCTGACAGAAAGAAAAGGTCTCTTAAGATAAATCAAACATGTCTTAAACACCAACCCAAGCCATATGAGCAAAAACAACACTGAGTGTGCACTGCTTACCGCTTCATCACCCATGTCTCCATTGAGTCGCAGCATCCCAGAAGCCTGGTGGCTCTCCAGACGGCTCCAGAGCTCCTGTACCTGCCTCTTCAGCGCTTCCACCTCCAGCTGGTGACCGGCCTCGATCTGCCGCAGCCGCTGCTGAATGGCATCCGTGTGCAGGGTCAACCCGTCATCGTCCAGATGGCTCCGGGCCGAAGGGGGTTCTGGGGGGCTGAAGCTCGGCCGGCCCAGAAACCCCAAGTGCAGGCAGCGATGGTGGGAGCAAGTGCCCCGTGCGTGGAGGGTCAGCGAGCCGCAGCTGGCGAGCGACACCTGTCGGCTGAGCGTGGCCCGCTCCCCGTTTGTGCGCGCCGCCCATTGCGGCGTGGAGGACTCGAGGTCGGGGGAGTCTCCGTTGCACACGGGGTGGAGGAGGTCAGTGGAGGGAGGAAAGGCACTGAGAGACGGCCGTTTGAGGGTGTTGCTTAAAGTCCTGGGGTCAGTTGAGGTGCGGAGACCCTGTTTGAGGCACGACGATTCGGCAAGGGCTTTAAGAGGAGGTGGGATAGTTAAGGGTCGCAGACTCTCAGGCCGAACGCCCAAGTCCTCCGTAAGCGTCTCTGTGGAGCTCTCCAAAAGAGAAAGACGTTTCTCCTGCTCAATGGTTTCTCGCCCGTGGTTGTTACTCACAGTCCTGAGGCCATGGGGAGGGAAATTATTTGTGTTACTAGAAGGATTGTGTTCTTGTATCGTGCATTTCTCCAGTGCTTCTTCTAAGTCTGGGCTTCCCGAGGTTTCCTGGCTGAGAGCAGAAGAATCTTCAGAACTACCATCTTGTGAAAAATGTCCATTGACATTTCCATCTCCAAGGCTTTTAGCTTTGCCCTCTTGAGCATCAGCATTTAGTTGTGCCTCTTCTGAATGTGCAACATCATCACTCTGGCCGTTTAGAGTGGAGGTTTCATTCGTGTGGTCTGTCTTTGTGTCTCTGCGGCTATCTGGTGCCAATTCGTCTTTTGTAGCTTCCTGGAGAATGTTCTCCATTTGGCCCACAGCCATACCAACTATCAGCTCCGCCTCATCAACGCCCTCCATCATTGGCAACCTGACATGCCTAAGCCCCTCCCCATTCTCTGTGCCCCCATTGGGCAATGTTCCCATAAGCCCCGCCACGGTTTGTCCGTTGACCCTCTCATCTGAGTCTGGAGATGAAGCACCGTCAGCTCCTGTCCCGATGTTGAGCTCCAGAGACCTGCGATGGTCCTGCCATTTCTCATTCAAACTGGGGTCGCTGGAACGTCGATTGGAGGTCTGCGGGTTTCCGACTTCACAAGCGCTGGGCAGGTTATCGAACGAGCGGGTTTTAGGACGCCTGTGGGATGGAAACAAGCTCACAACTTTACCTTTTTGAAGCCTTTTAGTCTTTAGAAATAAAGTCAACATGAAACTCAATTTACATTCCATTTTACTTCTGTAAAAGCTGGAATACACTACACAACTTTTTAAATCTGAACAGATTATACACTACCAGATTTTCAAGATATTCCAAACAACAAACTCACACAGAAACATGTGACTTGTTGCTAGGAGACGCATTACAAATGTAAACAAAATGTGTTCTAAAATTGGCTCAAAGTATCAAACATGTTTGATCTCTGACTGGACGGAATAGGGCTGTCGCGATTCGTCGATTTTATTTGACTATTCGATTTTTAAAAGTCCTCGACTTTATTTTGCTCGCGTCGACTAACCGGCAAAAAAAAAAGTGGCGCATTTCACAGACGAGAATGTATAAAACACATTATTAATATAATTACAACATTATTTAATTATAATTAAAACATAATTAAGCATAATTGTGAATTCACAAACGCTACGATTTTAATTAAATAATTATATGCGATGCAGTTCTAATACAGTACATGCGCTTTAATTATTCACATGCGTGTAGGTTAAGTACATGCGTCACACAGCGGCTCCGTTCACAGTAGTTTCACAGGAACTGTTATCACTTACATGTGTGGAGCGTCTAAAACTCCATCTCTGCATGTTGTTGTGAGTTTGGGTTTATTATAACGTTCATCTGGGAACGCAACATGAGCCATTTCATCAGATTTGTAAGGTAAATCATTTATAAATCTACGCAAACACTACATCGCAGAATAGGCTACATTGCGGTTTCAAAATAAAAGCTCAAACTCTCACTCTGAGTTTACACGTTTTGATGTCCACATATTCTTTTAATTACAGTGGCTATAGCATTTCTGTCCTAAAGAAATGGCCAATATTAAAGATTAAGTGGACATTTGAATGAAATGGTGCTTGGTCAATATTACACAAGTATTAGATCGCACAGCAATGTGTAAAAATAATAATCAGGCCGTTGGCACCCTCTGCAGGGCTTTGTTGTAATGCGTAATGCACATTAGCTCTACTGTTTATAATACATTATGTATTTTAACAATTTTGTTCAATAAAACCATATGATTTCTTGCTTTTGATACTTTATTTGAACTAATTATTATTGCCTCATTGCTATTATATGTATTTTAAGTAATTTTAAAGGCTATTGTTCACTTACATCTATTTTTATTACCACAAAAAAAATTATTATAATTATAGGGCACTATGATTTTATTACTCCGTTTTATTTCCAAATTCATTTTTTTTCTATACTCTGTTTTAATGGTTAAATTACATTTTATTAATCAAAAAGCCTGTCTAATTAATTGAGTTTTACAGTTTTATCTTTACCAAATTCTGTTTTGCATTATTTTCTGGATTACGTTTTAATGGTTCCATTACATTTTAATAATCAAAAGCATTTCCAATCAATTGATTTTATAAAAAATAAAAAAAATTCAGAAATTCTGCACATTTACATTTTTTATCCTAAATAAATTCTGGTCGATAATATTTCTGGTAAATATTCCTTTAAAAAGTGTTTTTTGATTATAATTTTATTATTAGTAGACTAGAACACATGGATATGTTGTCATTCTTACACTATAATACTGAACTTTGATTTCAGTGATTTGGACTATGAGATGGACACTTGCTTCTTCTTGCACTTTACTTTTGCTTTAAAAAAAGGATTTCATCGAAATTTGGATTTCATTTGGTTTAATAAAATATAGTTTAATAAAATATTCTTAAGTAAAATGGTTGATTTTAATTAACCGTTTAGATTAATCGATAAATTAGTCGATAGATTAATCGAAATAAAAATAGTCGTTAGTGGCAGCCCTAGGATGGAATCATAGTCTGAAGCTAAAGAAAAATGGAATAAACATGTAAACATACACTACATGATTTTCTATGAAATATGTCAGCTTAATTCTGCAGACGGGCTCTGACTCACGGGAAACTAGCCCTGACTCATCCAGTGTAAATCGGGGCTAAAATTGTATTGTGTATTCCATCCTTAAAGTGAAGTATTTTAGATCGAAACACACAAACAAATAAAGTAATTACCTGCCGAGGGGCTGGTCCTCAGGGTTGGCACCAGGTGCAGGGTAGGGGGCACAGGAGTCATCAGAAGGGGTTGTGGGTGAAGAGCTGGGTAGGTAAACTGCTGTCCATAACAAGAGATTGCGTACATGACACACAGGATGAAGCACCTAGTAGGAACAGCAGAGACAGAATATAAATAGATGATTGAAATTGCGTAAAAATCTAAATGATTAGTTCATATTTGACACCAAAAGAAAGAAAGGAAGAAAGATTCTGCATAAAGACTTATTTCTTTCCTTGGATTTTGGATTTAGGTATGAAAAATGACCCAGACATGTTTCTGAGAGGTTTCAGAAAATTCACATGATGTATTTAGTTCAGTTGATCAAATTAAAGCAGAAATAAGAGGAAAAGGCACACAAAAAAGTTAAGTTTATCAAGTTTTTAAGATTTTATCAACCCGTTAATCAATATATAACTGAAACTGAAAGTTTGAGGCAAAAAAAACAAAACGTTTTATTTCCATATAAGTTGGTTATCATCATTTTCAATTTGACCCACCAACAGTGTGGTTTTATTTAACAATAACATTTACATTATTTAAAATAAAATAAATGCTAATAAAATTAATAAAAATTACCTTAATAAAACTAATACAATTAATAAAATAAAACAGTTTAAAAAAAACTTATTTTAATTTTTAATTTTCATTTAGTTTAAGTTGAAGTATTAAATTACCATAAGCAGAGTTGAAATAAAATAAAAAAAGGAAAACAAATAAATAAAAAACAAAAACACTAAAACTAAAATGGAAAATTTAAAAATAAAAACCAAATTAAAAATATTAATACATACTATAATAATAGATTAACGATCATAAAATAACACTGCCCACCAACAGGGCTAAAACATTGATCCAAATTAAAATCCAACAAGCATTTTTGTTGGGGCGGTGTGATCTAGCTTTAAGAGAAAATGAAAGGATACGGCAGCTCCGGGTCTGGGGGGCTGAAGCTCGGCCGGCCCAGAAACCCCAAGTGCAGGCAGCGATGGTGGGAGCAAGTGCCCCGTGCGTGGAGGGTCAGCGAGCCGCAGCTGGCGAGTATTTCTAATTGAGTATTAGAGAGGAATGCAAGCACGAGCTGTGAAGCCAGTAAACGCCTCTCTTCATGTTTACTCACTACACATACTGTAGGTCAAACGAAACTACTACAAAATAGAGGTATGAATTATGAGGCAAAGGCAGTCGAAGTCTGTCAGGAAAGGGAAAAATACATTGCTATGAATAGAATCAGTGCTGTACAGACATGAGTAGCGATGAAAAATGGGTCATGAAAAATAATGGTACTTGTTTTGATTGATAGATTATTAACAATACATTAACAATATACACTTCATCGTATAAAATAAATGTTTATCTTTTCAATTTGATATAATACACTACCGTTCAAAAGTCTGGGATCAGTACGATTTTTTTTTTTTTAAACAGAAATTAACACTTATGTAACAAAGCTGCTTTAAAATTCAGCATATTAGCATGATTTCTGAAGTATCACGTCAGACTGAAGACTGGAGTAATGATGCACACGCAGTTTTGAAAAGATCATATTAACTGAGCAACTACATGGAATAAAAATCACTCTCACACTGCAATTCATCTTTTTAAGTGGGAGAACTTGCACAATTGGTGGCTGACTAAATACTTTTTTGCCCCACTGTATAATAGTCATCAAAATCTATTATATCTGCTCTTTGGACATGAGCTAATGAAAACCTCCTATCGGTTGTAACCTCATATAACCTCTTATGAGGAAATGATTATAAGAGAGTAATGCATAAAGACAGACTGAGAGGAGCTGACGTACGGTCTCTGAATGAGAGGAGTACAGCATGTTTTTGAAGGAGCGATTGGCAGCTCTGAGGAGAGACCAAACGGAGCAGGTTCTTTCCTGGATGTGTCGGTCCTCTCTCTCCTTCCTGCTGTTACACAGGAACGTCCCGAACAGACACGAGTACGTGTGCTGCACTAGCTTCACCTGAACACACAAAACCAAAAGAACTCCGAGCTAGTTCAACAACGACTTAAAGTACAAAAGCATGTTTAATATTAAAAATGACACAGGCTTATGCCAACTTTCACCCACCAGAAAGGCTTCGTTGAACTCGAAGGAACATGGGAATTGTCTCTGGAGCTGGTGCACACAGTCTAACCACTGCAGGAAGACAGGACATCTCTCGTTCAAGTCCTCCGCGTTCTCTCCGTGACCACAACGGTCTGCGAACTTATGACCGAAGTCCAACCACTCGGTCTCAACCAGCACCTGAAAACCCTGTGAGCAGAAAGAAGATTTTCTGTTTATATGACGTCAACAGTTTGATGTCAACACAAATCATAAAATAACTCCAGAACACAGCATGTATTCAACATCAGACAATTAGATATGAATGTCTAAAATACAGTAATGCCTCTTCTAGCACTTGAGACAGCTCATGCATCTTCTGAGTTCAAGCTCCAAAACTATCTTCATGACGGACATCAGCTGGGGCTTTTCTGTCCAGTTTTCCATTTACTTTTTCCATACAGACAGCTTGCTATTAGTTGTAAAAGAAAGTCTCTAGACATCATGCTCAGTAAAAAAAAAGCTGTTATTTTAGTATTATTTATACACAATAAGAGTTATTAACATTTTGTAAATTAAAATACTATATTTTAATATTCTCATTTTAATTTTAGGTTAATTTTGTTAAATAGTAAATAAAATATTACTATTTAGGTTTAATTACATCTATTTCAGTTTCAGTTTTTTTTCATTTAATAATTTTTAGTGCTTAAAATTATTTCAGTTAGTTTGCCAAGGCAACATTTCTGTTATTTCATTTGATTATTTCTATGCATTTCTTTTATTTAATTTAACACAATTTTTAATAGCTTTAATTTTAAAACATTCAACTGAAATCGACTACGCTACCCACTTGCAAAATGTCCTGTCTTGTGAAAAAAACAAGATCTGGAAAGATTCAAAATTCTATATTCTATATGAATAAAGGTTTGTTTGTTTGTTTGTTTGCAATTTAATGTTACCACTCCTATTGATAGCGAGAAACAGGTTAAAATTAGGCAAAATCTGAAAAGAAAAATGAATGAAAAACAATTCTAAGTTTATCTTTGAAAAAAAAATTTAAAATCTAAAACTAAATCTGGCCTTACTTCATAAAAATTCATTCATATGAATGTAAAAAGAATGTAAAAAGAGTCTTAGAGGAGCTGAAACCATCATAATCCATTAAAATATCCCTCAAATATATTGCACGCTGGAATAAGGAGCATAAAGTAGGATCTTCCCTGTTAACAAAAAAAAGTCTGGAGTGCAAACAATGAAGGGAATTGGTTGGATGATATTAGAGGTTGAGAAAATATTTTAATGACTATAATTTTGGTGTTTTGATGTCAGAGTTTGGCCCATTCGGATGGTGTGAAAGCTGTAATCTCACCCCACACTGAGTCTACTAGTAAACACCAGTCTCTAACATTGTTGCTTGGATCCAGCTGCTGCTAGTAAATATTAGACTATGAAAAGTCACCCAAATAATACACTACACTCTCAGAAAAAAGGTACAAAAGTTGTCACTAGTGTTGGGCGGTATGACCAAAAATTTATATCACGGTATTTTTCAAAATTATACCGGTTTCAAGGTACATGACGGTATTTTTTTTCATGCATGACCTGGTGTTAACCATATTTTCTACTGATTGGGAGAGGAAATACTACAGTATATTGACTTAGAATGCCCCATTTTACTGTCATGATGAGTGAATATTGTCAAAAAATAGCACACTAAATAGTGACTAAACATGACCTCTTTTAATACATGTTAACCAGGAGTCACTCTCATTTATAATCGTGGCATCGTCTGATAAAATCAACATGCATCTACACTAAAGAGCAGCTATGCGGTTGTTTTGGCTAGATTACTTTTTTGTCTCATGCAGCGCACTGCCTGCATCTGAGTAATAAACTAAAAAAAACAACAAACAAAAAAGTGCATGTGATATTAACAGACGAATTATGCTCATATTTATAATTCCAAACAATCAGTAAGCGACAGGTGCTAGGAAACGCTGTTTTGTACTCATTTATTGACGAGTCGGCTGCGGTGCTTCTCTGCTGCTCACTGCACAGAACAGATGCTGAGAGACGCGACACTTCTCCGGGAAAGTCAGACCTCGCGTTCGCGGGACAGCACTGGTGAAATCTCCCAACTGAACCATAGCTAATGTTTATCCAAAAAAATCGCTAGGTTTATCACTATGAATATTCTATGGAAAAAGGGTCTGAAAGTTGCTAAATCTAATACTAAAGTCGCGCTCGTGTGTGTGAGATGAGGGAGCTGATGGCAGGGGGTGGTGGATATTTGTGGAGGTCAGTGTGGATACTGTGGACGAGTTCTTCTGTGTCATCACGTTCTATTAGTTCTACAGCTTCAGTTTCTGAACTTTCACGCTTAGTAACACATACAGCTGTTCCCTCACCACAAAAACGACTCTCTGTTGTTCAGTCGATGTCAATCAAAGTGTGTTGTGCTCCAAGGTCGGGCAGCATTACTAATATTTTTACATTTTTACATTGTCTATGTAAACATGTCCTTGTGAGCATTTCAAACCACAGGATTTAAAATAAGCCCTTGTGGATTTTTGCAGCATGTGATATAGCTTATGAATTCCTCTCGCAATAATTCAGGGGGAATTTTAATTTTCTTCCCTATTTTTGTTTGTTATGTTGGCGCTCACCTCAATGGTGCGGTAGTACGGGTCTAGCAGGACTTTGGCCAGCGCCACTATCTGAGGGGTGCGATCCCAGCCGTCTGAGCAGTGCACCAGTACGGGCCTGTGGTCACGGTCCACGGCGTTCACAACGAGGAGAGACGCCTTGAGCAGGAGGGACAGATGCTGCAGCCACTTTGTGCTCTCCAGAGCAGACAGCCAGCTAAAGACAGAACAAAACTCACCATTACACACATCTGAAGCATGTTCAAACGGTTTCTTGTAGCAAACTGTAACTTTAAGACTTGTAATTTGACACATTATGCAATGCAATATGGTCGACAAACTTCTCATATAGTTAGTTGCTGAATACTATACTATTATTATGTGATGACTTTTTTCTTAAAGAAATTCAGGCTTTTATTCAGCAATGATGCAATAAATTGATCAAAAGCAACAGTAAAGACATTTATAATGTTACAAAATATTTATATTTCAAATAAATGCTGTTCTTTTTAACTTTTTTATTAATCGAAGAATCCTGAAAAAAATAATAAATAACAGTTTCCACAAATATATGAAGCAGAACAACTGTTTTTTTTAACATTTGAGCAGCATATAATGTTATTAGAATGATTTCTGAAGGATCATGTGACACTGAAGACTGGAGTAATGATGCTGAAAATACAGCTTTGACTCACTGGAATAAATTGCATCTTACCATATATTTAAATAGAAAGCAGTAATTATAATAATATTTCACAATATTACAGCGTTTACTGTATTTTTATTAAATAAATGCAGCCTAAATATTCTATGCAAACTGGGGAGGATCTTTGATTTGTTTATATTACAATATGTCTGCATACTGAAAAAAAAAATCACATACTAACCTGTTTTCAATTATATTTAATACAGGTGAAACAAAAACAGCATTATGCACATTAGGAAAACTGAGTTTACATCTTAATGGAAAACTGTGAGAAGGACTAAAGAATGCGGTTTGACAAGTGTGGTTAATACTCATTTTAAAAGTTTTCCAACATGGTCAAATACAGCCAAAGCAAACTGACATTAGCCAAGGAAACACAGAGTGCAGGTAACCGGAGGAGACATTCAAATTATAGTTCCTGAGAGGAACATGAATCAGAATAGTGTTTAAAAGGAAAATCGCCTTTGTATGAATATGACTACCTCATGCAGCGAGACATTTACAATCAGAATAATCAAAGGAGAGAATTCAATTTTTTTCCTCTCTACAATTCTGTTGCTTAGAAACGCAGCTCTTGGCCAGAGTTTATCATGCTGACTCAAGAGAGAACGACAGAGTGAAAGAAACCGAGAGAGAGTCACTTGGAAGACTTGCTGTTGACTTTACAACAAATAGATGAGTGGAAACAGCGTGGATGGAAAAGGAATAATGCACTTCAATCACTCATGTAGAGCAGGAACTGATAGTTATTAAAATTACGCTTTTGATCAACAGGTAAAGAATTCAACAGTAGCACTCCACTTTCCATCTGGGTCACAGCTTTGAAGTCAATACTTGATCCAAATGAATCCGCTTAACATTTGATTCAAAGCAAAATAAATTGCTAGTAAATTTCACAAATAAATTACAGAGAAACAACAATTAACATTGAATTGAACAATAAATACTGAAGTAGAAAATAGTATTTTCTTGTAAAAAAAAAATAATAATCCAATAGTGTATTTACAAATAATTTTTTACAGTGTAGATCTATATAGAAAAATTATGTTAATGCATAAAATCAATATAGTTTCAATATTTCAAATATAATTTTAGGCTTTTGCCCCAGACCCAAATTTTGAGACGGATCAATTACCTATAATACATTTGAACAGCTCGATAGCAAGTATTAAAAAAAAAAAGCATGTTATGTCCCTAAAAGGCAAAATATATCAATAAGCAAACAAACAGACTACAACTGCAGCAGATGTTTGCTGGAAGACTTACTTGGCTGGATCAGGCATTTGGGTGCAGAGAAAGCGCAGAGACTGGAAACTCTTGCGGATGGAATGGATGTTGGCCATACCCATAAAAACCACCTCACAGTTAGGGTAGTACTCTATGGGGGAGAACAACACGTCATTAATGAGTGGGCGTCTTGTTTTACTGTGATTGTTGAAAGAGCATCTAGGAGAGAGTACCTGGGCATTCACACCCTCCTCCTTTGGCTCTGTTGGCTACGGCAGCGGCGTATGACCTGGCGTCCAGGATCAGAAGCTTTCGAGGTTGGATGGCCAGTGTCTCCACCTCTGAGCTGTTAGTCATAGACGAGTCTATAGAAAGAGACATGTATGTATAGATCAAGTCATATAATATGACAATAATCAGTATTGAGAACAGTATTCAGTCAAGATTTTTAAGGGCCAAGTGGTACTGACCAAAGTCCACATCTGAGAGGTCAGCTCCGTTAGTGTACTCGCGGGAGAAGGAGCCATTGGAGACGCCTTTACAGGAGCTGCTGTCAACGGCACAGGCTCTGGCGATGGACTGCACCAGGTGCTCATCATCTGCGTTCCTCCAGCCCCACCAGCTGACCTCAGGCTGACCACAGCGAGCGATCACTGCTCCCGTGCTCTGGTGCCTGGGAAAGAGAGGTTAAAGAACTGGACTCTTAATCTGAAGGTTCTAGGCAATCTTGTAATTGTTGTAAAACTAAAACTAGTAAAACTGTTTTCATTAATTGAAATAAAGCTTAAATAAAACAAAAATATAAATAAAATTAAAGCTGCAAGCAGCATTGAATGGGCACTCGCACCCAGAGCCACCTCCACCTGGTGGCCTTAGGAAAACAGTGAACGATGGGCAAAATGCATTTAAAGTGGTAAATATAGGAGGAATATGTCAAAGTCATTTATATGTGCCAAAATTCCTGCTGCCAGCTGGTGGCACTATGACTATAACTGAATATTGGCATGTCATTTTGATTAGCTGTCATTTTTATTAGCTCAACATGAAAAGAGCTTTCCTGGTGCATTTCAGTCCTTGGTAGTGCAACTGAAGCCAACAATCAACTATGGGTGGCAAGGCACTGTCAAAAGATCTCCGGGATAAAGTTGTGGACAGGCACAAGTCAGGAGATGGAGCCAAAAAAATGTCAAAGGTTTTATCAATGCCTAGAAGCACAGTAAAGAAGTGGAAAGTATTTGGTACAACACAGACCCTCCCTGGATCAGGACGTCCCTCCAAACTGGATGAAAAAACCAAAGGAAACTGGTCAGAGAGGCTACCAAGAGGCCGGCAGCAACTCTGAAGCAGCTGCAGGAATTTATGACAAAGAGTGGTCATTGTGTGCAATGCATGTTATAATAATATCACAAATATCAACAAATGTGGCTTGTGTGGGAGGGTTGCAAGAAAAAAGCCACTCCTCAAGAAAGGCCACATGCAGTTAGACTGAGCTTTGCCAAAACGCACCTTGAAGATTCTGAAGCAGATGACATTAAAATTGAATTATTTGGCCTCAACACCAAACGATAAGTCTGGCGTAAATCCAATACAGCTTACCATCCAAATAACAGCATTCCTCCAGTAAAGCATGGAGGTGGTGATGTCCTGTTATGGGGCGTTTCTCTGCAGCAGGGACTGGAGCTTCTTCTTCTTCTTCTTTTCCTTTCGGCTGTTCCCTTCAGGAGTCGCCACAGCAAATCATTTGCCTCCATCTAGCCCTATCCCCTTCTGCATCCTCTTCTCTCAGACCGACTACCTTCATGTCTTCCTTCACTACATCCATAAACCTCCTCTTTGGTCTTCCTCTCGTCCTCCTGCCTGGCAGCTCTAACCTCAACATCCTTTTCCCGATATATTCACTCTCCCTCCTCTGAACATGTCCAAACCATCTCAACCTGGCCTCTCTAACTTTGTCTCCAAAACATCTCACATGTGCTGTCCCTCTGATGTACTCATTCCTGATCCTATCCATCCTCGTCACTCCCAAAGAGAACCTCAACATCTTCAGCTCTGCTACCTCTAACTCTTCCTCCTGTCTTTTCCTCAGTGCAACTGTCTCCAAACCATACAACATCGCTGGTCTCACTACTATCCTGTACACCTTTCCTTTCATTCTTGCGGGTACTCTTTTATCACACAACAAACCTGACACTTTTCTCCACCCATTCCAACCTGCCTGCACACGCTTCTTCACCTCTTTTCCACACTCCCCATTGCTCTGGACTGTTGACCCTAAGTACTTAAAATCCTGCACCTTCTTTATCTCTTCTTCCTGTAACCTCACTGTTCCACTTGGATCCCTCTCATTCACACACATGTATTCTGCAGCAGGGACTGGAGCACTTGCCAGGAAAGAAAGAAAAATGGATGGGGTCTGTGATGATGTTACCTGCCCGTTTCTTCATGAAGGTTGGGGAGGTGCACACCATTTATCCTTTCATCTACCCTAACAGTCCATTGCAGTTTTCTTATATCTGATTTGCTGGCTGACCCAAACCAGACAGTAATAGAAGTGCACAGAACAGACTCAATCAGAGCTGAGTAAAACTGTGTCATCTGTGCCTGTGGAAGGTTGAACTTTTTCAGTTGGCGAAGGAAGTACAACCTCTGCTGGGCCTTTTTAACAATGGAGTCTATGTGAGTGTCCCACTTCAGGTCCTGAGAGATGGTGGTGCCCAGGAACCTGAATGACTCTACTGCATCCACAGTGCTGTTCATGATGGTGAGGGGGGGGAGTGCAGGGGGGTTTCTCCTGAAGTCCACTATCATCTCCACAGCTTTGAGCGTGTTCAGCTCCAGGTTGTTGTGATTGCACCAGACAGCCAGCTGCTCAACCTCTTGTCTGTAAGCAGACTCATCACCATCCTGGAAGAGAACGATGACTGTGGTGTCATCTGCAAACTTCAGGAGCTTGACAGAGGGGTCTTTAGAGATGCAGTCATTTGGGAGAAGAGCAGTGGGGACAGCACACACCCCTGAGGAGCTCCAGTGCTGATGGTGCGGGTATTGGATGTGATCCACTGACAGATGGAGGTGGGTACAGAGAGCTGTGTCAGTTTGGTAATATCTGTTGCTTGGTAAGCAAACTTCAGGGGGTCCAGCAAGGGTCCTTCACGTAGACCAACACCAGTCTCTCAAATCACTTCATGAACACAGACGTTAAAGCAACAGGTCAGTAGTCATTTAGTCCAGTGATTTTTGGTTTCTAGGGAACAGGGATGATGCTGGAGCGTTTGAAGCAGGAGGGGATTTCACAAAGCTCCAGCGATCTGTTGAAGATCAGCGTGAAGATAGATGACAGCTGGACAGCAGCTGTTTCCTGAAGACTTTGCGTACATCATCTTCACAGATCTTAAAGGGGTGGTTGATTGCGAACTTTTTTAATGTCAGTTAGTGTGTAATGTTGCTGTTTGATCATAAACAATATCTGCAAAGTTACGAAGCTGAAAGTTCAATGCAAACGGAGATATCGTCTTTTAAAATTCTGGCAGTTTAATGCCTACAAAAACGACTGATAAGGGACTTCCCGGGTCCGTTACGTCAAGAACCCAGAATTTTACAAAAACCCCGCCTCCGGGAACATGCAGCAAAGGAGGCGAGACCATGCTACGCTGCTTTAGAAAAGAGGAAGAGAAAACTACAGTTGCATGTAAAAATCTATTCATATGAATCGCGATTCAGTCTTCTAACGATTCTAATGGATTCACAAATTTCAAAATCAATGTTCTAAAGCAGCGTCTCATCCTGTTCCTGGCCTCGCCCTGCTCTGCACACGCTCCGCATCTCTCTCTCTCGCTCTCATTCAGATCAGTGAATACACTTATTTTCACATACTATAGTTATGAGAAGCGTTATACATGGCGTGGCGTGTGGTTGCCGAACTGTATTAAAGCTTTAATCAGAATAAAACGTATATATAAAAGCTAACAGAAGCAGTAGCATTTACAAATAACAGCGTATCTAAAAGTATGAGACAGTTTATAAGACAAAAAATCTTAGGCCTATCATTAAAAGCCGTGAAACAGGTTCTGCGCAATCCTCTTCAATACTATCCTCTGCGTCTCAATCGGGCTCAAATTGATAAGCAACATAGACGACGTCATTGTTTACAATACAACCGGATCACATGCAGCTATGTTGAGGGGCGGGACGTTTAGACGCACGCTAGAGGTGGTTTAGCCAATCACAACACACTGGGCCAGCTAATCAATCAGAGCCCATCGTGTATTTCTGAGGGAGGGGCTTCATAAAAGCAGGAAATGATCAGTGCGTTCAGAGTAGAAGGGACAGAGAGGTGTGGAATAAAGGTAAATTATGTGAAAAATAATGTGTTTTTTAACAAACGAAGCATTAACACATGTTAGACTGCACCCCATAAACACAATCAAGCCTATAACAAAAAACAGTCAACCACCCCTTTAAATGCAGGCTTAGAAGCAGTAGGGGGAGGGGGGTTGATGGCTGTGTTGTGAGCCCAGACTTAAACCCCACTGAAAATCTGTGGAACGACTTGAAGACTGCAGTCCACAAATCTCACCATCAAATTGAACTGAACTTGAGCAGTTTTGCAAAGAAGAGTGGGCAAATGTTGCAAAGTCTAGATGTGCAAAGTTAGTCGAGACAAATCCCAACAGACTAAAGGCTGTAATTAAAGCAAAAGGTGGTTCAACAAAACACTGACTCAAGGGGGTGATCCTTTTTCCAATCTCTTCTGCTCACCAAAGCTGCATTTATTTGATCAAAAATAAATTAAAAACAGCAATACTGTGAAATTTTATTACAAATAATTTTTTTTTTTTAAATATTTTATTATATTATAGAATGTAATTTATTCCTGTGATGCAAAGCAGAATATACTTGGCAAGTAACTGAAATACAGTTTAAGTACCAAAATTACTAAAACTAATAAAAAAAAGATGTAAAAAAATAATAACTAACAAAAAAGTAGTGGTCGACCGATATTGTTTTTTTTTGACAGCCGATGCCGATATCTTGGAACGTAGGGTGGCCAATGGCCGATATAATTTTATTTATTTTAATTAATATTTAAGAAATCTGAAATAATTTGAAAATGTATTAAAACATAAATGTGTTAAATAAACATACTTGTACTTTAGATGACAAAGTATTTTTCACAAATAAATATTTCATAAAAAAAAGATACTAAAAAGGAAGTAAACACTGTAACCATCAGGGCACTCAGTATTCTGGGAAGTTTGTGTGCATTGGGATTAGGGAATCGTATTTTTTCAAATAAAGCCAAGGTAACACTCATTTTACATACAGCACACAGTGGAAATGACATGAATATGGCAGTGGGCATATGCATATGCATAAAGCGCAGCATAATTTGAACTCACAAGTTTAAAGTTTGTCGATCGCACGTCTCCAGTGAAGCTGAACTCTCCTCCTGTCCACATTCAATTCACACGGACCGAAAGTCACACAGAGAACACACGATCATGCAGGTCACATGCACACTTCACAAGATCTCACAACTGGATCCGACTAAGTTTGCAAGGTTTGTGAAATTAAATGTTCATTAGTCATTCAAAGATTTGTTTAAATTATATAAATGAGTAGGGTATTTGCTGAATGCTGACGGCAAGCAAGGAAGTATTATAATGTTTGCCTTTCTAATACTAATAATATAAAAACAATCGTTGTAAAAATTTTTGTATACATTTTAATTCCTTTGTTTAACTCGTTCTATCTGATTATTAGACAGACTTACATCCGTATTTAGACAGAACTGTTAACGACAACAGCGAACAAGAGGGAGAATGTGAGCACTGTGTGCTCAGGCGCTGCCGTTCTCAGCACCGTCAAAATAAAAGTCCCACCTGGAACGCATCGGCCAAACAGGAAAACTTATCGGCCGATGCCGATATTTAAAAAATGCCAAATATCGGCCGTTATATTGGCCTTGGCGATATATCGGTCGACCACTACAAAAAAGACAATGAAGATATAGATAGACAGACAGACAGACAGACAGATATATATAGAGAGCTAAATACACTAAATAGAGAATGATAAATAGAATGAACGATAACTGATAGAACGATTGACAGAAAGACAGAATGAATAATAGACAGAATGAGAGAACGATAAATAGAACGACAGATTAAAAACGATTAAACTATTAAACATTTTTCATTATTTGAAATAAATCTTAAATAAAAGATAAATATTGAAATATAAATCAAATAGAAATATTTAAAAAAAAATTGAAAATGTTTCCTTGGCAAGTAAATGAAATAAAGTTTAAGTACCAAAATTTGTAAAAGTACCAAAATTTGTAAAAGTATAAAAAAAAAAAAAGACACACACAAAAAAAAACCCCCAATGAAGAAGACTGACCTGTAAACCACGGCCGGAATCCTCTTCCAGGAGCGGAAGGCGGCCACATTCTCCAGCTCTTTATCAATAATCCAGGCTGGCACCAGCAGCAGCTGAGGGTAGCTGGAACACAACCTGTGTCAGGGGGCAAGCAGAGGTGTGTTCAGACTGACTGATGCCTGTCTAAAGTCATCTAATTCTGAAAAGTCCCGCAGAGTGTCCAGAGCAGTTTTAGATGTGCTTCTGTTTGTGAGAGAAACACTCACTTGTACTTGTTGTTGATCTCAGACACTCTCCAGGCATTCAGAGTATCAAATCCCATCCGCTCCACCTCGTTATGGAAACGTGACATCACATGATCACCTGAAAGATAGAGGCGAGTGAGAGGAATCTTGAAGGTAAAGAGGAACAGGATTTCCAAAGAACTAGTTACTGGATTGGACAAATCTTGTGAGGTTCTTTGTAAAGATATTCAAGAGTGTCACCGTCACTGAGTTGTTTGTGCACTCATTAGGTGGCAAAGCTACGCCAATAAAATGACTTAATTTGCACCACCACCCCACCCCCACTTCTGCATGTACAAGTGCACAAGTGAGTTTTGCTACAGGAATATCGTAAAAGGAGTAGCAAAAGTCAAAGCGCTAGGATTTGAAGTTGTACTGCCAGATCTGAGAGGCTGTAAGTCAGTGGTCTCAAACTCAATTCCTGGAGGGCCACAGCTCTGCAGAGTTTAGCTCCAACCAGCTCCAAATCACACCTGCTTGGAAGTTTCTAGTGATCCTGAAGACATTGATTAGCTGGATCAGGTGTGCTTGATTAGGGTTGGAGCTAAACTGTGCAGAGCTGTGGCCCTCCAGGAATTGAGTTTGAGACCAATGCTGTAAGTGCTGGCTTGTGGTTGTACAGCGAAACTGAAGTAAAGTGCAAAAGTAATTATGTCGTACACATTTGTGTCTCATTTAGTTTATGTGACTATTAATCTGCAACTTCAAATTCAAAACACGGGTGTTTTGATTATTGTCTGTGTGCAAATGAAAGATTCAGCTTTTCCCATCAGAGCTGTGAGTGTAAATTTCAATGTACAAATACGAATATTAATATGACAAGTTCTCACATTCAAATCAACAAGTTCTTGAGTTTTGCTATTATTTTTCCTTCGTATAAAGCTGTCTGGCTATGCAAGACTAGCAGGAAATACTGAAATAAAACTATTTGTGACATCTAATATCAGCCTTAAGAACACAGATTAAGTTTGAGAAAGTCAGACAGTACCTGGCCTACACAGATCCCCGTGCTGCTCCTTCTCCTTCTCCATGCACCATGCGTGGAAGGGGAAGGAAAAGAGCTCCTCTATCTGGGACGGGGGACGGACCGCAGCGCTCAGCCTCTTCAGCCACTCCTGACACTGCTCAAATGTGGAAAACTGACACCTGTCAAAACACACATTAGATCTACTGCATCAGAGACACACTGAGACAATGAAAGAGAACATCAAATACAGACTTGGGTCGACATGGATTTCTGTACTAAATGGCTATACAAATTTGATTACATTTTCAACTAAAGTCATAATAGTAGCCAGTCTGCTTAAAAAAATAATAAATTTTTCGATAGATTTAGATCTATCTTTTCGATAGATGGAACGATAAATAGAACAATAAATAGAACGATAGATAGATAGACAGACAGATAGATACAAAATTAATGATAGAACATTTACTAGCCAATGGTGATTCTATTGCCAAGGTGTGCATAGAGGGTTGATATAGATAGTCTCACCTGATGACCTTGCAGTCTTTGCAGGTGATGTGCATTTGGAACATGTCCCGACATTCTACACTTTCTATCAGCTGCAGGGGAACCTGACAGAGAGAGTGAGACAGATTAGTCATACAGAAATTATTTTTCATTATTGGCACTGTGAGTGTCAGCACACCAAAGAGAGCATCTAAACGGAAGTCAACATGAACCCAACTGATGCTAATGATTAAATCAACCTGCTGAATCAATCACACTGAAAGTTTAGACATGGGTTCAGAGTTTACAGACACGGTTAGTGATTAGCGTCTGCAGACAAACTCATTCATTGTTCTGCAGCTCAAGTGTTGAACAGTCTGGCATGCCGATCAGCTTCAATCGTGTGTGTTTATGTGTGTGGACGCCTCTGCAACTGTGCGGTTGAAAACGCAGTTCCCCTTCAAGCTCCGGAACTTGCGCGTGATCACACATTGACCGCATGCAAGTCACATCTGACCACAGCTCTCACAAACCTGCAGCTCGCAACATCATGCAGAGACAGACAGACCGTTCTGTGGTTACTTACTGACACCTCACACGAACAATTCTGTTCACAGAGAAAGAGAGGGAAGACAGAATCACGAGGTGGACATGAACACTGCGGCTTTTGGCTCGTCTGTGATACACACATTCCTGGGCTGCGGTTTAATTCTACCACACTAATCTGACCACACTCAAACATTCCTGGGGCGCTTGCTGAAGGGTCAGAGAACACAAACATATTTGTGAGATACATATTAGAGATAGAAGCTTTAATATTTTTCTCTCCAAAAACTAGCATCTCTAAATGTAACCCCTTTAGAGCACCATCACTACAACTCTTTGGAAAAAATTCAGCAATATGACTTGTCAAATATTGTCTTTTTTTCTTTCTTTTTTTTTACATCTTTCTCGGTTTCAGTTGTCTCAGGACATTATTCAAAATGACTAAAATAAAAAAATTATTAATTTATTAATTATTTTATGCAACCTCAATATTACTCCAATAATAATAATAATATTAAGATAATAACGTAAAGATAACTATATTTATACAATTAATTAACTATATATATATAGTTTATATAAAAATTTTTATTAAATTACAAAAAATATATTACTATTGCATAGAAATATATTATTGTATAGTAAAATACAATAATAATGTTTATGGCTGTCTTAATTTTTTTTGCTTTCAATCATTAAACCACAGAGCTTTTATTTTGGTGGAAAACCGCAGGAGACATAAAATTTCACTTTTGTTGACAACAGATTTATAAATGATTCTCAAAACAAATTTGGGAAGATGGTTGCATGTGTAGTGTTTTCAAATGCATGTTTTACTTTGAAACAAGCGTTCCGAGCTGCTGAAAATACCGTTGTTCCATGCATGAAAGAAATGTATTTGAAAATGCTTAGTAATTGTTTACTAATTCCCAATTTTGCAATTTCATTAATTTTATTTCTTAGGTCAGAAAATAAGGAAATCTGTATTTAAAAAAAAAGGGAAAAATCACATCCCTGTAGTTTCACTGTATTTAACAAAATGGTTTAAGGCAATTACTATCAGACTTCAAAATAACTGCTCTAAGCAATATTCCAGTTATTACACATCCATAACCTGTACAGCGTGCCAAAACCAATTTTTTTAAAAACGTGTCAAGACTTCTGCATTCTGTTATGCTCTGTCAATTTGTGCAACTCAAAAATGACACAATTAATATTCTCTCAACCTCCTTCCTCTTTTTTTCTCCATTTCCAGCCCTACACTTGTGCACTTGCTCTTACGACAGCTTTGTTGCCTCACTAGCTGGCCTATAGTCACATCACTCTCTCTTCTTTCTCACGCACAACACACTCTCTCTTTCACAGGCACACAGAGAGCGTCACACTCATTTACTCTGGTGAATAAGTGACTGTCACAGATATCAACTGATGAATTAGCACTGAGCTGATCACCCACCAGCCACAAACAAACCCAGCTGCCTGATCACATGTACATGAACAGAATATTTTGGGCTAAACAACTAAAGCTTAACAGTACCTGTCATTTTGATAATTATTTTGTCTATCAGTTTATAATGCACTTACAATAAAAGCTGAGCAAAAAAGCGTCCAGAATGGAAAACAATTAAGTGATAATGTACAGCCAGCCAGTCATTATTGCAAAATAAACCCCAACAGAGATCAGGACTCTAATGCAAAACAGTTTCTGTTCAGGGTGGAGTGTTTGGGAAAAATGATTGCAATTATATTAGTGGCACATAAATTACACACTTAATCATTCATATAAGCACTTAAAAGGGCCATTAAATGCTAAACTTCCTTTTCTGGGATTTTAACAGAGGTGTTTGTGTTGCACGTCATAGTGCATAGTGGATGCATACGTTATTTTTAACTGTAGGAGAAAACTAGTTAATTTTGAGCTTTGGGCTGTTTTTGCTTTATAAAGTCTCTGAGAGGTATAAATTCTCTTCTATAGACCTTGAGTCTCTGACACGATTCATCTACACCGTAAGTGTTACCGATATTTACAGCTTCTTGGTGTAACCGATCAAACAGCTTAAATAAACACCGCAAAATGAACTACAAAAGTCATTAAAGGTGCACCAGCGTGTTCTTACTGTATATATTTTCAATGCAAAGTGCAAATGCAAACAGCTGTGCATCTACTTGTGCATTAAATTAGTGCTCTCACAGGATGTGTGCATTTATGTAATAATGTATGGTGAGCTTACAAAACCATGTATAATATATATTAATTTTGTTCCTTGTAATAATGAATTGCAGCATGCTTTTGAGGGATCGACTTCCATTGTAAGTGCATTACTGTAAGCACAATTTACATGGGTTGTTGACAAACTTTTGACAGTATGCCAGCTAATATTCTGCATTTAGCCCACAATATTCCTTCACTCCTCTTGCTCTCATTCCAGCAGTTCAGGAACATGCAGCTCTGTGTGCTCCACTTGAATGGTTTCTAGATCGTGACTGCTGGTCTATGAGGGGTATAATAGAGCAGATTATTAGTATGTAACCAGAAATTTTATTATAGTGCCATGTTGATAGCACGGGGGTGGACAATCCCAATCAAAAAGCCACTGCAACCATGGCAACAGGCTTGGGAAGAAACAGTGAAAGTGAAGAGCTAATAAAGACAGACCTGTTCAATACACACACACAGGGTTACGGCAGCCACTGGCCAGTGTCAGAGCGCCTGATGTAACTGTGGCCTGCTGTCCCTAAATACCCTTCACATCATTGGTGGGCTCTAAATTTAGCAGCATGTCATGCACCATATAAAAGAGTCTTTTTTCTGCGACCACCATCATGGCTATCCATCATACATTCACCATGGCACAACAGACCACAATCCAGTTTCACTCAAGAATTTCTGAGCTGAAGTTAAAAAATTTTTTTTTAAATAAATAAAAGTCACTTTACAAAAAATATGCATCCATTTTATTTGCACAAACTAAATCGGCCCTGATTAGAATTGAGCAAATTCAGTGTGATATTTGCCGTTCAAACGGTCTTATACAAAACTATAGTAGCTTTTTTCCGCGGGATAAAAATTCTAAGCGGTATGTGTGGAGAAAACCAGGCACTGCTCATCACCTGTCCAATACAGTCCCAACAGTGAAGCATGGTGGTGGCAGCATCATGCTGTGGGGGTGTTTTTCAGCTGCAGGGACAGGACGACTGGTTGCAATTGAGGGAAAGATGAATGCGGCCAAGTACAGGGTTATCCTGGACGAAAACTTTCTCCAGAGTGCTCAGGACCTCAGACTGGGCCGAAGGTTTACCTTCCAACAAGACAATGACCCTAAGCACACAGCTAAAATAACGAAGGAGTGGCTTCACAACAACTCTGTGACTGTTCTTGAATGGCCCAGCCAGAGCCCTAACTTAAACCCAATTGTGCATTTCTGGAGAGACCTAAAAATGGCTGTCCATCAACGTTTACCATCCAACCTGCCAGAACTGGAGAGGCTCTGCAAGGAGGAATGGCAGAGGATCCCCAAGTCCAGGTGTGAAAAACTTGTTGCATCTTTCCCAAAAAGACTCATGGCTGTATTAGATCAAAAGGGTGCTTCTACTAAATACTGAGCAAAGGGTCTGAATACTTAGGACCATGTGATATTTCAGTTTTTCTTTTTTAATAAATCTGCAAAAATGTCAACAATTCTGTGTTTTTCTGTCAATATGGGGTGCTGTGTGTACATTAATGAGGAAAAAAAATTAACTTCAATGATTTTAGCAAATGGCTGCAATATAACAAAGAGTGAAAAATTTAAGGGGGTCTGAATACTTTCTGTACCCACTGTATATATGTATATATATGTATATATATAAGTACATTTTTTACACCTAGCAATTCTGACTTTTTTCTCGAAATTCTGAATTTACGTCTTGCAATTCTGACTTTTCTCATGACTCAGTTTTTTTGTTTCCGCTAATGAATAAAAAATTAAAAAGGCAACTGCAAGTTAACATTTCACAATTCTGAGTTTATATCTCACAACAACAAAAAAATCGGAATCATGAGATGAATTGTGAGAAAATAAGTCAGAACTGTAAGATAAAAAGTTGAGATTACCTTTTTTTTTTTTGTTATTCTGTGGTGAAAACAGGCTTCTTAACAAAAAAGAGCTGAGTTGCATGTGAAAAATGCAACTACCATCATACATGGGCCATATTTAAGTGTGGAAGTAAGAAGGACTTTTGTAAATAAAATAAATTAAAAGAAAACCAACTGGAAAAAAGCCCTGAAATGCAAACACTGCTCATTTTAGTTTTGGTAATTTGGTTTCAGTACAGGAGATCTCTTTATTCCACTTCAACTGCTGAGACATGTAAACTGTTCATTGCTGCTTGTTTTATTATCTCCTCCAAGTAGGTTTTAGTATATTTTGCGAAGGACAATGAGCATATACAATTGTACAAACTTTGGCAACAACAGTTCAGTAAATACTTCCCTGACTCGTATCCTTAAATACAGACTGAAATCAATTCAAAAACACATTTTGAGTAGCTCTGAAAATAAAAAGCATAGTTGTGTTGAAAATCACACACTCACATTAACAACCGACTCCTTGAACTTGATGTGCAGGCGGTAGCTGGACATGGCGATGATGGCATCCTCAGCCCTGCCCACATACTTCGTATACTCGCCATGCAGCTCTGGGTAGGGCACCTACAACAGATCCAACAAACAACTTACTATTAGACCAATACAAGTATTTGATGATATTTAGAGTTGCATACAAAAAAAAAGAAGAAGAAGAAGAGGCATTTACAAAAACCCTTGATGTGTCTTCCTGTCAGAGGTGCTGAAAACAAAGGATCTGTTTTAAAAGCTAACGCTGCCTCACTTTCTACTTTAACTGATTTGAAATGCTCTTTATAAGCAGCAACTCTGTTAATAGTCAGTCATGTGTGTCACACACTTACTTACCATCTTGAATGGAAATGTTCACTGTGCTTGTTGCAATGCATTGTAAGTGATGCAGCCTAAGATTTTGGCCAAAACAAGATCATTTTGTTGCCTACAGTTTGTGACAGACTACACATCAGCATATTTATGATACCTATGTAAACAGTATAGTAGATTTTAAAACAGACTAATTTTCCCCTCTTGGTCAGAATCGAATAATACTTGCATTAACGGTACCAATACATCCTAATGAACAACATTGTCTTGGCAGAGGTCTTGATCTCTGCTTACCTGAAGATCCTCATCGTCCAGGACAGGGGGCTTGCGAGGGAAGATCTGATTGGCCTGGATGCACTCCAGACTCTGCTGCCCCTCCTCCTCCTATCAAAGAGAATACGGATAAGAAATGCACCACATTATACTCTACTGACAATTATAATCAAGAATAATGTAACTAAAAATTGTAAAGACAACTACATATAGAATTTGGCAGGGAAATGTGCTTTCGTCATGAACATAAAATGCAATGAAATGTAAAAAAACAAAATCTTAATTGAGCTCAAATAGTAATTTTCTTAATGCAAAATATAATTTATATAAATAAAAATAATTTAATAAAAGAATCAAAACATTTTTATGATGTGACCCGAACACGTTTTCATTATTCACACCACATCACATAATTTATGTTCGGCTGCAATAATAGAAGAGTGTGAGAGGCTCTTTATCAAAGGCCAAACATTTGACATCACAAGTTAAAAATGTACAAATTCCTTTTCCAGTTTTATCACTCCCAGGGGCCAAAAGCCAAACTGTTATACGGATAAAACATTGTCCATGACTAAACCTCTGATTAAATGAGTGATTACCTAAGCTAAACTGGGGACAGAGTGGTCGAAGCATTTCTTTAACCAATACCATTTTTGGCTGGGCTTCAGAGCAGCAAATCATTTGTAAAGGCACAGGGACACTCTGCCAGAACGTCCTGCTCTGAAATCACTTCTGCTATTTCTGATATAACAGGCACTCCTGTAACCGATACAGTATGGCAGCTTTACAGAAGACTCTAAGGGCACTGGATTATAGTAAATACAGACGCTATATATGCCATATGATGCACATGCAACCCAAGTGAAAGGTTTTGACACATCTACTAAATCAGAATAATAGTAAACAAATGAACGTATGGGAATTATGTACTAAACAAATGAAAACTGCATCCTTAATACACAACACTGTCTTATTTCCATTTCCTTTTCCATGGCAAGATCCTATTAAGAGTTGTACCCTGCCTTCACCACGATCTGTATCAGGACTCAGAGCAGCAGTGTGCAGGGCATAAGTCATTCCATTCACTTCTGTATGCAGGAATGAGAGGCTACGGCCCGCAGTAGCCTTGAGAGTTCAGATTGGCAGAGAATGTTTGGATTCTGTTTCCACAAATAGGAGAGACTCTGTGAGACAGGGCAGCTGTGTCGCCATGTTGTCTAGCTCAAACACCAGAGTCCTCAAGACGGACTGATTGGTCTGTTTGTGCCATAAAATGCTGCCCAGTCAAAGACAAGAGTGTACTGGATGAGATATGCAAGGAGGTGTTGTGTTTGTGTATAAACTAACTAACTCTATCTAACCTATTTATCCATCTATCTAGTTGTGTATAAACTCCCCAACCAACCAACAAACATTCTATCTATCTGTGTATAAACTAACCAACCAACGCTCTTTCTGCCTGCCTATCGGTCTGTCTATCTAGTTGTGTCTAAAATAACCAACCAACTAACTAATGTTCTATCTATCTGAGTGTGTATTAACTAACTAATGTTCTGTCTGTAGAGAAAAAGGATAATACAATTTGACTTGTATATAAGAAGTTAGTGAAGGTATATCAAATTGTCAGGTTGCATATCCTAGAAGGGTGTGTGTGTGTTTGCTGGATCAGCAGCATGGCTGTCTGTGTGTAGCGCTGACAATGGCCATCAGCACGGCTCAGTAAACACACTAGAGGGGCCGGTCCCGTGGCAGCCCATTGTGGGCACAAGCACAGAACCAGACAGAGAATTACAGGGCACAGACAGGCAGAATAGCAAACAAACAATAATGAGCATAACTCATTAGGAATGTGTAAACAAACACATCCATCAGCATTCGCGCATAGACCGGAGGCATTCGTTAAACTGTCCGCAGACACTTCAGCAAACAAGAAAATGAGGTACAATTCACTAAACGCAGACATAGACTCAAACACAAATACCACAGTAAATGCTGTTTCTGTTAGAGCCCCTTAAAATGAAAGGTTCGTAATAAAGCTTAGTTTTTTAGTTAGTGTTTTTACCTCGAGTAAGGGGTGTTGTTAGTTATGACTTTAAGCAGAATGGCTAAAATCCCTTAACCATGACACTGTAATTCAGGACAATAAAAATGATACAATAAATAATTAAATGCATTAATAATTCATTCATTCATATTACAGACTGTAAGGCAGTTTCCTAGTTGCCAAGGAACTAATAGAAAGTGTAGTAATATAAAAATCAATTGCTGGTCACAGATGGTGCATCTAGACGCATCTGTCTTGATGCATCTCACAGTTGTGAACGTGTTTCATCCCATCAGAATTTGGAGCCGGAGCTGTTTTATAATGCAGCGCTCACTGATGACACTAGCACATATGTATCCATTCATCCCGTCTGTCTGTCTAAAGAGGGCATTGATCTGCGCTGAGACAGCAGTCAGGACGGGACTTTGACACTGTCTGAGCACCATTCATTTCAGCTGATTAAAAGCCTGAGAAATCAATGAGCAGTTTCCGATTCAGCATTTGAACCGATGCCTGGGAGTCACGTGCAGGAAAGAGAGACCCTGTGTCCGAAATTGCCCCCTATACCCTTAAATATGGCACTATTTGGGGACAGCCATTATTAGTGGTGTCCGAAATCTTAGGCTTGGTTGGATTGCCTTGTCTGAACCAGAGCTCCATTGCTCCCCCTTCCCCCGCTGGACTGCGTTCATATTATTTTATTTGTGTCTGAACTGCGGTTCGTTTGCGTCATCAAGCCAGCAGCTGTTTACCCCGTTTCTTAGTAACGACGATGCAAGAGAAGGCGGCAAAATGCGTAGCATTGCTCTCTTCACTTTTATATTACTGTTTTTGAACCGTTGGATTTGTTTCCAAAGCTTCAGTACATAACGGCACTACGTCTGTCTTATGAATGTACTGCAAATGCTCGGAAGAAAACTGAAGGCGAACAGAAATGAGATATACAGCTCTCTGCTTGCAGCACGTCAGGAAAGTGAGTGAAACACACACAAACACAAATTTTTTTCCAAATAATATGTCATTAATAGTGTCTCACTTCTGCGATGTGGCACAATTGCATTCATATCAGCAGAAAAACGTACAGGAGTTCGCTTGAACTGTACCCCAGACCACCCCTTTTAAGTGGATGCGAATACGGTTCGCAGGTGTGCACCCAAGTTCGGAAGACAGCGTTCACATCATCCAAATGTATGGATTTGAAGTGCTAGTGTGAAAGCACCCTTAACGGACATTATCGAGTTCACTCATTCAATCCCACAATGCACAACAAAAACGAGTGTACAACTGATGTATGCTCAATGGCTAGAGAATAACCCATAATGCAGTGTGAGAGTCACGCGCCAATGCGCCTTGCCCGCAGATGAATCATCCATCCATTCATTTTACAAAGCGCTCATCCACGGCATACAGCAAAATTGGTTTTTCAGCGTAATACAATACAGGTAAAAATTCATAGTAAATTGATAATTAAATTGTTTAATTAGGTTTTATACATAATTTCCATGACAGAGTCAAGATAAATCCTTTCATCATACTACTGGAGCTGCCAATTTGCCAGTTTCAAATGATCATTAAACAGCAAACACAGACTATGCAAAAGTGGCAGTCCTTCTGCACTCAGTGTCCAAATTCGCTCACTCGTTTTCATTGACTCCTTCAAGTGAACTGTATTAGTGGCCTAATGTAAGGAATAGTGAATCAGGGTATAGGGGGCGATTTCGGATTCAGCCAGAGATTTGGGAGGTGTTTGTTTACCATAGCCCCGGTGAAGGAGTGCGGGTGCAACACTGTCGTGCCTTCTACCACTCGTTCGCTCTCTCTTGCAGTCGTCAGTCTGTATGAAGAAAAAAAAAACATTTAAAGAAGAAACAACTAGCAATTGTCAAAATTTTCCATTTCATTTGAATTAGGTTTGGATAATGCAGGAAATATTCACAATATGTTCGCAGGTGATTTAAAATACTGTGAATAATATCACAATGATTTGAATTTACTTTTCTTATAATTAGTTTCTTAATCAGTTTAAAACTTCATGAAATGCTCAAAGTCTCCATATGACCTTTTTTATGTATTAATGTGGGTAAATTTTTTCACATAGGTAATTTTTTAATATATATATATAGATATATTTATTTACAACTTATGGTGGTGCATATTAAAGAATGGGATTAGGTTAATTATTATTCTTTCTTGTGGTTATTTACAGAAAAACAGCTTGGAAAAGATGCTAGAATTATTTCCACTTGATTTTTAGACTTTATTTTACTCCTTGCCTAACAAATGTTGAATTTTCCAAGCAATAATGGTTGAAATGATGGGTTCTCAAAATAGGGGAAAAAAGTAATTCCAGTATAAATACATAAATATCAAGATACATATTAAACATAGGAAAAATGCAAAAAATATTCACCCAGTCCTAATTCACACACATGTACTTAGATCTTACCAAACTCCTAACAGCAATGAGGTGAGGTTTGTTTTGGATGTTCCCACACTGCTGGCGTCACTCAGTGTTATGACATTGAAACCTGTGGAGAGAGATGAGAAAAAAAATTAGACCACAGTTTTCAAGCCATAACTCTCCATTCCAAACATTGCATAACATCTGACAATACTGCTTTTCACACTTTGGTAAATATAGCCGTCATGGTGCTGATGGCAATCTGTGGGCAAAGGCGGGCATAGCCGTTCATGAATGCTTGGGTGGTGAATTCAAATCACTGACGCATATGGTTGGATCGGGTTTTATGAAAAGTGGCCACAATGTACACAGCCATTCATCTCATTTGTCATCATACTCATTAGTTAACTGGTGATTAGAGCACTAGCATATGGATGATCTCAAAACTACAGATATGAACTAAATGTCACAAAACTTTTTAATTCGATAAACTGTAACATTAAAGTTAGCTTGGAAGAAAACAAGCAACATTCTGTAATAAGTGCAATTTACACACCTACAATTCAAATGAGAAACACCGTATCATTAGTTTCTCTTCTTTGGAACTGTACCAACCCTCAAAACCAACCGGTTTTTATTTTTCTTCCAATGAAAGCTATCTGTGAAGCTCTGCTAACTAAAGATGCATAAAGAATGAGATGACACAATTCCACAGAAGATAACAAAACCCAAGTTGTCAAAGACTAAACAGAGCAGAATTACACCATGTCATGGATGGGAGGAATTCAGTGGCCCCGTGTGTCTCCTGAGAGTCATATATGAGTGAGTTTGGTTGGTTCATGGCCAGAGGGCAACAGCGTCCCTATGCAAAAACGTTCAAACACATGCTTCCAGAGAAGGCCACACTGGCGCCATCTGGAAACTACTGATAAAACATATCTCTAACAAGAAAACACTCATGTTTACTACAGCTGAGGAGTCTGTCTTCAATCTGATTGGGCATTTTAGTGTCTTGCAACTGTACTGCAGTCTCATGACCTGAACAAATGACAGTGCAATGTGGTACATGAAAACTGTTCAACATGCAAAAGTAGTTTTATGCAGCGCCAGACCATTTCCATACTGGCCCAGATCCAAAAGCATTGTTTCAGGTAGAAGGTTCTCCTTATTTCACATGACAGGCCTCATATCTGTATTGGGTATTCAGAAACACCGGCTTTCTAGAGAATTCTCCCCTTCCATTGAGGTCAACTGACTGCAGGTGGACAGAAGAATCATTCAGTGTTTTTTCTGTTCATCTCAGATGTCACTTTTACTGTCCTGAAGGTCAATCAGCATTATGTGTTCTCATTCCTAAACCACCACTGGAACTGATTCCGTTTCATTTTACTAAAACAACCACCTTACGCACCATTAATGCAAAATACGCACCTTACTGTCCAATTTTAATGTCATAGGGCACATTCATGATGATGCAAGCTTATGCTTTACTTTTTTCAAATGTATTTTTACTTGCAACAATTCAAATCATGCCACTTTCTAAAAATGTGTTATAATGGATGGACACATTTAATCATTAAGCTGGAATAGTCATATTATGATTTTTTGCATGCATCCTTATTCTAATTTGTTGAGATAGTGAAATGGTGGGTTCCTGTTAAATGTGAGCCAAAATCATCACAATTAAAAGAACCAAAGACTTAAACTACTTCAGTCTGTGTGCATTGAATTTATTTAATACACGAGTTTCACGAATTACTGAAATAAATGAACTTTTCCACGACATTCTAATTTGAGACGCACCTGTAATAGAAACTAGAAAAACTAGAAAATAACAGAAACTAGAAAAATTATGTGATTTAAGTGCCATTGTTTTGTGATACACAGGCTTTTTATCTCACATCACATTTCAAATTCAAAACTCAATATTAACTTTCATTAAATTATTTCATTTGTTGTGGTTCTGGAGATTCAGAGGTGATGGGAAAAAAACAAAAGTTTAAATTATTTTCTCGATACATATTGATACTGAAATCTCAAATATTTTCAATATTTTTTTCTTACAGTTTTGATACAGCAAAACTAGCTGCTCTTTCTCGCTCTCTCTTCTCACTGACAGCAAGTTCACGCACACAGCAGTGTAATGAGAAGCATTTATCAACATGTTAACAAAATACACATTTAATAACCTTTTACTCTAAAGTCACTTCATAATTTCAATTGAGTGTTTGAAATAACTACATTTTGTGATCTGATGTGGCTCCTTATCATAAAATTTGGCTGAAAATATAAAATTTTATATTATTATTATTACATGGCTCTCTGGAATACTCTCTGAAATACTTCAAAATATAAATTTTTTCTGGTATCGCATCGACAACACTAGTTACAAAAAATATTTGGACACTTGAAATGTCTGAATGAATACATAATGATTTTACATTGTGAAAATGCTAGTAGAACATGTCCATATTTTGCTAAGACACCTGCGTTAAATTGAGATTTCATTAATCCACTAAAAATCATCACAACACCAGCTGATTCAAAGACAAAAATGATGAAGAAAACTGAAGCTGAGAGAAAGCTTCTGCAGGGTTTGAGCACAGGGGACTTGATCTAATGGAAGGCATTTTGAAATATGGCGTAATTGTCCAAATACTTTGTGGGTTTGCTGTGCTTTAAACAAACAGCAAGAACAGATGTTTATCATTATGAGTTCATTCATAAACTCAACCACCCGCCCTCCTGTCACTAAGGTTACTAGTATTGATCGGCCCACGACACGCAGTCAGTGACGTGTAAACACACAATCATTGAGGCTTTATCTACTGCTGCGTTTAGATGCCAGGCATTTGCGCTCATTCAGCAGGTTGAGTTGACTTTTAACCAGATGCATTTCATTCCAAAGTCACACCATGAGTCAGATTCAAACCACATGAGAAACCCAACACCAAAACACAGCCGAAGAGCCAAAGGATCGTCTAGCAGCACCACGCGGATCTGACAGAAACACAACAAATCCAACACACGCCTCTCTTCAGCGAAACCAAGGCAACCACACATTCCCTCAAAAATACCTTAGTTACAGCAGTGAAACTATGGTAACTCGGTATGGAGTGCGAGAGTTGGGCTCCTGAAGTAAAAATACAATTGATTTTCTCTATTGGGGAATTGGTCTTGAAAGAAAGACATTCTGTGTTATGAGGTTGTTAATCAATGGCATATGTTTTTGTTGAAGCCATCAGTTTGCTTTACTTCAACATATTTTTTTAATAATCATGTTCAACAGCGGAATTCCTAGTGAAAAAACTGACATTACCCATGATTCCGCAGAAAAATATCAACCAATCAGAGAATCACGACAAGTAAATCACGCCAAACACTTGGACTAGTGCCCGTCCACTCCCATGAAGCACTGTGCATTCAATAGTTTTATATTTCTCTATTGTTTTTAATGCCATTCGCAGCGCTTCATGGGGTTATAGTGCTTTCCCTCAAGCTGTTAAAGGGACAGTTCATCCAAAAATGTAAATTCTGTCATTATTTGCAAACTTGTATGAGTTTCTCTCTTCTGTTGAACACAAAAGAAGATATTTTGAAGAATGCAGGTAACCAAACAGTTGACGGTAGCCATTGACTTCCACAGTATTTTTTCCATACTATGGAATAGGGCTGCACGATTAATCGAATGCGATTGTCATGCGCATTTTGTTAAAAAAGCCGGTTCTGTAATCAGCAGGAAATCATCATCACATGCTTTCAGATGGAGCAGCATTTACTACACATAGTCGTAGTTCTCTGACAAGTTACGCAAAAAAAATGTATTGCGTGATTCTGAAATCTAAGAAATCGTTGGCGATAATGACAGCTGTTTGCATAGCTTCTCAGTGAACTACGGCTCTGTGAAGTAAATGCTTCTCCATCTGAAAGCATTGAAAATACCAGATTTAATAACATATTTTTACTCCAAACTCACTTCATAACGTCAGTCGAGTGTTTGAAATAAATGCTTCTGTAAGATGACGTGGCTTCTTACACAGAATAAGGCACGCAACATATTTCATAGTATTTAAGCAGTGATAAAGGCATTGCATTATAAACATACTTTATTTTAATGAAAATTATAATAATAAGCACTCAGATAAACCGTATATTGCCATAGTCGTGTGTTTATTAGTCACGCTGAATCAATGAAAGCAGTTGAATCTTCTGTTTATTCAGCTGCAGCAATAGGCATGTTCTGGGTTTCTTCTGCGAGGCGTATTTGTAGTTTCAGCGCGAGAGCGCCCTCTGGTCTTTGGATGGAGATTTACTGCTGATCACAGAACCATGCTTCACTGAAAGATACACAAGACAATCACAGCTTCTGTCGAATCACGATCTCCATTCCATTTCGATTTATCGTGCAGCCCTACTATAGAAGTCAAAATCCACCATTTGTTTTAACAGAATATTTATGTTTTGGGGTGAACTATCCCTTTAAATATTTTTGTCAGATTTTCAAACGCTCTTTTGCTTCAAATCAAAGTTTGTAATATTGCGACTCTCCTCGTAGCTGGTTGGTCTGGCTCATGGCTTATAACTCTTAAAGGAATACTTTTTAAAGATCCCTATGGCAAAAATGAATGGGAAAAATACAACCGGAACCAAAGCTGCTGAAAAAGTAGCACTCGTTCTGAAAGCCTCTTATTTTACAATGCATGAAGAGAATCCCATCATTATTTAGGAACAGTCACCATGGTAATAACTATTCTGAGTTACTGTTGTTACTACAGTAAAACTGTCTAAAAATATTCTAAATGCATCTGGCATTGTTTGAATGAGACATGATTTATTAAATAAGTATTATTAATGTATTACACTTAAACACTGAGCTTTACTGCCATGATAATCACAGTCTTCACCAAAATATTGTAGTTATTTCAGTTATTGTTCCAACTGTTAAGTCATAATAATTACAGGAACGCAAAGAAGCATCCAGAACATATACTGTAGTAACAATAACTATGGTAACTGTTGTTATGCTGGTAACATGGCAGCTAATGCTACAAAAGTACGCCCAACTTGATATTATACACCCCTGTCATAAAAATAAATCCAAAATTATGCATTGAGATGTTGTAAGCATTACTTTTACCATGGCGACCATAGTTTAGATCCAAATACTACAGTGAGTGTTATTTATAACAACCGTGGTGAATACCGCGAAATGTCAGTTTTATTGTTGTAGCAACAGGGTAAACCTGGTTACCATGGCAAACTGCTGTAAGGGGCTCGCGCTCGATCTGTCAGTCAGACGCGCGGCGGTTGTAATAACGACTGACTAACCGACAAAAACTGAGTATCAAGGCCGCGTTTCTTGCTCTGCCATGGGCCAAGCTTATTTCAAACCATCTGAATAGCACCAGGCTCTAAACCGCGCTGGTATTTTACCGCTCATATGAAGCATTTTAGACATTTCTCCTCAGCCGAGGCCCGTTTCGGCGTCTGTTGTTGTTGTTGTTGTTGCGAGCGGAGGGCGGACCCCTCAGATAAGGCCTCAAAAGGGCCGAAATACAAACGCATCCAGCTCGAAAAGCACTTAGCTCACTCACCTGAGGGCAGCCTGCGAAGCAGAGCGGGTGTACGCCTCCTTCCGAGCCGCAGGAGAGAAGATTAACGACGAACAAATCGACAAATCGCACCTCGTAGCCATTTGCAGAATCGGCCCGTCCCACTGTGGAATCCCGTCGTCATCGCAGCTACCACGACGTCGGGACGTCACGACGCAGATTGCGTCAACACGTTCGAACGTGTGGGGGAGGGGTGGATCTTCTTCTTCTTCTTGAAATTGTATTGGTGTTTGACAAACAACAAAATGGTGTATTTCCGCCACTAACTGGTATGGAGTGTGTATCAAAGAAGTGACTTACTTCCTTCCCCCTTTTTAAATTTTTTTTAATTCTCTCCCACAAAGTTATTTTGTTATTTTTACTCCTTAAAAAGAGTTATTTTAAGGAACTGACTGACCTTTTTTCTCCTTATCCCATTGTTTTTGCCACCTTTCCTTCAGTCTTTTCTTAATACTCCTCTTGATTTCCTTCTTACGTAGATTAACAATTAAGTGAATGTCGTTGTTTTTTGCTTCTTTATCTGCAGTTTCATTTTCTGGGACGAGGGGTGGATCTGTAAACATGAACCAGCTTTGAAGTGGATCTCGTAACCGGTTGTTGGCGCCAGTGAATGCGTAAGTAATGAATAAATAAATATTTACAGATAGTGGAGATGGGATTTTGACATAAAAACAATGTAAACAGTATCAAATTGACTGAAACTGAAAGTGAATTAAAGGAAACTATTTAAAGTTGATTGGAATTTGAAAGGGGAGACGGCTGTCACCTTTTTTTTTACTCCACGTTCAGGTTTATTTAGTATGGCTTGTTTCCGTCACGGGATTTAAAACAATAATAAAATAAAAAATATGTATTTATTTATATTTATCTTTTTTTTTAGATATAAAAAAGTTGTATATATATATATATATATATTGAACTTTTTATCAAAAATCAAAAAAAGTCTTTCATTTTTGCCATTCTGCGTTTGTATCTCACAATTATGACATTATAGTCAGAATTCAGATTTTATATCTGGCATTTATGCCCTTTTTCTCAGAATTAAGAGAATTCTTCTTCTTTTTTTATAACATTATGTATTATATGTTATATATAATATTATTTTTAATATTTTTTAAAGTTGTGACTTTTTATCTCACAATTCTGACCTTTTTCTTGCAATTGCGAGTTCATTGCTCTCATTTCTGACTACTCGAGTCTGAGAGAAAAACAGTCAGATTTGTCAGCAAGAAGTCAAAATTGTAGTTTAAGTCATCGAAATACCTTTATTTATTTATTTTTTACCCAGTGAATAAAAATCTGTAAATCTGTTGGCAATTTCATGGACAATTTATTATTTATTAATCATGAAATGGCAAGAATCAATAACTGGACTTTTGATTGTTTGTAAATGTGCCTGTAATTTAATGCTCCCAATGTAAAGCTTTTTTACTAATAAAACTACTTGAATCTTGCTTAATAAAATCAAGTACAAGGTAGGCTATAATAAAAAACACAGACAAGATAGGTTTATACAATGATGTACTGTATTCAATAATGACTCGGTACATATGTATGTGATTAAAAGACACATGACATTTGACATTTACTTGTCCTCTCTTTAACAACCAAAGCTTTAAGTGCTCTGCCATAAGCTCATAGGAAACACACCAGAACGCTACAGGAAATTGGATGGAGGAAAAAAATGCCTATTACCTTTCAGCACATAAGAGGAACAACCAGAGTTTTGCCTCCCCCTTGTGTTAGTATTCAGAGCCTCATTCACACACACACACAAAATTAGAACCAACAATTAAGTTTTCAAGTCTGACAGTTTTTTAATTCTTGAATTGAGGCTGTTTAATTACTAATATTTGAATAAACAAAAAGCCAGTGTTTCCGAAGGCTCTGGGATAATTCTAATACAAACACACTCAAGCACCAGAGATATTAAAGTAATCTTGTTTAGGCCGAGTCACTTATGACCTCTAATTAGACTGGAATGGCACTTTCCACAAATAAGGTACAAAGCAGCTGAAACACTTAACAAAATCCCCCCCCTTTTCAGCAGTGTTTGTGAAAGGAGGGCCTTCGCCTTCATAAAATGATGATCCTCATCCTCAGGAGGTCAAACTACATTTTAAATGAGCTGTTTTATGTTGTTTATTTTACACGAGGTGTTCAGGGACCAGGGTTACTATAGTTAAACTAAAACTAAAAGCATAAAAAAAAACATTTTCAATACTTGATATAAAATAAACATTAACTGAAAAAATTAAATAAAATAAACTAGTTGCAAAGGCAACATTTCTCATTTTAATTTAGTTTACCTACTAAAATAAAAACTATATAGACAAATAAATAAAAAACTAAAATGCACAAATAATGTACACTCTTAAAAATAAAGGTGCTTCAAAAGGTTCTTCAAGCGATGCCATAGAAGAACCATTTTTGGTTCCACAAAGAACCATTCTGTCAAAGGTTCTTTAAAGAACCGTCTCTTTCTTACCTTTTTATAATCTGAAGAACCTTCTTTCGCCCCAAAGAACCTTTTGTGAAACAGAAAGGTTCTTCAGATGTTAAAGGTTCTTTATGGAACCATTTAGACAAAAAGGTTCTTCTATGGCATCGTGAAGCACCTTTATTTTTAAGAGTGTATAAAACTTTAAATTAAATTGAAAACAGAAAACATATATAAAAAAATATTCTAAAATATTAATAAAACTATAGCAGTATTTCAATGATCCTAAAATAACACTGTCTGAGACATATGAATACAATTTTTTTTTTAATTATTATTTGGTAACAGGGATGGGAAACAGCTAACTTTATCATTTTTTTCAATTAAAGTCATTAAAATGACTTTGATTGAATTTTATTCCAACAGATTTCAATAGTAGATTTACAAGTGTCAAAATTGATATTTTTGCATGAGTTTGAGGTGGGACATTTTAAGGGTATGAAATGTTTTAATGATCTAATAGGTTAATTTTCTATGAGATAATTCGTCACCAATGTAATAATTTCGAAAAGTCAAAGTGTACCATATTTGTGGAAAGTACACAGTATCCTCCATTATAACCTGCAGGAAGTAAAACTTTGTGTAAGTGCTGATTTCTTGAACAAAAAAATTACAATAAACACTCAAACATTCACAGTCCTTGCAAATAAAAAGGCATGCAAAATTCAAATGTTAAAAACAAAACAGAGTAAATGAAAGCAGTTTAGAATGGCCAAAAAATCTGTTGTCATCAGAGATTTTTATTACATGAACTGTAACATGGGAGATAAAAAAACAAGTAGTCGTTATTGTTTCACTTGAATCAGCAGTAATGGTTTCTGACGGCGTTCAGATGAGATGCATTCAGCTTTTCTTGAACTTTTGTTCAGAATTTGGTTGCTTATAGTACATGAGATTCTTACTTCCAATTGATCAGATATACAAATCACATGATCCATCAGATTTACACTTCGTCGAGAACACTGAAACAAAAGCAAACGGCGGTCAGGAACAGTAAACGCTGACCAGTGGTGTGACCTGACATGTTTTGTAAAGCTTAGAGAAGCAAGTCTACCCTGAGAGAAGTTTCTAGAACATGGGCAAGCTTGCCAGACCACCTCTGGCTCTATGTGTTTGGTTAATATAACTGTACACTCTATTAAATATCATCAGCACGCTAGTGTCAAGGACCTAAGATATATCCCTTTCAGTAAATGTGTAATATTTCTATATATATATTTACATATGTTTTAAGATCCGATCCTCAGTATGTGCAAGTGTTCTTTTCTAACAACCTCAATGAGACATGAAGGCAAAGACTTGTGGAACACAAATGCAGAAGAATTCACGATTTTCTAAGTGCTGCGTGTATTTTTCTGGTGTGGTACTGAGGAGCTGCAAATATCCAGTATAAAATATGATACAGTAGGAAAGGAACGTCAGTGTTTTCAAATATCATAAATAAAAAAACAGCATTTCAATCGATCAACAGCAGCAAAAACACACCACTGAAGAACATCCGGACTTGATCGAACACATCTTTTCAGCAGAGCTTTGACGCATTATGTGATTTCAGATGCTCCGTGAGAGAGTCGTACAAAACAAACAGGCCGTTCTGTTCGGGAAACAGCGTTTGTTTTGCTTTGGTCATTGTGTTCAAATTTCACATGCGTTTCGTGGACGAACATCTGCTTCTGATTTAGTATTATTCAGTACTGGACCTGAAACAAGACTCTACGTAAGCATGTGAATGCAATGTTTCCATCAACGTAATTTACTGATGCAACAGAAGCGCATAAGCAGCATTTGCACAAACTTTCTGCCAGTTTACTCTTCCATGTCAACCATAATCTGTTGTTTCACCATGACAGAAGAGAATCTTGCTGGTCAAGTTAAATTTAGCTATAGGTTCAAGTTAGTTGTTTACAGCAACCTGAATATCACACTTGATTAAATGGTGCAGGAGGCCGGGAACCACTAGAGGGCCTCAGCAAACTTCCAAGAGCAAGGCTATTATTAAAAAAAATGATATAATATTATTAATACAAAAATGACTATTATTAAAAATGATAAAATGTTACAAATCAGTTTGTTTGCAGTTTATGTTATGGTTCTGGAGGAAATATCTTACTTTATATTACACTGCAAAAATTATTTTCTTAGCATTTTCGTCTAGTTTTCAAGTAGAAATAGTTTTGTTTGCTAAAACATTCATTAAAATTATGTGACTTTGTGCTTAAAACAAGAATAAAAAATAGCTCTCAATCGGATAATAAAAATGTATTCCCTCCGTGTTTAGTATTTGATTGTTTTTTTTGTTTTAAGCAGAAACTCATTTAATTTTGATGATTCTTTCTGAAAACAATACTTAAAATCTTGTCATTTTGCATATCAAGTAAATGCATCTTGATTTACAGATTTTCAGATGTTTGTACTAGAAAACAAGACAAAAATACTAAGATCATCATTTTTTGCAGTGAAGGAAACTCTATCGCCCCCTTGAGTACTGCAGCTTTAAAGGTGGGGTAAGTGATTTCTGGAAGCCAATGTTGACATTTGAAATCACCAAAACAAACACGCCCCTACCCCAAAAAGGTCTCGCCCCTATTTTGATAGCTCCGCCCCACACATAAGTATGCAACCCAGGCAACGATTAGTTCTGTGAAACAAAGCAAAACTATGGAACTCATTATAATCAGTGATGCGGTCTACACCATAGATATATATATACATATCTATGGTCTACACTAGATGCGGTGCGGCATGACAAATCCCAGACAGAAAACTGCTGCTGCGTTCTATTCATGACATATTGACACAAATTTCAAATGATTTTCAACGGTCGCTTTGTCGCGTCCAGTGTACTAGACAGACTTTAGCTGTTGCGGTGCATGTCTTCCGCTCCTTGTGTTCTCTCCAGCGCTGGAAAGCTGATCCGATATTTACACGGGTCCTACTTCTTGCCTTAAGCCTTCTTTTGTTCTGCAGACGTTTTCTTATTACAATTTTGTTTTTCTAGTCGGCCCGAATCAGTTTTCTAAAGCGTTTTTGAAAAATCGCTTACCCCACCTTTAAAGGGATAGTTCACCCAAAAATGAAAATGTGATGTTTATCTGCTTACCCCCAGGGCATCCAAGATGTTGGTGACTTTGTTTCTTCAGTAGAACACAAACGAAGATTTTTAACTCAAACAGTTGCAGTCTGTCAGTCATATAATGTAAGTGGATGGGAATCACAGATTTGAGAGTCAAAAAGCCATACACAAACAAAACCAAATTAAACCCTGCGGCTCGTGACGATACATTGATGTATAAAGACACGAAACGATCGGTCTGTGCAAGAAACTGAACAGTATTTGTACCGTTTTTTACCTCTGATTCACTGCAATGTCCGAACTGTCCTGAGTGCGTTCTCAACAGCCGGTGCGTGACGTGTCTTCTTCTTCTTGCTTTATGGCAGATCGCAGACTTATAAGTGCATTACCGCCACCTATCTCTCAA
>NW_015505642.1:488575-508161 GCF_001515645.1 Sinocyclocheilus grahami | reverse complement strand
CACCTCTCTCTCAAATGGACCATTGACACTCTATCTACAATCTCAATTAGGAGTGTCAATGGTCCATTTGAGAGATAGGTGGCGGTAATGCACTTATAAGTCTGCGATCTGCCGTAAAGCAGGATATTGCAGTGAATCAGAGGTAAAAAACTGTACAAATACTGTTCAGATTCTTGCACAGACCGATCTTTTCGTGTCTTTATACATCAATGTATCGTCACAAGCCGCAGGGTTTAATTTGGTTTTGTTTGTGTATGTTTTTTTGACTCTCAAAGCCGTGATTCCCATTTACTTACATTATATGACTGACAGACTGCAATGGTTTGAGTTCAAAATCTTCGTTTGTGTTCTACTGAAGAAACAAAGTCACCTACATCTTGGATGCCCTGGGGGTAAGCAGATAAACATCAAATTTTCATTTTTGGGTGAACTATCCCTTTAAGTGCCAAACATTTTTCTAACCTCAATTTCATGCCCTCTCTTTAAAACCCCGTTCTCCAGAACAATGTCAAATAATCATTGACAGGCTAAAAAGCGCAGGGTGCTTCACCGTTCTACTGAGTCCGAGTTTGGTTTTGTCACAGAGACAGGCGTGATTTCTTAAAACACCTATTTCAGTTCATCTGTCAGGTAGTGAAAATAATTAAAACAAAATTAGAAATAAAATGATAATAAATCAAATAAAATGCTTGCAATGCACCGACCAAGCATGCACATCAGCATTTGCATACGTGCACAGAGTGTATTTCTGGCCTTTTAGTAAAACTTCAGTGAGTCTCCTGCAGTAGAAAGAGCACCTAAGTATCAAAATCACTAAAATACAGCAAAGTAGACCAAGTGCTCATGGGATACGAAACAAACAATTAAAGCACACTAAAAACAGAGTCTCATCTGATGTCCAGTATGTCATATTTCAATTTTAAGTGCATTTATTTTCAACTCCCTGCTAAAATATGTCTTAATAATTATAAAATGACCTGAACATAAAGTGTCACACCACCATAGTCCTTCTCCACTGGAACCGTCCTCATGTAGGAGGAGCAGACTTCATGTTGTTCCATTCAGAAGGAGGCGGCTGGAGGAAGTTTGCAGTGACACATGACTCAACACAGACGGATAGATGGATGAAGAATGAGAAGACGAGTACGGCATGTTTCTGGCCACCCCAGACCACGACTGCATCACTGATCAATTTAAAACATATGCATGCTAACAATTCCCCGTGAAAACCCGTCCCACCCCACCAGTCGGTGGTCTTTGAGGCTTAAATTATATCCAAACCTTTGGGCCAAAAAGTATTTTTCAGACATTGGAGGTTACAGGAGGTGCACTGGCCCGTGTGTGTTTGTGTGAGACCAGCTCGTCGAGGTACATGTGCGATGAATTATTGAGGATTTGCCCTGCAAACTGTTTCTTACTCAGTATTTTTGTCTGGTTTTTCATTAAAAATTATGGAAAATTATTAAGGAAAAAATAAACACCTAATTTTGATTAATGTTTAAATTGAGAAGCAAACCGATTTAAGATATTAGGCCTTGTTTTATGAAAAAAAATTTTTTAAGTGAGTTTATGCTTAAAACAAGAATAATATCTGTCAGTGGGTTAAGAAAAATAAACTTAATTCAAAGGGAACATTTTTTTATTAGCACACTGACATATTTTGTCTTGTTTTAAGCATAAACTTATTTAATTTTGATGATTTTTTTAATGATAATTAAAAATAAATCTCAATTTAAGTGTTTAGATATTTAAACAAGACTGATTAATTGATTCATTTTTCATTTGAGTTAGTTCATGCTTAAAACAATAAAAAAAATCTGCCAATGGGGTAAGAAAAAATATTTTTTCAAATATTTACATATTTTCTTATCTCACTGATACATATATGTCTTGTTTTAAGTAAAAACTCGCTTCATTTTGATTAATGTTTCAAATGAGAAGCAAAATGACTTAAGATATTAAGCCTTGTTTTCTGAGAAAAAAAAGAAAACATCAAAGTTGAGTTTATGCTTAAAACAAACAAAACAAATTCTGCCAATGGGGTAATAAAAATGGCTTAAAACAAGATTTAACGCAAGATCATTTTTCTTATTTCAGTGACAGATATTTTTCGTGTTTTAAATGTTAAAAAAACATTTAATTTTGATAAATTTTCTCTGAAAATGTCTTTTTGCTTCTCAAGCATCTTGATTTAAGAATATTTAGATATTTGTACTAAAAAATGGCAACAAAAAAAAAACTGAGTAAGAAAATGATTTGTTTTGCAGTGTGTAAACTGTGCACAAGAGCCCTGGTGTAAAACCTCAAAGTATCCAACCAAAAAAATAAAATAAAACATGACACGTTCACGAAATCAAAAATGCATCTACCGTCGTAGCGACTTTTTTACATTTCCTTTTTTCTTGTTTTTGCCGTTTTTCTCTTTTTATAGTATCGCTCAAGTATATCACAGGTTACTATCTAGAGAGGAAATAGAAGGTAAATTATGTTCCATGCTACATCTTGTTCAGAGAAGGCTATTGCAGACGATTTCTACATCACACACAATCACACGTTGTACGCTTGTATAACAAAAGATCCAAAACATGTCACCAAGAAACTAAATACATATGCATTGTTCACTATTTAGAGTCTTTTAGGACTATCCCTCGGTCAACGTGAAGCTGTCGCACGTCACTTGACTTGTCCCGTCTTACAGACAAAAGTTGAAAAACTGCTATTCAAAAATTAGCAAATTTGGTCATTGTCTCTCTCTTTTTTTGTTTTTAAATAAGTAGTGCTTTTTGATGGCTTAAGACAGAGGTCTTTTATTTCATAATCTCACCCAGTGGCAATCTACAAGACGTCAGTGTGCATTTCATGACACCGCTACGTTACCTCTCCTCGAAACAGCTAGTGCTGTGACGTAGAATCCAAAGTGACTTTATCAAAATACCTAAAATGTGTTTATAAATATCTGACGCTTACGATCTTCTTACAGAGTGTGAATTTCTAGAACTCCCACTCGAGCGTTTCCTCGCGGTTGGCGGCCCGTTCCAGGCGATGGATGATGTTGTTGAGGTTGGCCATCTTCTCGTTGCGTCTCTGAGTGCTTTTGTTGAGTTTGGAGTTGTGCGAGGGCGAGCTCGGCGGGTGATGATGGCTTGGGGCCGGTGGGTTGGGTGGCGACGGGGAGATGGGGGCGGAAGAGGATGGGACAGGGGACACGGACATCATGAGGCCAGGCGAGGACGCGGCGGAGGGCGAGTTGAGCGACACCTCCAGGCTGCTCCGGGATGGTTCGGACGAAGCCTTGAAGCTGACGGGATCCTCGGGCGACTTCTCCAGCTCCTCGTCCTCATGGCTGTTCCTCTGCGGCTCCTCGTCTTTGACGCCCAGCGAGCGGTGCGGGGGCGTTTCCGGGTCGCTTTTGAGCTGGGCAAACTGAACGGCGATGGAGAAGCTCTTGGCCTGCCGCAGACGGAGCTCCTCGTCTTCATCCGGCTCACTGGTCTCCTGTTTGACAGCGAAGCGGCGCGGGGTGGCGCTCAGAGGGCGGCTGTGAACGGCCGAGGGCTGCTTCCTGTCGTCGCGGTCGGATGTGGGGCTGTGGGATGTCAGCGGGGAGTAGTTGTTGTGCTCGGCGTCAGTGTCGTTGTCTTGGAGACCCTGCATCAGGACCTCTCGCCGCATACGGGACCTGTTGAAAGGATGATGATGAAACAAAGAGGAAACACATTTACTGTTTTTATTTTTAGCAGTATGCTATATTGATGTCACACATAATCAATCAACGTTGTTATTGTTAACTAAAACTATTTAAAAACAATCAGTAATTCAATATAAATATTAGATGCAAAAAATGAAAGAAATAAATTTTGTCTTGGAAATGTGTATCTGAAATAAATAAGTGGAAATGCTAAAATTATTAAAAATGAAATAAAAATTAATTAACCCTTTAACTGTCACCGTCCCACCTGTGGGACGCTTGGCGCTCTCTTTCATCACATATTTTAGCAGTCATCATATATCATTTGAAAGCTTAAAACCTTAAAATTCATCCTGTGGAAACTATTTTGAAATTGTAGATTGTGTTACCATGGAAATGGTACTTTAAATCTTTTGGCGGTCTCCTCCCCCTTAGCAGGCGGGGTCAAATGTCATATTACAAAATGTATTACGATTACTTTTACAATCCAAACTTATTAAAATCTTGACAAAATACATATCGTTGGAAAGGTCTGAGTCTCACAATTCCATATGTTGTGATAGAAGTCAAATTAACAGAGAAATGTAGACATTTGTGGCAGAAAAAAATGCATGAAAAAAAATTCTGTGGAGTTTGGGTTTGATACTTTCATATTTTGAAATAATTTCACTTCTGCAATAATTTTGTGATTGTGATTCAAAAGCGTTCATGATTTATAACAATTTAAGTTTGGATAGTGCACTTTCACGTCTATGTTCAAAAATGGGTGGTGACAGTTAAAGGGTTTTTAAAAATATACAGAAATATTTAAACGAAAAAGACAAAAAAATTTGAAAAGCACATAACAAAATAACTAAAACTAAGATTAAAAATAAAACTGAAAATATCAAAATAAAAGCTAATTCAAAATATTATTAAATACTACAATTGTATATAATAACACTGTATCTCACTACATTGAATGAAATAAAATGAATAAACCTATATATAAATTTAGAAAATAATACAAATTAAAAATTAAAATACAAAAATAAAAACTAATTCTAAATATTAATAATATATCAATAACACTAAAATAATTCTAGTTCTCAGCAAATCCAGTTATTGTCTTTAAATTAACATTTTAAATCTAATCTATTAGTGAACTGTCTTTTGGACCAATAAAAGAGAGGATTCTCAGTTTGAAAGCTTTGCATCGTACACAGTGCGCTCTGGTAGTGATTGGGGGGACCAAAGGTATAATTTTAAGAATTTGTCACTGAAAACGTTGGAATTTTGGGGGGTATGTTGGAAAGGTCATGCCACAGTACAGGTGTAGTTACAGGGTTCTCTTGTCTTTCTGTTTTAAACTCCTCAATTGTCCAGCAGGTAGAGCCAAACTCCCATTCACAAAGCTTCAGACGCAAAACTCCTTTAGGACATCTCTTTTAGCTGTCTTTACAAGGTAAAAAGCAGAGCACAGCGGATTCGGACCTGTAGTTGTGGAACCAGTTGATGACGGTGTTGGTTTTGAGGTTGAGTTGAGCGGCCAGCATCTCGATGGTGTGCTGCGAGGGATACGGCTCCTGCAGATACGCCTTCCTCAGAGCCTCCTTCTCCTCGGCCGCCAGCACCACGCGGGGTTTCTTGGCCTGGCTGAAGGGGCAGAGCTCCAGCGGAGTCAGACCCGGACTGATGCAGTCTGAATGAGCGCCGGGGGAATCGCTGTCTGAGCCGGGACTCAGCAGACCGTATCGCCTCTTCAGATACGCTGGAGAAAACCAACACATTCTGTTTTACAGCAGTCTGCTACTTGAGACCACTTTACAAATTATGATCAACTGCATCTTCACAGCAAGTGGGTCAGATGTAATATAATGATAAAAAGAGTCTAAGTTGAAATGCTAAAACAAAACAAAAGCTACAATAAAAACTCATTAAAGCTACTGTATATACAAATATTTAAAATAATAATAAAAATGACACAAATGCACATAAAATTACAATTTCAACTAAAGAAAATCGAAAATATAGAAACATAAGCTAATTCCAAATATTAAATACTATAATAGCATATAAATTGCACTAAAACTGGATCTCACGACATTGCATATGTGCAATTCAGCAAATCCACTTATTGTCTGAAAAATAGACATTTTATTAATAAAGTCTGAATCAAAAAACGCATATAATAATCGGTCATATAATGTATAACAATGATAAAAATTGAAATGTTAAAATTAATCAAACTAAAACTACAATAAAAATCATGAAAATGGCAAAAGTGCTCAAATTAAAAGGAAAACGAAAAATGAAAAAAAATAAAAGCGAATTCAAAATATTAATAAATACTGTAATAGTAGATAAATAAATGTATCATTTTTATACATTTCTTTTTTTAAATTTCTATATAGCTTAATTGTTTCAGTTTTTGAAATGTTAGTATTTTAGTTGTCAAGGCAACATTTCTTATTTTCATTTAACATTTTAAGTTTTTATTCTAATATTTATATTTGATTTTATGAAGAAAATGATTTTGAATAGATTGAACAACATAGTATATAAAATAAGCATATAAATGACACTGGATCTCACTATTTGAAATCAAATTTATTAATAAAATGTCTTAAAATGTAGATCTAAAAAAACCCGAAACGGCACAGAATCAGTGAAGAACTGAATCAATGTCTGTTCTCTTACCTTTCTTCTCCATTTTCTTGACGTCTCGGAGTTTGTCGACGTTGTGCGGGTCGTTGAGCCACAGCTGCATGCGGACGAACGGCTCACGGCCCTTCAGACTGAGCTTATGCCAGGGCTTCGGTCTGGACAGCAGGTCAGACACTGAACCCTGAGTCAATCCCAGAATGCTCTCTCCAAACAGACGCTGACCTGAAGCAACACACACGTATACTTACAGTTACCAATCCAGCTCCAGTCCTTAGAATTCTCCTTAGATGCACATTCAACATGAATCAGTTCAAAACTGTCGTTTCAATGAACTGATTCGAAATTGATCTTGTTTAAACTACAGTTCATTTTAAAGAAATTAACACTTTTATTCAGTAAGGATGCATTAAATTGATCAAAAGTGACAGTAAAGACATTTATAATGTTATCCCCCGAACTTTCTATTCATTAAAGAATCCTGATTTAAAATGTATTTCCACAAAATGTGAAGCAGCACAACTGTTTTTAACATTGATAATAATCAGAAATGTTTCTTGAGCAGCAGATCAGCATATTATACTGATTTCTGAAGATCATGTGACACTGAAGACTGGAGTAATGATGCTGAAAATACAGCTGCGCATCACAGGAATAAATTACATTTTAAAATATATTAAAATAGGCTTATTTAAAATTGTAATAATATTTCACAATATTACAGTATTTAACAGTATTTTTGATCAAATAATGCAGCTTTGGTAAGCAGAAGAGACTTCTTTAATAAACATTAAAAAATCTTTATTATTCCAACTTTTGACCGGTAGTGTATACTATTATAGTATGCAGTGTACTATATATAGTATACTATATTAATACTTTGATTTACCTTTGATTTTTATATTTTCAGTTTCATTTTTAGTTTGTTCAAGCAATTTTGTCACATGATTTTGTCATATTCATGTCGTTTTATTTATGCAGCTTTAATTAGTGTATATAATAGTATAGTATTTATTGATATTTTGAATCAGCTTTTATTTTTAGATTTTCAGTTTTCATTTGAATTTCAGTTTGTTTTAATAATTTTGCTACATGATTTTGTCATTATTTTTTTGACACCTAAAGCTTCTTATAGCTTTAATTCATCTTTACTTTAGTTTTAAGAATTTTAGTACTTCAACGTACACTTATTTATTTATAAAGGCAATGTTTCTATTTTTCATTCAACATGTTTTTCATCTAATATAATTTTTTATATATCATTTTAATTACAGAAAACTATTTCTAATAGTTTTAGTTAGCAGTAACAACATTTGATCAAATAAATGCATCCTTGGTGTAGCACAAAAATACCCAAACCTTATCAAAAATCTTCATTTTACATATAATAAAATGCTGACATTCATACAGCGCTGTGTATGTCGTGCTGTAAATCACCTAAGTTGTTGTCGGTCAGCACTTCTTTCACTCTCTTGGTGATGGCGTACGTGTCCAGCTCCGGAGACATGGCCACCAGCTCCTGGATGCCCAGCGGCGTGTGGGGCTGCTCCGTCATGCCCGGCGTGCTCTTCCCTCCGTGGGGCTCGGCGTGCTGCGGCTGCTGGTTCTCCTTACTGCTCTCCAGCGCCAGACTCACGGGCTCCAGGGTCATGCTGGGGTGTCCGTCCTCAGGACTCGGAGGAGGGGACGGGGACGAGCGGCTCGTCACGGGGCTCTTATCTGAGAACCAACAACCAAAGATTATAATAATTATTACAGTCAGAAGAGTTTTACATTTATTGGTTACGTTAAAACACTCAAATAATGCAATACCATGTCTATGGAAGGATAACAAGAAGATTTCAACTAGAAACTAAAATTACTCAATATTTTTGTCTTGTTTTTCAATTCAAATATATACACATACTTGAATAAAAATGTTTTTTTTTAAAGTGAGTTTATGCTTAAAACAAGACAGAAAAAAAATCTGCCAGTGAGGTAAGAAAAATGACTGTTATTTTAAAAACTTGAATTAAGTTTATTTTTCTTACCCCACTGCCAAATATTTGTTCATGTTTTAAGCATAAACTCTATTAATTTAGATGTTTTTTTGTTTTTTTTTAAAGAAACCAAGAATGAATATCTTAAGTCATTTTGCTTCTCAAGTAAATGTATATTGATTTAAGAATTTTTAGATATTTATTCTGGAAAATAAGAAGATTTTTTTTTTTTGCAATGTAGGAAATAAGAAATTGTATTTTGCATAGAGTAAATAAAGCTTAACTTTAATATGTTCAGCATTTTGCCATCAGAACTATCATTACGGAGAAAATGATTTTTTTCTCACTGTAATAAAACATTGTAATTGACACTATAAATGATGTTTTAAAATGTTATTTATAATTTTTATAATAATTATAATTTATATTACACATTTTCATCATTTTATTTTTAACCTGATTGTGTTCAGCTGTTGTAAGACTCTCATTACTATACTTTTTTTAGCGAAATGCAGAAAAAAACAGTTATTTTATTTAAGCAGCACAGAGTGAAGCTGAACTTGAAAATGTTTTGCATTATGCTTTCATTTTCATGACAATTAAAAAGATTTGAATGCCAAAAGCAGAATGTCAAAAGTCTCTTTACTTTAATATGAAAAAATATTATAATGTATATTGCATATTATTAATATAGTTATTATTTATTATATATTATTTATTTATTTTCATTTTTTTAATATGTTTAAATATTTTTTTATTTGAATCCAATTGTTTTCAATTGTTCCAAGAATATCAGATAAATATTTTTATCAAAATACAGGAAAAAATAAACCCCAATGATATTATTTAAACATTATAGCATGACTACTATGTAATAGTAATTCATATTTAAACCTAAACTTCTCAGAATTACAGAAATGAGCAAAAGCCCCTCTGGCTGTGTGTAGGATGGGCTGTTAGTGCTGGTGATCATGACTGACCCTGACCGTGGCTGTGGTTGGACAGCTGGTTGAGTCCGTGACCCAGCTGGTCCAGCAGCCAGAGCTGCATGCGTATGAACGGCTCGCGGCCCTTCTGAGTGAGCTTACTCCAGGGTTTAGGTCTGGATAACATGTCACTCACGCTGCCCTGAGACAAACCCAACACCTGCCAGAGACACACAGACATTCAAATGAGTCTGAACTAATAATGCTCGTAATAAAACCAGAACCTTACTGTTTGAAATCAGCTTTTCACTGGCAGATATTCAAGCGACCACTAGATGGCAGGAAAAGACAATCCAAGAGCTTCAGATTGCACTGGCACTAGTTTCCGATTTTTTTTTTTTTAAAGAACGTACACATTAAATTGGTCAAAAGTGACATCTATAATAATACAAAAGATTTCTGTTTCAAATAAATGGTGTTTTTTCTTTTCTTGGAAAAAATGTATCACGGTTTTCACAAAACTATGAAGCAGCACGACTGTTTTCAACATTGATAATAATAAAAAATGTTTCTTGAGCAGCGAATCAGCATAATAGAATGATTTCTGAAGGATCACGTGACACTGAAGACTGGAGGAATGATGCTGAAAATACAGCTGCGCATCACAGAAATAAATTATATTTTAAAATGTATTACAATAGAAAAGCAAGTTATTTTAAATTGTAAGAAAATTCCTCAATATTACTGATTTTCCTGTATTTTTGATCAAATAACACAGCCTTGGTAAGTAAAAGAGACTTCTTTCAAACACATAAAAAAATCTTCCAAACTTTTTAACTTTAGTGTGTACAGTATATATATATTCATATTATTTTGCATGAATTTAAAGGGGTCCTATTATGCTCTTTTACAAAGTCTTGATTTTGTTTTGGGGGTGTACTAGAACAGGCTCTCATACTAGGTTGTTAGAAAACATTATTTTTCACATATTTTACATTATTACAACGCCTCTCTCCCCAGTCTGGCATGAACGTCTCGAATAGTTCCTGAGCCCGCCTTCTGAAATACGAAATGTGCTGTGATTGGTCAGCTGGGCCAGTGTGTGCTGTGATTGGTCAGCTGGGTCAGTGTGTGCTGTGATTGGTCAGCTGGGCCAGTGTGTGCTGTGATTGGTCAGCTGGGTCAGTGTGTGCTGTGATTGGTCAGCTGGGTCAGTGTGTGCTGTGATTGGTAGCACTCGGCACCTGGTCTGGAAATGTCATGCCCCTTACCATAGCCGCCTGCCAGCTTCAGTGTAAATATTGCATCAAAATCAAATCAATTTGAGTGCGATTTAAACCTGGATTGTAATCACTCTAAGTTCGTCTGTCTTGGGAAAGCTAGCGTGTCTCAGACATAGTGATAACACTCGTTGCCTTCTCTAGTGCAGCTCAACCAGGTCTCTTCCCATTCGTCGATATTTGTGATATCACAAATCCCGGAAAATATGTGTTGTAGTCCAAACGAGTCGTTCGTTGTAGTTTTTGAAAAGTGATTTCTGTTAAATAAAATATCTCCTTTTGAAGTGGATTTTGAGCTTTGTAACTTTGCAGATCTTTTTTATGCTCAAACAGCAACATTACAGACTAACTAAAGTTGAAAAAGTGAAAAAGCATAATAGGACCCCTTTAAGACAGGAGTATCACTACATTGTAAATTTGCTGTTATTTCTATTTTGGAATAACATGCACAGATTAATCATTCCCAATAAGACCAGAAACATGTATTAAGGAAGTAAATATGGTTTTGATTTAATGTCGTCAAAAAAATTTGACATTAATGTTGATTTGTGGGTATCAAATACCAAAACAGATGTATGCCGTTTCCACACAATAACATTACATTTGTGCCCGATTATTGTGGACAAACCATTTCATGCACCGATTCCTTTGATCTCGAGTCATTACATGAAAACTTGCTCTCCAGCTGTGCTGTTTTAGGACACACAAACAATCTCACAACAGGGTTATTATCATTAACTAAAAATAAAACCTTACATAAAACATTTTTGTTACTTGTACTAAAAATAAATGTTAACTAAAAAATATAATATAATATAATAATAGAAAAAGTAAAAAAACCTTAAACTTATTTTCAGTTAGTTCTAATCTTCGTTTATTTGAAGTACTAAAATAACAACTACAAAGAAAGAACCTTTAAAACAAAAAATACTAAAAATGTAAAAATTAAATTAAATTAAATTAAAAAATAAATAAATTAAATTAAAATGGAAAATACAGAGAATATAAAAATAAAAACATTTTAAAATATTAATAAAAAATTATCAGTATATTAATGATACTAATAAAAGACGCACCAAATACTGAAGTTTGTAAATGGAAAATATTTTGGTGTGTAAGCAAGAAAACAATTTCAACAAGAATGTGTTTGCACACATAATCGTAGAAAAATTAAGATATTTTTAATGGACATATTTGAACTTGAGAAATGGTGTGTACTGACGTCTTTCTGCGGTTGAAACAAGATACCTTCTGATGTTCATTCAGGTTTATTCCGTGCTATAACTAGTAAAGAGGAGGAGATGATCAGTTCATGAGCTGCTACAGCGATCTGTCACCACACAACATAGAGCCACAAAACGGTATTTATTGTTTGAATTTCTTTAAAAAATGACAGAATTTGAAAGTTGAGACTTTGTTTCATACCAGAAGTAACCTGCTCTGTCCTGTCTGTCGGTTTCCTCTTTGCTCTGCGATGTATTTTTCACTGCGTGAGAACATGACGAGTGGCTTGTCGGACGTAGCAACAGTAACTAAGTGGGGCGGGTCTTTGCGACGGGTCAGTTGTGATGCAGTAATAGTTTTGTATGTCTATGATTGTTAGCACACATATTGATGCTTCATGCTACTGGGTAAATTAAGTTCCCTTTCTAAGTCTTTCTAACTTCTCTACATATCTCTACTGCAACACTGATGACGATTTTAATGGAAAATGTTTTGTCTTTGCACTGAGCATGTTGCAATATTTTTAAATTTTCTTTGATAATGTGTGTGCGAGCTTCTCCTGTTGTTGGACTTTGCTATATATAACCCCACCTTCTCTCCGAAGATCCTCTGGCAGATCCCGTTCTTGGCCAGTTTTTCCTTCACCTGCCGGGTGAGTTCGAGGGTGTCCACCTCGCGGTACATGTACATCTCGTACTGCTCCGGGGTCAGCGGCGGGACAGTGGGCTTCAGGGTTCGGGGGATGTAGGTGGGGTAGTATGATACTCGTCCTCCTCCGCAGGGCGGCTCACCGCTGACCGACGCGTCCGGCTCCACCTTGATCTCCACCTGCCGTCCCAACATGGGCTCGTCCTCTGGCGCGGACGTTTCCTCGCCGTTTGCAGGGCAGTCTCCGTTCTCCATCCGCGGCCAGGGACGAGGCATGGACGAATGTCCCGTGGACGAAGAGGAGGAGAGCGACGGAGACACGGAGGTGAACGGGTGAGAGCTCACGCCCATCACGACCGCACTGCGTTCGGCGGACCAGTGCTGGTCGAAATACGCACCAGCATCGCCGATCTCTGACTTCACCTTACGGATGATGTTTTGGACAAAGGCGGCGGGAGACAGGACACTCAGAGGCATCTGAGGGCTGCCGGTGGGATTGGACACGCACATCGGCACGGACACATTCTCTTCCTGTTTGATGAAGGGCGGAGTGGGGGGCAGCTGACCCTTGACAGGATCCTGCAGGGCGAGACGCTCGCTGGAGGACGCCCGGCCGCACACCTCCATCTCGAGCAGGGCCTGCTGCTGCGCCTGCATCTCTCGACGGGCCTGTTCCAGGATGCTCTTGATGGTTTCGTCAGAACTGCTGCTTCCTCCAGAGCTGTTACGTCCTGATGAAAAGCCCAGAGACGACTTACAATCACCTGTCCAACACAAACAGATCAGAACGTGAGTTTGCATTGCTAGTCAAAAGTAGTTGTAACTTGACATGGCTTCTTTATAAAGTTGCGCTTGTGGTGCGCAAGACACACCATATCAGCCAAACTAGCACTAGCACGTGTGTAGAACAACGATAATTTTTTTAATTAAAAATTATAATAAATAAATAAATAAATTATTTTAATCTTACCATATTTATAATATTAAAACATAAACGTTACAAATTAATATTAAATATTTATGTAATAGTAAATGTGTAAATAGTAAATAGTAAGTAGTAAACGAATTACGTATATTAATATTTTGTATTTGATAATACAATAATAAAATAAATCTTTAAAATATTTCATTATTATAAAAATTATTATTATAACAGCCAAACTAGCACTAGCATGTGTGTACACAAATAATTATTTATTAAAATGATTATAACAAATAAATAAAATAATAAATTATTTTAAAATATAATATTACATTTTTAATCTTAAAATATAATCAAATTATATATAATATTAAATATTTATATAATAGTAAAAATGCAATGATATTAATATTTTTCATTTGATAATACAATAACAAAATAAACATTTAAAATATTTAATTATCCTAAAATATTATTAATATTTAAAATATTATACATATAACATTAAAAGTATTTAATTGTATTCATATTTTGTATTTGATAAAATAATACAATAATAAAACAAGTATTTAAAATATTTAATTAATATAAAAAGAATTATTATTATTTAAAATAATGTATTAACAATTAAACAGAGCAGACAGACATGTTATTAATAGTGTGTTTCCTGGGATATTGAACCCATAATTTTGTCATTGCTTGCACCTACAACACTGCAAACTTATTTTTGTCTTTTTATCTCAACATCCTTCGATAAACAAGATAAATTGTGCAAGATATTAAGAGAATATATTTTCTGAGAATATCTTTAAATGTGTTAAATATGTTTCCAAATATATGCTTATGCATGCTTACATTTTTTGTTCTATTATAAAAAATATTATTAAAAATATTTAATGCTCTAAGACACTGTAAAAATATTTTTTAATCTGTATATTTGTCTTTATATCTCAACATCCTTTAATAAACAAGATACATTTACTTTAGAAGCAAAATTACATAAGACAGTAAGATAATATATTTTTAGAGAACATAATTTTAAATTATTTTTTGGCCATTTTTGTTATTATTTTAAATATAATTCATTTATTTTAGTATATACCTCATTTAATGTTGCTATAGCTAGGCTTAAATATATATTTAAGCATATATTTATTTAATAAATTGAATTCAGGATATAGTCACATAACTTGGCTCCTCAGATACCAGGCTTATTTTTGTCTTTTTATCTCAACATCCTTCGATAAACAAGATAAATTGTGCAAGATATTAAGAGAATATATTTTCTGAGAATATCTTTAAATGTGTTAAATATGTTTCCAAATATATGCTTATGCATGCTTACATTTTTTGTTCTATTATAAAAAATATTATTAAAAATATTTAATGCTCTAAGACACTGTAAAAATATTTTTTAATCTGTATATTTGTCTTTATATCTCAACATCCTTTAATAAACAAGATACATTTACTTTAGAAGCAAAATTACATAAGACAGTAAGATAATATATTTTTAGAGAACATAATTTTAAATTATTTTTTGGCCATTTTTTTTTTTAATTATTTTAAATATAATTCATTTATTTTAGTATATACCTCATTTAATGTTGCTATAGCTAGGCTTAAATATATATTTAAGCATATATTTATTTAATAAATTGAATTCAGGATATAGTCACATAACTTGGCTCCTCAGATACCAGGATGTTTTTTTGTTTGTAGTGAAGTAAGTCATTTTGGACAACGAGAAGAAGATTCCAACAAACATCAGGCATCCTATTATGTTAAAGAATCCTATAACAGTCACGTATGCGCAGATCAAAGCTGGTTTTGTGTGTGTAGGTAGCAGTGTTCATAAACTGCCTGTGGATTTGGTGTCTTTGTACCCACCTCTTTGTGACTGGATCTCCTTCTTGGCCTGCTCTAGAATGTTCTTGATGGCATCATCTGACCCAGTTTCAGGAGTTCGGATGCGAGGAGTGATGCTCCCTATCAGAGAGGGTAAAGGAGAGAGAGGAGGTGAGGTGAGTGGGCCGGCTGATCAGAGAGCAGCTCCAAAGCCTCGCGTTTGATTGCTAGATCAATAGCTGCCTTTGAGAAGCTGGCATCAAGTGAGGGTGCACTAACACGTGAACGCTTTACTTTCAAACCCAGAGCTGAGAGCATCACAACAAACGCAGGGTTTGGGAGGGAGCGCGGAAGCTAGAAACGCTTGTACAGGAAACCGGACTAGTTCTCTCTGGGGGTCTGAAATGGTTCGGTGGGGTTTAGAGGGATGAGACATCTTCAGGATGTCAGACTGGCCTGTGGGATTGAGCGAAGACATGAAACACAATTCACAAACCATTGAACTTCCATAATGTGGAATCAAATCAGAAGGAAATAGCAGGTGGACAATATTGGTTGTGATTTTATATATTTTTATCATGATATTGTGTAGAAGAAATATAGCCTTTATGGTTATTTAAAATTCATGCATTATTGTTGTATTTACTGTAAGTCAACATTAACCCTTACTCTAAAATCTGATTTGTTAATATTAATGTTGTCTTAGGACCAATAAGGATGCTGCTCCAAGAAGATCTTTTGCTTGACACAAACGTAAATTCACCAAATGTATCCAACAAAAATACTATCATATGTTAAATAAATAAATATGCTTTATTAATACAGCATTATTAAACATTTGATCTCATAAAATGTTCAGGTGTATTGTCATTTGTAATGTTAGGATATGTAAGGATTATTAATAATTATTTTATAATTATATTATTTTATAAGTGTGTGTATATATATATATATATATATATATATATATATATATAATATTTACTTTGAATCATTTGTAATTTTTTGTAAATGTAATATTTTATTTTAATCATTAATTAATCATTAATTGCTTCATTTTGATGAGAAAAAAATCATTAATTTATTCATATAAATATTTTAAAATGCATATGAATTTATTATATATTTCAGGTTGGTCTTGCTAATATTTATTTTTTACCATTTGTAATTTTTCTTAAATTAATATTGAATTTTAATCATTAATTTAATTTAAATTAATAATGTATTTAATATTTTAATAATTTAATAATTATTTAATTTATTACTATCAAAATAAAATATGGGAAAAAAATATATATACACACATTAGAAAAAAATAATCTTTATTATTAATAAATAAAAACAATACATATAAAGTGTTTAGCATGATACAGTTTAGCATTATTTTATTAAAGGGGTCATATGATGCGATTTCAATTTATCCTTTCTCTTTGGAGTGTTACAAGCTCTTGGTGCATAAAGAAGATCTGTAAAGTTGCAAAGACTAAAGTCTCAAATCCAAAGAGATATTCTTTATAAAAGTTAAGAGTCAGCCACGCCTACCTAAAACGGCTCGTTCTAACACGACCCCACATGTCTACGTCACTATGTGGGAAGATTTGCATAACGCCGCCCAAATGTTCACGCAAAGAAAGAAGGCGTAACTTTTATTCTCGCTGTAGTATTGTTGCTGCCGCCGCCGCCATGTCGTGAAGACGCTGTGTGCTTCGTTGTGAAAGCGAAACTACTTTGTTTGGTCTTCCAAAAGAGGACGATATCCGCTTCGTCATGCCTGGAGCTGATCCGTGCTGGTCGCTGAAGAAATACGTCAACTTCATGGTGTGGATCGCCGGATCGGCTTTCACCGTGGACGAAGCAGAGTCCAGCCCGGGGTCGTCACATGTGGTTGCCGCAAGCCCGCTGGACGCTCCTTTGTTGAATCCGCCGCCTCTGCTCACTCTAGCCCTCCAGCCGTTCCTCACTTTATCCCCCGGTCTCTGCTCACTCTAGGCCGCCGTGTGTGACACACACTCACTCTCACACTATCACGCTCACTCACACGCACACACTATCACGCTCACACACACACACACTCACTCTCACACTATCACACTCACTCACTATCACACTCACTCACACACACTATCACACACTCACACACACTATCACACTCACTCACTCACTATCACACTCACTCACTCACTATCACACTCACTCACACACACTATCACACTCACTCACACACACTATCACACTCACTCACACACACACACTATCACACTCACTCACACACGCACACTATCACACACTATCACTCTCACTCACACACGCACACTATCACACTCACACTCTCACACACACACTATCACACACTCTCACACACACACTATCACACACTATCACACCTCACTCACACACACTCACACACTATCATACTCACTCACACACTATCATACTCACTCACACTCACACACTATCATACTCACTCACACACACACACACACTATCACACACGCTCACTCACACGCACACACTATCATACTCACTCACACTCACACACTATCATACTCACTCACACACTATCACACTCACTCTCACACTCACTCACTCTCACACTCACTCACTCTCACACTCACTCACTCTCACACTCACTCACTCTCACACTCACTCACTCTCACACTCACTCACTCTCACACTCACTCACTCTCACACTCACTCACTCTCACACTCACTCACTCTCACACTCACTCACTCTCACACTCACTCACTCTCACACTCACTCACTCTCACACTCACTCACTCTCACACTCACTCACTCTCACACTCACTCACACACACTATCACACCCGCTCACTCACACGCACACACTATCATACTCACTCACACACTATCATACTCACTCACACACACACACTATCACACACTATCACGCTCACACACACACACACACTATCACACTCACTCTCACACTATCACGCTCACACACTATCACACTCACTCACTATCACACTCACTCACACACACTATCACACTCACTCACACACACACACTATCACACTCACTCACACACACACACTATCACACTCACTCTCACACACTCTCACTCTCACACTCACCCACACACACTCTCACACACACTCACACACACACACTCTCACACTCACTCACACACACACACTATCACACTCACTCACACACACACACACACACTATCCCACTCACACACACACACACACTATCACTCTCACACACACACACACTATCTCACACACTCACTCACACGCACACACTATCACACACACTCACTCTCACACTATCACACTCACACACTATCACACTCACTCACACACACTATCACACTCACTCACTCACTATCACACTCACTCACTCACTATCACACTCACTCACACACACTATCACACTCCTCACACACACTATCACACTCACTCACACACACACACTATCACACTCACTCACACACACACACACACTATCACACTCACTCTCACACACACACACACTCTCACTCTCTCACACACACTCACACTCACACACACACACTATCTCACTCACTCACTCTCTCACACACTCACTCACTCACACACTCACTCACTCACTCACTCACTGTCACACTCACTCACACACTCACTCACTCACACACACTATCACACTCACACACTATCACACTCACACACACACACTATCTCACACACTCACTCACACACTCTCTCACTCACACACACTATCACACTCACTCACACACACACACACACTCTCACTCTCACACTCACACACACTCTCACACTCTCACACACACACACACTCTCTCACTCTCACACTCACACACACTCTCACACTCTCACACACACACACACTCTCTCACTCTCACACTCACACACACTCTCACACTCTCACACACACACACACTCTCTCACTCTCACACTCACACACACTCTCACACTCTCACACACACACACACACTATCACTCTCACACTCACACACACTATCACACTCTCACACACACACTATCTCACACACTCACTCACACACACTATCTCACACACTCACTCACACACTATCACACACACTCAGTCACACACTATCACACTCTCACACACTATCACACTCTCACACACTATCACACTCTCACACACTATCACACTCTCACACACTATCACACTCTCACACACTATCACACTCTCACACACTATCACACTCTCACACACTATCACACTCTCACACACTATCACACTCTCACACACTATCACACTCTCACACACTATCACACTCTCACACACTATCACACTCTCACACACTATCACACTCTCACACACTATCACACTCTCACACACTATCACACTCTCACACACTATCACACTCTCACACACTATCACACTCTCACACACTATCACACTCACACACTATCACGCTCACACACACACACACAC
>NW_015505642.1:486766-488565 GCF_001515645.1 Sinocyclocheilus grahami | reverse complement strand
AAATAATGTTCTTTTTAGCAGCATCATATGACCCCTTTAACATAAAATGTTTAGCTGTATTTCCCTTGAAAAGAATACTGTGGTACAGTGATGAGGTCAGGATGTTTCTATCTATATGTATTTCAGGTAGGTCTAGCTAATGTGTTTGTGATGTGTTTGTCAATAAGGAAAGTGCCTCTTTGAACTCAAAGGCGGGATTTTCCTGCAGTGCTGCAGTTTCTCTGGACGGTTTCGTTCCACTCACCTCGCTTGCGAACCTGGATGGTGCGTAACGCCAGGATGTTCTGCTCATCCGACAGGAACTGCTTCATTTTGATGAAAGGCTCTTTGCCCTTGACGGTGAGTTTCCTCCAGGGTTTGGGTCGAGCCAGGATCTCGCTGACCGAGCCCTGCGAGAGGCCCAGCACGTAGTGGCCAAACACACGCTGACCGATGTTGTGTTTCAGCAGCTGCTCTTTGACCTGAAAAGCGATTTCTGCCGTTTCCAACTGATTGTCGTCTCCTCCCCCTGAGCTTCCGCTCTCCGATTGGTCACTTGGCATGCCTGTCTCTATGGCGACGGACATTGAGGCGTTCTGATTGGCTGACATGAGGGCCGCTTTGGCGGCGTAGAGGGCAGTGGGGAATGCCATGATGGAGCTGCCGTCTTTCTTGAAGAGCGGAGACAGGAGCTGCTTCTGCAGGAGCTGATCTCCATGAAGTTTCTCACTCGAGAAGGGCGACACTGAGAAGGGGCGGGGCAGTTCATGGGCAGAGAATGGCGTGTCAGTGTTGGGCGGTCCTGGACTGGAGGAAGTGCGGGTATCTATGGGCAAAGTTCCTGGAGGGGAGGAATACGACCCCGCCGGGCGACTCACATGCTTACTGCAGTCCTCAGAGTGACCCTCATCTTAGACAGAGAGAAAAGATACACGTTTATTTGATCAAATTGATAGTTATGTATAAACTCTGACTGGATATTCAATACCGCTGATGTGAGCAAAATATTTTATAAATTTAAAAATCTAAAAAATTCTACAGTTTAGCATTATTAAAAAAAATATTTGTAATATTTCATTTGAATTTTAATTCATTTATTATTTTAAATATTATTTTTATTTAATTTAATAATAATAATAATGTAATTATTATTAATAAATAAAAATAGAAAATAAAATAAAAAACAATATAAAGAATTTAGCTTGATACAGCTTAGCATTATTAAACAACATACATACAATGTTTACTGTAGCTGCATTACCATAGTACCCTTTACCATGATTTGGCATGAATAACATATTCATGTACTATGGTATAAACGCAGTGTTATTTTAGTATCACTAAGATACTATTATAAGTTTTATATATATATTAAATTAAAGTTTTAGTAGTTTTTTGTGTTTTTCTCATTTTTAATGTTTTTATTCATTTGTATTTCAGTTTTAGTTCGTTTTTTTACTACATCAAGGTAAACTTGATGTTGCTTTGGCAGCTAGCTGAAATCAAATGCGTTTTTTTTTAACATTTAACATTTCAAGTAAAAAAAAATATTTGTATGGTTTTAGTTTATTATCCAATGTACTTTAAAGATGGAAGGGAAAAGTTCAGTGACACATCCGTGAACATAAACAGACACATCCTTACCGCTGTTGTGTAACACTCTGACTTTATCCACAAGAAATTTGTGAGAGGGAAGAAAGGCATCTTTGTCCAGCAGCAGAGCCTCAGCGGTTTTGGCTGATTCCTGCACACACACACACACACACACACACACACACACACACACACACACACACACACACACACACACACACACAAAC
>NW_015505642.1:418323-486635 GCF_001515645.1 Sinocyclocheilus grahami | reverse complement strand
CACAGACACACACACACACACACAGACACACACAGACACACACACACACACACACACACACACACAGGGGCAGTTATACTCTCATGATCGATGCAGATCTACATTATGGATGACGCTAGTGAGGCGTTCACACGGATCGATGTGGCGTTTCCTCATTGACAGATGCAGGCAACTGTTTTTTGTGGAGAACTTTATTTGTCTTTTATTTGAGAGGGTCCGTAACCGTATGTCAATATAACGCAGGACTGTTAAACAACCCTACAGCTCTGCAGGAAGAACACTTGCTTCACTCACCTGGGATGAACTTCCGTTGGCTGATGCCAGTTTCATGGCTTTCAGGATGCTGCAGGAGACACAACGATACGTTAACATCAACATCATCTTTATAGCATGTGTTCCTGCAAAACCTCACCTGAGTTCAGTTTTGATCTCTTCATAATCCATCTGAGACTGTAGCTTGGCCTCCAGGGTCTGTGAAGACACAAGATGTTAATTATGGGTCATCTATAAATTATTACAGTCCAGAAAGACAACAGTTGCAAACTTAACCAGACAACGTCTAAATCTCTCTCTGCCATCAAACACACAAGTTTGGAAAACTTCAGAGGAGCTGAGCATCCCGCTTGTGCGTGCAGTGACCCCAAAAATATTTAGACACTTGCGCCACACTTAAAGCATTTAAAATAATAGTCCGATTTGGAACAGATGATATACCTGTTGGACACAATCTGTTTAATAGATTTTTTATCAAGTTGGGTCTTTTGGTATCAAAGTTTATCAAAGGTCTTTTGGTATAATTGTACAAACGTCCTCCTTCAGCTCGTGCTTCACGTCTCTTTTTGCTGTCAAATCTTTACTGATTTTTTATAAGCATAAGAATAACTTTGATATTGGTAGTCATATTTCAAGATGAACACATACTGAACTGAAACAACTTAGCTTGACTTGATTAGCCATACATCGTTTATTAGAAAAATCATGTTCAAATGTGAGTATTAAATATGATCATTAGGCTTTTGAGGAATGTTTATTTGTTCATCTCTCAGTCATCAGTGTATTGCATTGCATTATATGTTTTGAAACTACAGAGCTTTGATCATAAATGTAAGCATTTAAATATTATCTTACTAAGAAATATAAAAAAAACATATATTTGAGTTATTTTAGTATAGCAAGTTAAACTACGAGAAACTAGCTGAAATAAATAAGTTGTTAAATATATTATTTTATTGACATTTGTTTTATTTCAAATAACAGAAAATGTTAATTTTTTATGGTTGTAGGTTTATTAATTTAATAAAACTATAGTAACCCTGGTGCCATAAGGGTCTTTTTCGGCCACTTTTATTGCAGACTGTATTGTTTTTTGTTTGTTTTTTTTTGTTAGTTAGTTATTTAGTGGTTTGATTTCGTCATTTTTATTCGTTTTTTTTCTTTTCAGTTTTTGATTTAGTTCTTTTCATACTTCAATTAAACTAAATTAAAATTAGAAACTAGCTAAAATAAGTTTTTGAAATAATTGCCTTTATTTCAGTTAATATTTATTTTATTCCAAATAACTTTTAATAATTTTTTTAATGTTTGTAGTTTTAGTTAACTATAAAAACCCTGGTGTCATAAGTGTTTTTAAGCCACTTTTATTGCAGATTATTTATTTTTTATATATTTTATATTTCATTTAAATTTGAGTTAAAGTTTTAGTAATACTGTGGTCTATTTTTGTCTTTTTTTTTTGTCTATATAGGTTTTTTCTATAAATTTTTGTTTCAGTTTTTGTTTTAGTTATTTTAGTACAAGTATCAAGTTAAACTAGTTAACACAAAATAAGTTAATAAAAAGTAATAAATAATAAATATTTTATTGTATTTTATTTCAGTTAACATTTATTTCAAATAACAAAAAAAATATATATTATTTTTTTATGGGATGAAGTTTTAGTTAACTATAACAACCCAGGTGCTGTAAATATTTTTTTTCAGCCACTTTTATTGCAGACTCTTTAGGTTTAGGATGGCTTGCAGTAAAATACTGCAGTTTGAGCATCAATACAAATCAGGGCTAAACATTCCCAGAGATCCAGAATCAAATGAAAAATCAGGCCGAACGGAGCAAGAACGCCCTCGAAACCCCAATCAGAGGAGATTTACAGGTGCTGCAGGTAAAACAGCGTTCTGCTGAGGCGCGTGCTTACTTGCAGGCACTTTCTTCTCAAACTGTTTACCTGCTCTGTCACACTCGGCCTGCTAATTAATGACTCATTTTCGAATCATTTATCTAAGAGCTGCTGGCGAAGGGAGAAAAAGCAAATCACCATGGAAAAAAAAGCAAGCAATCAGCGCAATGAGGAAACTAACAGCCCTCCTCGTTCGCCACATCGCTCTCGTCTCTCAGCATCCATCTCTCTCTCCTGTCCTCCGCCGCTCGCACGGCACCATGGGAAAGAGTGCCGGCTAATCACGGGCCTGCGAGAGCGAGGACGAGGAGGGTGGTGGGGGAGGAAGAGGGGCTGCAGGGGCGTCTAATTAAACTCAAAGCTTGATTACGAAGGTGATTATCTTCACAACGCGGCGTCTCAATCAGAGGCTGAGAGGAGGGCACCGCACTCACCTGGTTGGCCTTCTCCAGGTTCGCCATTAGCGCACCCATCTCCTCCACTCTGGAAGACACAAACCACACGTTAAACATCAAACCGCCATCATGTTTAACGCTCACAAGCAATTACACACAGATTCATGCTGCTGATAAAATGCACAGTGTCATGTTTAGTTGGGAACTTGTTCTGAAATGAGTTTGCCAAGAGACACGATACACAGGAATAAATAACAATAATTCTAGCATTTAGACAAGTAGTTAACTATATTAAGTTTGCTTATGTTAACTAGCATAGCTATTAACTAGTTAACATAATCTTGATGCAGGGTTGATGAATAAAAAATAAATAAACCAAACCACAACACAACAAAACAAAACAAAACAAAACAAAACAAAACACACAAAAAAAACACAACAAAACAAAACAGAACAGAACAGAACAAAACAAAACAAAACACACACAAAAAAACACAACAAAACACAACAAAACCAAACCAAACCAAACCAAACAAAACAAAACAAAACAAAACAAAACAAAACAGATCTCAGCTAGTTGCAATTTGCCAAAGGCAATATTTATCATTTTAATTTATTTTAACTTGGTGCATTAAAATAACTAAAACTGAAATAAAAAAGGAAAAATAACTGAACAAAACCAAACCAAACCAAACCAAACCAAACCAAACCAAACCAAACCAAACCAAACCAAACCAAACCAAACAAAACAAAACAAAACAAAACAAAACAAAACAAAACCAAACCAAACCAAACCAAACCAAACCAAACCAAACCAAACCAAACAAAACAAAACCAAACAAAACAAAACAAAACAAAAGAAAACAAAACCAAACCAAACCAAACCAAACCAAACAAACAAAACAAAACAAAACAGATCTCAGCTAGTTGCAATTTGCCAAAGGCAATATTGATCATTTTCATTTATTTTAACTTGGTGCATTAAAATAACTAAAACTGAAATAAAAAAGGAAAAATAACTGTAAAAATAACAAAAACACACAACAAAATGACTAAAAATGACAAAATGACTCTATATTATATAATGTACATATATGTAAAATATTATACTTATATATGTATTATATAATATTAGATTACATACCTATATGCAAATGTTTTTATTTCATTTTTAATTTAAAATGTATATATTTCTAAAAATGTATATAAAAACATTTATATGTGTATATATATATATATATATATGTGTAATTAAACTCTCTTAATTCTCACAAATCTTAAACATACGAAGAGTAACATTTCCTGCACTATTTTTAGTTGGACACAAAAGTAAAGCCTTCAGTGAGTCATTTATGAATTCAGTAAGTTAATAATGTGAACATTCTGTTTAACACTGTACAACAATTTGAGTTGAATTACTGAAATAAATGAACTTTTCCACGACATTCTAATTTATTGAGATAGACCTGTATATTATTTTAAACTTTTTTTTCTTCATAATTTTAGATGCAATATTCCATAAGACAATGCACTCGGTTATGTGCATATCAGTCACAATTCTTAACATTTGTACACAAAATTTGATTACAAATTATAATTTAATTAACTTTTTTTATATAAATTTTTTAAATAGAAATAATTATTGCTGATATGCCAAATGAACAGCATTTACTGAACTAGACAGATATACAGACATAGAGCATATAGTATGCAGTATGTTTTGTGTCAGATCTTCTGTGGGTCACGTACCCTTCCTGTGGGTCCTGGTGATTTTGGAGTGGGGCGTCTCCATCCTGGACATTCTGTGTGCTGTTTGGTGTCATCATGTGGGGCCGCTGTGACGACGCCTCCCCCGTCTCCACGGTTACAGGCCCCTCCCCTGTGTGTTCTAAACACAATTAATTACATTGTAACCAGTCTAATCTCTCTTTGGAATAACAAGTGCAACCTAACAGTGTTCAGATAAGATGTTCACATTTGACATTTTTCTTGAAAGAAATTAATTTATTCAGCAAGGATGCATTAAATTGATCAAACATGACTGTAAAGACATTTGTAATATTACGAAATCTTTATATTTCAAATAAATACAGTTATTTCGAATTTTCATCAAACAATCCCAAAAAAATGTGTCACGGTTTCAACAAAAATATGAAGCAGCACAACTGTTTTCAACACTGATAATAATAAGAAATGTTTCTTGAGCAGCAAATCAGCATATTACAGTGACAGACTCATTTTAATATGTATATACAGTATATATATATATATATATATATATATAATTTTTTTGTTGCTATTTTGGTGGATTAAAAAAAACTATTTTTGAGAGCAGATTTAAAGTGAAAAATGATTCATAATTGAATTAAATATGTATTTTATCCTAAAAATGCAAGTTTTTTTGTTTAGGGTTGGGTTGTGGGTTATGGTTAGTCTGATTGATTTGATTTATATCAGAAGTCAATCAAAAGTCTCCAGTAACACTATAAAAATATTTTTTCTAAGTTTTAAAATAATTATTGGATTATTGGAGTATGTTTTACAAGAAAATACTATTTTAGGCTTTGTAATTTAAAAATGTAAAGTATAATTCAATGTGTTACTTGCTGTTTCTTTGTATTTATTTGTAATATTTACCATGCGAGTTAAAATTGTTTCTATGTTGTAACTTAAATTAGATTAATATGAGTCATAAATGCTTAGTATAATGTTTAATTCATTGTTTTCAATAATAAGAACAGAAACCGTATATATAGTAATTTATTGGGCTGTTACCCTTTAAGAAAACATCGGCCATAATGCTATTCAGATAGAGAGCACGCTGAGAAGAAGTGGACTGAGTATGTGTGTATGCTGCTAAAGTGAATTAATCCCTGTAAAACTACCTGAAACTACAGTAAATCAGTTCTTTTGTTTTAATTCAAGTCGTCAGAGTTCATTATTGCTTGTTAAGCGAAGAAGACACGACATTCTAAACCATTTTTTTGGTGTGTGTGTGAAAGAGCATACTGTATGTTATAGTTTAACGTGTGTTTTAGACTCTGACCTGCTTTGTCAAGGCACTCCAGGTGTTTTCTCCAATGCTCAGAGATTTCTGTGACTAGAGGGTCACCGTCAGGAGCCGAACGCTGAAGTTCTGCCAGACGCTCCTGTGTGGCCTGCAGCAGCGGAGCCGGATCTGCACACACACACACACACACACACACACACACAGATGCAAAGCTACTTTAGTGCACAGTCACATTTGAGAAAATCCGGTGAAATTATTTGTGGGCAAAAAAAGGTCAGTTGTAGGCTGTCATTAGACCTTAGGTTAGATGCTGTGTTGAACTTTTTTATAATGAACTCGTTTATAATGGGTTTTAATGTTTTTGTCTCGTCGCTCCTGCCGGGACACGGCATCACAGTATGGTGAGGGGCGTAACATTTCCGTCACACGCTTGAGGTATTCGGCCAATCACAACGCACTGGATAGCTGGCCAATCAGAGCACACCTCGCTTTTCAGACCGATGAGCTTTGTAAAAATCAACGCGTTTCAAAAAGGCGGGGCATAGAGGAGAAACAATAATGTACAGTATGTGGAAAATAATGTGTTTTTTGAAGCTTAAACCGTACAAACACATTTCATTACACCAAATACACAAAATAATGTTCTTTTTAGCAGCATCATATGACCCCTTTAATAACATTGGTAACACTTTACAAAAAGAACCCAGCAGCTAAACAATAATTAAATACATTAACTAATGAGAAATTCATTTTTTATACAGCATTTTTTATAATTTTTTTTTTAAAATGTTCATGGTAACTAAGGTCCATTAAATAATATTAACATTTTAATAGTGTATTAGTAAGAGTTGAAAATAACATAAACTAAGAATAATAAACACTTTTCATTGTTAGTTCATGTAAACAACTGGAAGCTTATTGTAAAGTCTTACCAAAACATAATTTCCCACATCAGAATGAATCAAAATATTCCCTCCATATCGCTAAAAACCACCAACCTCAGCTGCTTAACTTGTTTCCAAATACTTATCTAGACAAATCTAACAAAGTAGAAAAGGATAAAAAGTCACCCAAAAAAGAAATATTATATATATATATATATATATATATATATATAAAGGTGAGATTCTTTAGCACAACAGAGGAGCTGTTTTGCAATGCATGTGTCTCAGTGAGGGGCCCATGGGGCCAACTAGGAGGCTGTTTCTGCGCTAACAAGTCTCCTCTGGATCATTTGATCATTTAAATTATTATGCCAGGAATCCTCAGGAGGCGACTCGGCTCTTCACATCACAGGGCTGTTTTTAATCTTCCGTCTTCCCTTTCTTCCCCTGAAAAAGTTCAGCACGGCGCGGCTCAGAGAGGAGCCGTGCTCCTGTTGTGTACCTGGCAAAGGAGGTGACTCCCTGAGCTGGCGTGCGGTGAGAGAGGAGGCTCATGGGAGCACGGCTGACGCGGGGAGGGGAGCTACACACGCCGGAGTCTTTCACAACTCCAAAAGACGAGGGAAATCGCTTCTTTTTCCACTTCGACCCGTGGCGGCTTTCATCCTGCGCTCTCTGGGCACGACAGGGGTCCTGATCCACTCTCGCTTCTCAAGCCGAGACAGATCCACTCTGGTTCCCGGCTTGCTTGGACTGGAGATATTGCCAGTCAGACTTTCCATCCCTCTACTTCGAGGTCGGACGGGGAGGCCGCAAGGGCAAGAGAGCAACAAAAGAGCGGTGTATTTAATAAATCAGGATGTTAAAAACAGTCTGCGAGACTTTAAAGCTGCAGAGCGCATGCACGTGCGCGCTTTGTTACAAAAGCACAATGGATATTGCATCAGTCACTTGGGACACTGCTTTTAAGAGTAGTATAACTCCTTTTACACAAAGACAACGGCTTAAATCAGCGCATCAACTCCTTTATCGCTTTCTTTTAAGTTCTAATGATCAAACCCTTCAGGCTTTATTCTCTAACGCAACCAGCGATGCTCCTCAATCAGACGCTCGGAGTGAAACTCTGCAAACTAGATGCATTTGCGAGACGGCAGAAATCACATTATGGAAGTCGCTGTAGATATTAAAGTGTGTTTGTGTGTCTGAATGATGTCTGGATGCATCTGGATTAAACTGAAGCAGGAGCTGAGACACATTGCATGTGCCTTCTGCTTAACTCCCAGAGAAAGAAACCAATAATACAGTATAAAAAGGATTTGTTTTTGCACATATACAACATATTTATTTATTTGTTTGTTTGATTTCTCACATGGTGCCATAGCTATACTGTGGTTTTTTTGGACATGTGCATCAATAATGCCATGATATTCTAGGAAGCAGATTTCAGTACCATGGTATATTTTAAAGTACCATAGCATTACCATCTGATGTCATCACTGTACCATTTTTGTTGTTGTTGTTTTAGCATTAAACTGAAATTCATGTCCCATGCTATTCACATGAAACTCCAAATACCATGGTATTCTTTGCAAATATACCATGATGGCAGTACCATGAATTTCAGTACCAAGGTATATTTTAAAGTACCATAGAATTACCTTATACCACCAATGTACCATAGTACCACCACAGTACTTTTTTTGGTAAAAAACTGTACTTTATATATGATATGATGTATATGATACCGAAAAGTACGTACCATAGCATTTATACTATGTGTACCATATGGTACCATGACAATAACATGGTATTCTTGGAGTAAATATTGTATAGTATATCATATATCATACAACACTCCCAAAAATAAATAATAAAAATAATAAATAATTTATATATATATATATATATATTTACATTTACATTTAGACATTTAGCAGACGCTTTTATCCCAAGCGAACTACAAATGAGGACAATGGAAGCAATCAAAATCAACAAAAGAGAAATTATGAAATTAATATATGTCACATTTTATTATTAGCTGTTTCAACACATTCATGTTTTACCAAATAAAAAGGACAGCACTTTTAGAGTTTCATTCTCTAATTTGATCTGAGTATAAGCATTGGGACAATTGAATTTAAAGCAAATGTAAAAGTTTAAAAGCTAATATTTAGTTGCGAATCCCTTGCGTGCAATCACAGCATTGAGTCTGTCACCCACAGACATCACCAGACTCTTGCTTTCATCCATTGAAATGCTTTCCCCAGCCTTTAATACAGCTCATTTCAACTGTTGATTGTTTTGGGGAGTTTCTGCCTTTAGTCTCCTCTTTAGCTGGCAAAATTCATGTTCAATAGGATTTAAATCTGGAGACAATCTAAGACCTTCCATTTCTTTGCCCTGATAAACTCCTTGACTGAACTAGCAGGGTGTTTTGGGTCATTGTCCTGTTGCAATATGAAGCACTTTCTGATGAGTCTTGTGGTATTTTCTTGAACATCCCCCCCCCCCACCCCCAACATTTAATCATTATATCCATTCAACATTACAGTATAATTGAGAGCTACCAATTTTAACATTAATAGACTTTAAAAATAACCTAATTTAAGTGAACTTAAAACAATCTTCACATAAACCCATTATAATAAATGTCATATTTACCTGTGCCCTTCAGCAGAAATATACACAAATTGAAATTGAAGTTATCAAACACTAAATTATAAATTAAATATAGCTGAATCCTTAAAGCTATAAAAGTAATTTTTTCCCTCTTTTTTCTTTGTCCTTTGATTAACAGACATCACAGCAGCTGGTTATTAGGTTGTTTTGGCAGTTATTTCTTTAAGAGCTGCCACTGCTGCATGCATTGCATGTACGTAGTTTATTTCACGCTTTGATATGAAAGAATAAAGGCTACAGAGCGCGCCGGCGCCTTTGTGCGTGCAATTGAAGAGCACGCTCTGCGAGCACAGTACTGTTTCCGTGCTCGCTTTGACTCGCGCCTGGCATTGAAGTGAAGTGGAGCGCGCGCCTGAAACGTCTCCCGTTCTCAGTCGTTCTGCGACTGAATAAATGCACTTGTCAAAAGAAAAAGTGACAGACGCAGCAGTTGTGAGTGGAGTGGCCAACCCTAGCCCTGTGTTAATTGCGTTAAATATTTTTAACGCGTTAAACTGAAAAAATTAATCATCTGCGTTAACGCGCTAATTTTGACAACACTACTATATATATATATATCATTTTTTTAAATAATTATATCTCTTTAACTTTGGTTACTCTATTACTAAAGGGTAATAATTTCGCCTTAAATAAATAAAAGCATCTACCTGGTGTCAAGAAAGGAAACACTTTGGATAATCAATTATTGTCTCATGTTAATTTGTTTTCCCTTAAAAACGCTGCTGCTGCATTACTTAAAATAACTGTCATGTTCATTCTTCCCAATTTGCTTTGTGCTGTAAAGTTTATTCGTGTTTATTACGGAGGCTATTAGAGAGTGTCAAACACATTCTATCAAATCAGATGCAATCATTCCCTGATTAAATTAAGTGTTAATGGCAGGTACTGGAGGACGAGTCTCGTTCAGGTCTCGTGGTTCACTCAGCGCTGGGTTTGGACATCACAGACCGCCGATTAGCTGTAATGAATCTGTCCTTTTATCGTCCATGTAAATACACTGCTCATTTTTCCATTTCTCCATAACTTCATTATGCTTGATTGGATGTTTGCCTTCAGGTCATGTTAACTAATACCAGCAAACCCCCCCTTATAGTTTTTAAAAAACAAAACCAAAAAAAAAAAAAAAAAAATCAATTTCAACATGCGTTCAGAACATTAATGAGAGAATAAAGTAATACTTTTATTCAGCAAGGATGCATTAAATTGATCAAAACTGATAAGTAATGACATTTAATATGTTACAAAAGATTTCTATTTCAAATAAATTCTGTTCTTTTGAACTTTCCATTCATTAAAGAAAAAAATGTATCACAGTTTTCACAAAAATATGAAGCAGCACAACTGTTTTCAACATTGATAATAATCCGAAATGTTTCTTGAGCAGCAAATCAGCATATTAGAATGATTTCTGAAGATCATGTGACACTGAAGACTGGAGTAATGATGCTGAAAATACAGCTTTGATCACAGGAATAAATTACAATTTGCAATATATTCACATAGAAAGCAGTTATTTTAAATGATAATACTATATTACAATTTTTACTGTATTTTTGATCAAACAAATCCAGCCTTGATGAGCAGAAGAGCCTTCTTTCAAAAACACTGAAAAATCTTACCAACCCCAAACTTTTGAAAAGTAGTGTAAATGCATTGCTGAGATCTAGTTCAGATTCTCAGTTCAACTTCTTAGCTTGTTGTGTCTCATTGCTGTGATGGACTGTGGGTCGTGTTTGTTTTAACAGTTCGAGATTTGATCCTGTTATGAACAATTTTCTCAACTGTGTTCCACAAAACCCCGCTATTCGTCTTCTGCTTTCTGCTCTAATTAAGATGCTTTTCATGCAGGTTTGTCTTTGCTCACACCTGATAAAACGACGGCCTAAACTCCCGGTGCATGACGCAACATCCCCCAACTCACCATCCAACAAAAGCATGATCGATTTCTCTCCTCGGCCTAAAGACGAGACGCAGAAAGCAAGTTAAAGTGTGCGGTGGTGGCGGCGGGCAAGCGGGGTGGCGCGGTGTGCCAACGTGAGCAGGTGTGTCAGGGCGGTCTGTCTTGGCCCTGTCAGCGCTACACCGTCATTAGCCAGCGCGGGCGCAGCGGGGAGCAGCGCGCGTCTCTCTGGGCCCTCTGTAATTACGCTCTGACATAATTAACCCAGCAAGCCCATTAGCCTAGCGCCGACTGCAAAAAAAAGCTTCGCTATAATTATTTGTTGTGTGCATGCTAATGAGACCAGCTGTGCGCCCATCGTACAACACGAACAAATTAATTTACAAGGCTGCGCTTCAAGGGTTTTTTTTTTCCTCGCACCTCTCAAATACGCACTCAGAAAGCACCACATCTTTTTTTGGCTATCGAGTGGATGCTCAAAGTTCAAAAGTGTCTCTTGTCAGCTGAGCTATCTGAGTGTATGAACTCTAGTGTTTCCCACGAATCAATGATAATAAGGCAACTTTTTATTTACAGTAAACAAAAAAGTGCCAAATTATTCCGAGTATATACTTCAGAGAACAAGAATATTGCACTAGAAACAGCTGTGTTGCTTAATAAAGATTTAAAACTCATAAATTCCGCATGATTTACATTCCAGTCAGATTAATACGAACATTAAAGTGAAGTTAGATGCGGATTACATTAGATTAATGCAAATTTATGAGTAACTAGAGCTTTCTTCTTCACATCCTGTGACAGATTCAATACTTACATTCTTACAACACTAACAACAAACTACCAGAAAGTAACGTGGTATTACCATGCTTCTGTAGACTTGGTTTCATCCTATAGGAAAAAGCTGAAATAAGATATCTTTATTATCTCAGATGTGTCTCCTACACAATACAATTAAACAGGGACATCTCAGATGGTTCTCCTGAGAAAAACACAGCACAAATCTAACGTGTCTCTACTAGTGTTACAGAAAAGATCTCAACAATGTCTCAAAAATCTATCTATCTATCCATCCATCCATCCATCTATCCACCTACCTACCTACCTATCCATCCATCCATCCATCCATCCATCCATCCATCCATCCATCCATCCATCTATCCACCTACCTACCTACCTGTCCATCCATCCATCCATCCATCCATCTATCCACCTACCTACCTACCTATCCATCCATCCATCCATCCATCCATCTATCCACCTACCTACCTACCTATCCATCCATCCATCCATCCATCCATCTATCCACCTACCTACCTACCTATCCATCCATCCATCCATCCATCCATCTATCCACCTACCTACCTACCTATCCATCCACCCATCCATCCATCTATCCACCTACCTACCTACCTACCTATCCATCCATCCATCCATCCATCTATCCACCTACCTACCTACCTACCTATCCATTCATCCATCCATCCATCTATCCACCTACCTACCTATCCATCCATCCATCCACCTACCTACCTATCCATCCATCCATCCATCCATCCATCCACCTACCCATCCATCCATCCATCCATCTACCTACCTATCCATCCATCCATCTATCCATCTACCTACCTATCCATCCATCCATCTATCCACCTACCTACCTACCCATCCATCCATCCATCCATCCATCCATCCATCCATCCATCCATCCATCCATCCATCCATCCATCCATCCATCCATCCATCCATCCATCCATCCATCCATCCATCCATCCATCCATCCATCCATCCATCCATCCATCCATCCATCCATCCATCTATCCACCTACCTACCTACCTGTCCATCCATCCATCCATCCATCCATCTATCCACCTACCTACCTACCTATCCATCCATCCATCCATCCATCCATCTATCCACCTACCTACCTACCTATCCATCCACCCATCCATCCATCTATCCACCTACCTACCTACCTACCTATCCATCCCATCCATCCATCCATCCATCCACCTACCCATCCATCCATCCATCCATCTACCTACCTATCCATCCATCCATCTATTCACCTACCTACCTATCCATCCATCCATCTATCCACCTACCTACCTACCTATCCATCCATCCATCCATCCATCCATCTATCTATCTATCTATCTATCTATCTATCTATCTATCTATCTATCGATCTATCTATCTATCTATCTATCTATCGATCTATCTATCTATCTATCTATCTATCGATCTATCTATCTATCTATCTATCTATCGATCTATCTATCTATCTATCTATCTATCGATCTATCTATCTATCTATCTATCTATCGATCTATCTATCTATCTATCTATCTATCGATCTATCTATCTATCTATCTATCTATCTATCTATCTATCTGAAAGCTAACAGTGGCATAGTATATATCGCACACTATTATGAAAATTATCATCTGATACAATCGATGCAGCACATTTTAACGTTTTTGTAAGTGTAAAGCATGAGAACAGTGTGACCTGATCTCAAATGTTCCATGAAAAACATAATTGAAACTTAAATTCCTCTCATTTTAACATTCAAAAATATTTGCCCTTGATACTGGAGTGGTAATAATAAATGCTTTAGTAAAAGCCTTGATGAAGAAAGCAATAAAGTGGAGAGAGAAGGAGGTAAAGAGAGAGATGTGTCTCTTCCTACGACTGTGTGCCCTGAAAGACAAACTTCCCTCTCAAAGCCTTTTTGTTTTAGTGGCGTCGTGAAGGACACAGTCGGACAAACATCAATAAGAATCAGCTGTGAAGTGCGCTTGAAAGCGGCGCAGAGGTGCAGCTGCGTGCGGCTTCGCTGGAGATGAGTGATCTCAATAAAAGATGAAGGATGCAAACAAGAGGGAAGCCAACGGACCGGGCGAGAGAGGCCAAGCATTTGTGTTAACTCTGGAATATTAACTCAAGGCCACCAGGATGATTTCAGGAGATGTTGGTGACATCTGGAGCCGTGTGAATCTGACTCAGGAGTCATGAGGAAGTGGCTTTATGAACAAATGTGGGACAAAACATCTATTCAAGAGCTTCGAGTGATTCAGATACAGTCACATTCAAACTGTGAGAGAAAGCAGCCTAAAAAAGACACTTAACATGTCTGAATGTCACTGCATTACAAACCGCTGGGTCAAAACAACGCAATAGCTGGGTTTGTCCCTTTTTAACCCAGCGCTGGGTTATATTTAACCCAGCATTTTTTAGAGTGTACACACTTTACAAGCAACATTAGTCTTGTTTTCCAGTAAAATGTCATCCTTAAAACAACAATACTAAATTGAAAAGTAAATTGTGTACACTAAAAAAATCCACCTACTTAAAACTTAAATTCAGTTGCTGCATTTCAATTGACTAAAACAATATCAAGTTGAACCTATAACTACACTCTAAAAAATGGGTTGTTTTGACCCAGTGGTTGGGTTACTACCCAGAAGGTTGGGTTAAACATTTAAAACAAACCCAAAACAACCCAATTTCTGGGTTTGTCCCTATTTTACCCAGCACTGGGTTGTATTTAACCCAGCATTTTTTAGAGTGTATAACATATAACTTCAAAAATGAAGTTGAAATTTGTTAAATTATTTGGATGAGTTAAAATAATGACAGAAAAATACTCTTTTTTTATACTTTGAGTCTGATCTTGTCAGCGAATCAGTGAACAATTCATTCACAAATTCGACTAAAACATTCATTTACAAATCGGACTCAGCTGTTCTTAATGGTTCAGTGAAATGGTTTAACATTTCAGTGACTAATTGAACTGAGAACCATCTGGTGTTAATGAATTTTATTAGTGCTTAAATGCAAAATATAGTTTGGTCTTAAATGGCTTCAATTTTATGAGCTGAATCATGACTAACAAACTGAACTGTGACACATAAAATTATAATAAGCACCCTTATTAATAAAACCTAATCAAAAAAAAAAGTAAACAGCATTATGTGCTTACCTATGGCTTTATTGAAGAGTTTGATAGCAGTGTGTTATCAGTCAGCAAAAAAATCAGTCTCAGAAATAGAATCGGTTTTGTTGAATCGATTCTTTAAAAGGAACTGTTCAAAAGAACAGATTTATGTAAATGAGTCAGACCTCTCATTACTACTAAATTTTGTTACATTTATGTTTATAACAAGACAAAGAGAAAAAAAAATCAAAATATACTCTCTAAAAACCAATTAATTTCTAACAAAATTTTGCTAAATATTTGTTAAATAATTTTTTTTTTATTTGGAGTAAATGACACCTGCTTTGATCTTTCTAAAAAAAACTCAAAACATATTCTCTAAAAACAAATAGTAATATCTGACACAATAATACTTGTTTTAAGGACGTTCAGATTTTTTAATGCATTTTTATTTATTATTTTTTACTGGAATAAATGACACTTACTTTAATATTTCTAAGCAAAATAAAAATCACTCAAAATATATTTGCTAAATGCAAAACGTAATATCTGACACAATTATAACCTACTTATTTTAATGATTTATTTATTTATTAATTCTGGAGTAAATGACACGTGCTTTGATATTTCTGAGAAAAATAAACATATTCTCTAGAAAACAACCCATAATATGACACAATTATACTTGTTCAGAGGAGGTTTAGATTTTTTGATTGATTTATTTATTTTTAATTTTTTTGGGGGTTGATATTTTGATATTTATTGCAAAGACATTCCGACATTTGTAAAAAAAAATAAAATGTGTCTAAATACGTTTTGAAGCCACTGTATGTATAGCCACAAATTCTAAAATTTTTTAAAAAGATATTTTACCTTTAATTCATCAGGTAAGGCATTTAAGAACACGTTTATTTTCATGACGACTTGTCAAGAGGATATAGTACACTGTAAGATGCTGTGAGGATTATATATTCACCTTCACACACACATTGGCTCCAGTATTTTCTCCCTGTGGGCTTGTTCTCTATAGGGACTCATTGGCCGGGCAGCACTTTTATGAACATTATGCATTATTAAACATCTCCTGGGCTTTGTGTTTATTACTGCTCTTACAAATCATCAGTACATAATCTCAGGCGGCCCACCGAGATCTCACACACAAACACACACACACACACACACACACACATAGATGTCTGAGGAAAAATCCCCTGAAAGAGTTACATTTTCAACTATAAGATGCTCAGAGTGTGAACTACTAATGAAACATGTGACACTGAACGCATTCGCTCCTGAAGGACCTCAAGACCATAAACAACCAGAACACGATGGGGGGGTTTTTCCATATGAAAAGGCACATCTAAGCATGTTATTTTTTTAAGTGTGCAAAACTACGGTAGGTCATGTGAGTTTCACCTTCAATCTGGAGGAAAATAATGAACTACACAAAATACTGTCACTCTTCCATGAAAACAGTGGCATAAAGAGGCTTACAGTTCCAGCATGAGGGAATTACCAGCGTGAAAAATACATCAGGCTGTAAGCGTTTCAATACACGGATCCAAATTACATCTCAAACTGTCATGAACTTCGAAATCTTTGAGGGTTAAAGAAATAGTTCATGTCATTCTGGGACCCGAATGCACTCTGTCAGGCTCCACAAATGACCAAAAACATCAGAAAAGCACTAATAAAAAAAGGTTAATATGATTCATGCGCTATATTCCAAATCCTATAACAACTATGTGTGATGAACAGACCCAAATTTAAGCCATAATTCACTGACTCACATGATTGATTTTATTGTTTGACCTTTTATACATACATTCTCATTCTTACAACATGAAAATCCATCATAAATAATTTATTTTTAATTACAACTATGATTAAATAAGGAAATACACTATTTGAATATTTATAAAAACATTAAAAAAAAGATTTATTGTGTGAAAAATGATTTTTTAGCACAAAATGATGACGTAATTTCCACCAAAAACAACAATACTAACCCTAGTAATGTTTAAATAACAGAAGACTAAGTAATTTGGGATTTGTGAGTGATTAATGACTTATATAGTTTCTGTTCCTATTAAAAGCACTTTAATGGTGCTTTTTTGTCCTTTTTATAAAATGAAAATGCACAATGAAAGTAGAAGCGCAAATTTAAGAAGTAATTCACTGATCAGCAGTTCTCAACTCTCACATTTTTATTCAAAATAGGCACACGAACACCAGTTGACATTTTATTTTAATACTCAAATGTCTTTTATATATTACTTACTTGTTTTATCTTTGTCCCAGGTACATTCTCTTAATATATCTCATCTTAATATACAAATATATCAAATATTTGTAAAAACTGGAAAAAATATTTTCAATATTCATAGTTTAAGAAATGTACGAGATTTATTTTTCCACAAAATTATGCCATTTCCACTGCAACCAACAATACTAACCCTAATAGCGTTTTATCAAAAGTAGACAAAATTATTTGTGATATGAGCAATATGAAGTTATGGGGAAAGATTATTAGCGAATAATCTCTTAAGTTTGGGTCTGTTCTTCACACAAAGCATCAAATTACTTTAGAAGACTCTGAATATAGCGCATGAGTTGTACGAATTACTTTTCTAACACTTTAATGCTGCTTTTTGGAGCCTGACAGTGCTGTACTGAAAGTGAGCTTTCAATCAGTGATTCAGGTTTGAAAGTGAGTAAATAATGAGTTTAATGAGTAAAATAATTACCAATTTTGACAGTAACCTGCTGAACTCGACAGTCGGAAGTTGTGGCCTAATGGTTAGAGAGTCGGACTCGTAACCCAAATGTTGCGGGTTCGAGTCTCAGGTCCGGCAGGGATTGTAGGTGGGGGGAGTGAATGTACTTCAATACCACGACTGAGGTGCCCTTGAGCAAGGCACCGAACCCCCAACTGCTCCCCGGGCGCCGCAGCATAAATGGCTGCCCACTGCTCCGGGAGTGTGTTCACGGTGTGTGTGTGCACTTTGGATGGGATAAATGCAGAGCACTAATTCCTAGTATGGGTAACTTGGCCACATGTCATGTCACGTCACGTCAACTCTGCCGCAGTACTGCTGGTCACCACTAGCCAGCGCCGCAGCTCTAGCATTAGAGCAAACAGCAGGTTGAGGGGTCTTTCATGACAAAGGCGTCTTCAGAGCGCAGGCTGAAGTTGGGTCCTTTCAAACGCTGCTGGTTTCGGCTGACACACAGTGATTTCCTGACGTTCCACAGCTCTCGACTGACATGAAACGCGCGAGACACTGCCTCAGGGGTACTGACGGAGGGAGAGGGGGCACAGGGGGATTATGGGTACAAAAACACAGGCAGAGGTAGAGCGAGCACCTGCGGCGCCTGTCTTACGGCTACGCCCCTGGCAACAGTCCTCTCCAGGTGAGCCGGCTACAGAGAGACGCCTTTGAGTGACAGGCTGTCTCGCAGAACACGCCCGGCACAGGAAAGACGCTCCTCTGGAGGGACTAACTTTGACTTTCCCTGGCTTTTCCTCGAGTAAGCGGATGCAGAAATGGAAAGCATCCATATGACCGCGGGGCATGAATATGACGGCGCTAAAAACACATAACCGAGAGCTGTGTTATTTACAGCCAAGGCTCTGATGATTCTTCTCGGGGCAAGGGATACGGATGGGGAACGTGTAGCAGATGGCCCGTTAACAACATCAGGTGAGCCGCGAGCCTCCCAGGTGAGCTACCTGAGAACGGAGAGGCGCGCCGAGTCGAACGCTTTTAGAAAGCAGACAACAGAGCTTCCCTTAAGAGCCGTGCGGCGCAAAACGCGAGAGCTGCGAGATCACAGAAAGTTGTCGATTGTGGAAACAGACAAAGAAAAAAAATGGTTTAACTTGGTTATTTTGGTGAACACACACACACACACACACACGTAGATGTATGTCTCATATGCAGGTGTTTCTTCAACTACAGTATAAGCACTATTATGTCCCGAGGTTGATTTTTATTAACACTAACAGATATAAATAACTAAGAGAACTAGTTTTGTTATATGAATATCACTTACTTTTTAAAATTATATTTTATTATCTTCATTTTATTTTTGATACTCAAAAGTCTATATATTGACAAAAGTCTATATATACAAAAGTTTATATATTGATTTTCATTCTCAATCTTAAAATATGAAAATACATTGTATTAAATTACATTATTTAGCCTACATTACAATCTATTATATTGAAAAATTTTCATTACAACTATTTATATATAATAACATTTTATCAAAGATATAATTTCTAAAAATAATTGTGTGTGTGAGTGAAAATATTTGTAAAACATTAAGAAACATTTTCAAAATTTATTTTGTGAAAAGCTCAATCTTAAAATATGAAAATCCATTATATTTGATTTACATTAGCCATTATACAGTCTATTATATTTTTAATAACTATCATATATATATGAAGTTTATATATACAATTAATATTTATAAAATATAGTTGTTAAAAATATTTTAAATAGGTATTTTTGGGAAAATGCTTTTTCACACAATAAATAGTTGTTGTTTAAAAACATAAAAACATTAAGATACTAATTGTAATAATGTTTTATGAAAAGCCGACGAAAAAATTTGAGATGTGAAGAACAAAAAAAAAGCCAAGGTAAATATCACATTTTAAATTTATTTTACTTATAATATTACATTATAATATATTTTATTATATTTAATATTTCTCCTGTTTTTATATTTTATTTATATATTTCTGTGCATCATTTCCAGTCAAGCTGTCATTTTGTCAAAATATGCAACATTAAAAAAATTATTTAATTGCGTACATTTAGGATCCATAAAATGATGAAATTACCCTTATCAAGACAAAAGAGTTGGACAAAAATGTTCACAATATAATTTTAGAATGTTATCAAAGATGTGATGGAAATACAAAACGGACAAAAACAGATTCCTTTTGTGATGTGTGCATGTCTACTGTTAGTAGACAAATGAAATAAACTAGTGCAAGTGCAAGTTTATTTTCTAAGCATCCACAGGGCCAAAAGTGCCCAGAGTTGAAGAAAGACAATTGTTTTTCATAATTATACACAGCTGAACAATCAGGGATTCAATAATTGCTGACGAAACAGGAAAACAGAGCAAAACATAAGAACGTGGAAATGGAGAGCCATCATCATCGTGATGGTGGATTTCTGTTGATATCAGCCACACGGACAGAACGAGAGACACAGAGCCATTAGCATGGAGAGCGTAAAGGACGCATCAGCATTTCCCCTTCGCCTCCTCCTGGAGTCAAAAGACAAACTCAACTCTTTGTAGATAAACAGATGAGCAGCACATTTTTGTTAACTTTATCAATACCATACAAGCGGCGCATTAAAGCAGCGGTCACAGGACTCTATCGCTGTACAGAAAGTCTTTGAAGACTAAAGGCAGAGCGGCGGTCAGACCTGCGTTATGTGTTTATCTCCTAATACAGTATCTGGTGCAGGTACAGTAACTGAAGCCGCCTATACAACCATGATGGACATAATCACACTAAAAAGCCTTGAGTCGCTAAAGCAGAAGCTGATTTAATCTATCAGGATTTGAATGGATGAAAATATGTTCGGCTGTGTATTTTATAGAGCAACCCTAACACAATATGCCCCCCCAAAATCTCTCCTATAAGCATCATAGTGGTGATTTTGCACAGGCAACATTACTCATTTTCGGTAGAAAATGTACAAATCTAGTTAAAAGGTGCATATGATTTTTCACTGCCTCAGTTACAACAGCAGAAAAGCTGTTTTAGATTCAGATAAAGTCATTAGATTTTAGTGAAAGTGCTGAGTGAGTTTACACACACAATCCTATGCTGATAATGCATTAAAAAAAATCATAATCAGTATTTTGCTTCTTAAAAATATCTAAACATCCTTAAAACGAGATTGATCTGAGATGCAAAACTGTGTAAAATAAAGTGTGTACTGTGTAACTTTTTTTAGAGAATGCATGCTGCATGTTTTTTTAAGCATAGACCTCATTAAATCAAACATTTTCATAGATTTAAAACAAGAAATAAGAAAAAAATTGCAATTGGGCAATAAAAATATATTTAATTCCAAATATAATACATACTGTATATTTTATCTTAATGGATGTTCAGATACTTTTATTGCAGGAAGCATAGCATCAGAATAGCATCGCTTTACTAAACGGCCTCTGAATGGCAGGAGGCATCAATAACAGGCAAAGCAACAAATTAATATTATTCGACATATCCTAGCTTTTTACAGAAAATATTCAGATGTAACCCCCTTTGTAATCATTAACATTTTTATAAGTAACTGTAATTTAAATACACATTTTTTTCTGAGTAACTGTAACTGATTACGGTTACATTTCTTGGTTACACTTTATTTTAAGGTGTCCTTGTTACAGTGTAAAGTACTGAGTAATATTAATTAACTACATGTTCTTACTATATGGTTAGGGTTAGGATTTGTCTTAGGGTTACTTGCATGTAATTATGCATAATTAATTGTTATTATAATAGTAAGTACATGTAACGTGTAACAAGGACACTTTAAAATAAAGTGTTACCTATTACGTAACGCTGTTACATGTAACTAGTAACTCCCCAACACTGGGGACACCACTATCACGTCTCAGAATGGGTGACGATTTCTACAGTTCAAAATAACAAGGTACGACATGTTTTTATGAAATGTAGTGTAGTAAAACCTGTAATATTATGCTTTGGAATGTAGTGAAGTAAAAGTTTCTCCAAATAAAAATACTCAGGTAAAGTACAGATTCTTGTACTTAAGTACAGCAACAAAGTAAAAATACTTCAATACTGTCACCACTGAACACAACAACAACAAAAAATTGGATTGAGAAAATTTTTCAAATTGTGCACATCATGCCTGTTTGAATTTTCCTTTGCACTTTTGGGTTTACGTAAAATCCCTAAAATGTTTTTATTATGTGCTGTTTTGTGGTACTTTATTGTACATGTAAAGACACTCAGTGTGCGTTTGTGCTCTGATGAGGAACACAAAATTCCATCGACATGTCTGATCAACAATCTTCGGTGTTTCAGAGTGAGTTTACTGTCCTTTACGGCACCTGGGACGGTTTATTCCTGTGATGGCGGTGGGGGGGTGACCTTGCTCAAAGCCAGAGGAAAGAACAGATTAATAGGTTGCTGTAGACGACAGGCTCCCCCTCACAGATGGCAGGATCCGTCAGGGGTCGATACAGATGAAAACATAGCTCTCGTCATCAGGACGATTCGCAGGGAGGTCAAACGGCGGGTTACGCGCGCACCTGATGACCGCGGCTTTGGGGGGAAACTTTGGCTGCGTTTAGACAGCGTCACCCTTTTGTAGCATGCACAGACGAGGTCAACTGGGAGTTATTCACTGGGTCTTTTTACATAAATCCAGTGTTAATTTTGACAGCAAATTTTGATTTAGTTTTCATCATAGTCTTTTGCCTGAATTGTTTTTAGTTTTAGTCTAGTTTTAGTCGACTAAATATCATAAGATTTTAGTTGACTAAATCTACAGTAAATTTAGTCGGCTAAAATCGAATGGGTTTAGCTACAGTGCATTTATTAAGCATTTCTCTAAAATTTCCAAACTCATTATATAAGTTTGATATTAAGGTTTTATCATGATAGACACCGATTTAACTGCGGTGACACACTACATGCCTTTATGTTAAAGTTAAATAAAACCACTTCTCATAAAGAACAAGAACATGGTCTTCTTTTTAATGAAATACCAATGGTTATATAGGGTAATTATGCATTCTTTATAGCAACTTGTTTACCATATTCTTCATTCTTTCAAGCAGACATATTTATTTCTATAAATAAATTTAGATTGATCTTTAAGGCTACTAAAGTTTTTCAGTCAAGAACAGTGTGAGATTTTCTGTTTTTTTGTTGTTGCTTGATTAACATCAATGACTCGGACAGCAACTAAATTAGGCTGCTGTCCCTTTAAAAACCGAATGCCCAGCTGCAATGGATGCAATGTACTGATACACGTTCTCCCAACTGTTTACGTTCACTTAAGACGTAATCAACTGTGTTTACACGAATACTCGTCAAAACGGACAATTCGACATCATTTTGTGTGTAATTCTCCATTCATGCGATGCTAAAGAGTACTCGCGTGCTGTGAGAGGCGCTTTCTGTGTGTGTATGCTTCAGTGTCTGCGCTCAGAAAACCGGACCGAATTGAGTTCTCTCTTGTTTCGTCAGATTTATCTATATGTCTGCTCTTCTCTTACTCCCACATATTGACATTTTTGAACGTTTTAATGCGACGTGCAGCAAGTGTATTTTAGCTTATGTCCTGCCGGTTCATATGTACGCATAACCTCCGAATCACGCAGCGGATTCGTTCTGAATGAATCTCTTCCCAAATCGTCCTTTTTCTGAAGGATCATGTGACACTGAAGACTGGAGTAATGATGCTAAAAATTCAGCTTTGATCACAGAATTACATTTCATTTTGAAATATATTACAACAGCAAACACTTTTTTAAAATCGTAATAATATTTCACAATATGACTGTTTTTCCTGTATTTTGGATCAAATAAATGCAGCCTCGATGAACAGAAGAGGCTTCTTTTAAAAACACTAAAAACCTTACTGACCCCAAACTTCTGAATGGCATTAAGTCCTTCAAACATTTAAAGTTAAAAACTAGTTGAATAACAAATCAAATCTATCTGGAGCTCAAATGCCACTATTTTATTTGCCGTGCAAGAAGGCTGTTTAACGTTTGTCTGCACCATTCACCACATCCTACATGCGTCCTGCAATTTGTTTTTATTCTCTAAATATGAAAGAAAGAATCACAAGTGCTCTTGTAAGTGCAAAAAAAACCCCCATGAAATACGCTTTTTGTTAATACATAAAAAATATTGATAGGAGAGCTATAGGTCAGGGATTCATACCAAATACATCTTCAAAGCGAGACACTTTACCTAAAAGAAAATGCATTACTTCTTTCAAAGACCACGGAACAATATGAAGTGCAAGGGATCAGAGAGATCTTTAAAGTCATCCTGTTTTATACAAAACGTCTGTCTATATAGGCAGCATGAGCCTCATGTGTAACTGTTTTGAAATGCTCTACACATGCAGCACTGCTCGCACAAAACACAACTGATTTCAATAGCACATACTGCATTGCAATACTTAAATAAGCATAAAAAACATGTTGCACACACAAAAACTGGTTAAAATTACACTGAGAAATGTTTAGTCATTACTTTTCAGCACTGGCAGACACATAGTTTGCCTAATCCACCATCTTGGATTTATTCACCGAACCTGTCGCAATGCATTCTGGGATTGCATTCTCTGTGAAGGCTACAATTTGGCTAAAGCAAGGCAGCATACCTTTTAAAACGGCTGTTTCGTCAGATGCCTGAAAATGCTGTCTATGTAGGCAGCTCCCTAGGTTTTGGAGCTTATCTCTCCAGCAGAAGCTTCCATTACTGAGTCAATGGATGTGTAAACAGTGGCATCAGCTTCCTGTGATCTCTGATAGGACGGTCCAGCGTCAGGCCCCTGTCCTCTTTCTCTCGTCTCTATTTGTCTGGTTTCTCTCTTATCGCCTCTCCTCTGCTCTACACTCCTCATCAATCCCACGTTTCACTTGTGAGAGTCGGTTAGCCTCCAGCTGAGTTCTGATTGGCCCGCTGCGGTCAACAGAACCTGAGACCATATGGACCCACATGACCCCAAACACATCCAACAAGCATAAAAAAGGGGCCACTTTCTACACTTTTGCAAACATTTACTACAGTACTCAACAAAAACAGTAACAGTTTTACATGATCATTTCTAAACAGACCGTTTTTGCTACTGTACCTTTAAGATGTTCATATCTAAATGACCTCATGAGGGCAAACCAAGATACAGTAAAGGTGTTTATATGTAAATGTAGATGGTTATATGTTAATGAGAAAATTATGTCATAAAATATTTACTTTAATATAGCGGGATTAAGTGACTAAATCAGTGTTGTTATTGTTAACTAAACTAAAATTATTAATAATCATTTTCATTAATTGAAGTAAAGCTGAAATCAAAATAAAATGTAAATATTAGATGAAAAAAACAACAACGAAAATTTGAAATGTCACCTTGGCAACATTTGCTACTGTACCTTTAAGAAGTCCATATCTAATGAGCTCATGGAAATGATGTCATAAGCATAAAATATATACTTTAATATAGTGGACTAAGTGAAAACAATCAGTGCTGATATTGTTAAATAAAACTAAAACTAATAAAAATATTTTTTAATAATTGAAGTAAAGCTGAAACTATCAAATTAGATTAAAAACCTCAATGAAAATTAAAACTTGCTTTGGCAACTAATAAAAATGAAATAAAATTTCAGTCATAAATTATTATAACTGAAATAAAAATAAAATTAAAACTAGATATATTAAAAAAAAATAAAATGACAAAGCACATCAAATGAAAATGAAAATTGTCATAAGCATAAAATATGACAAAATCTGTATTGTTATTGTTATCTAAGGCTATTAAATAAAATATATATACATATACTAAATGAAACATTTAAACTTCTATGAAAATTAGAAATGTTGCATTGGCAAATTCATTTAAATAAAATTAGTTGAAAAAACGACTAAAACTGAAACAAAAACAAAGCTAAAAAAGAAATATTAAAAACGCCCCAAAAACTAATAAAAATGGCAAAAGCACATCAAATTTAAATTAAAACTGGCAAAAGCATAAAATGTATAGTTTAATATAGTGCACTAAGTGACTAAATCAGCATTGTTATTGTTTACTAAAACTATTACATTAAAAAATATATATTAGATAAAAAATGTCAACTTAAAAAAAAACTTGCAAAATTCTATGTACAAATGTTGCCTTGGCAACTTATATATATATATATAACACTAAAATAACACTGAACTAAATACTGAATAAATGTTTATGTATAAATGTGGGTGGTAGTACAGTATGTAAAAGACCTTATGGTTTAACATCACGATTTCAGAGTCGTTATGCTATTTAGTTTTATGTTCTGAGATCAGAGTATGTCTACATAGTACATAATAAACCTCAGAAGAGTACAAAAACCCTGTTTTACGTGATATATGACACCTTAAACAGGTTTCTAATTGGCATTAAAAAATCTAATGAATAATATCATGTAAGCTATCTCTTATAGTTGTGTATATAAATGTTCCTGTGAGTCCTGTGAAATTGAGCGGTGAATGTATGGTTGTGTGTGTGTGCGCGTGTGTGTGTGTGTGTGTGTGTGTGTGATGGCGCAGGCAGGTGTGCAGCTCACCTGGGGCCTCGATCAGCTGTTTGTATATTCCCAGGAATGCAGACTCCGCCTCCTTACTGCGCTGGCTCAACGCAACCACCTGCAGCAGAGAGATGAGCTCATCAATCCAGGACACACTTAAGGGCCATGCAACACATAATAAAACACTCCAGTCAATAATTCTGCTCCATATGTTGATACCGCAGAGCTACAAATGAACAGAGCAAAGTTTATTCCAGTACTTAAACAGAGAAAAACATTAGCATGATCGCTCTTGAGGAAAAATCAAGTCTAATAATGTCACCAATGCAAGAAAGCATCCGATACTCCGACAAATATAATACCAGAGACTCAACATAATGGCTTCACACTCATCACAACACAAGGGGATGAATTCTACTCATTCTATTTGAGCAGTATGAATACAGTGCATCACTTACTACATCTGCCAAAATGTACACTACACACCACACTTTAAAGAACACTGTTGCCCACAATGCAATGCTCTTGACTTGAACTTTCACTTGCAGTGTGACGACCAAACTGGAAGTAATAGAAACCATATTTAAAAAAAATATATAAAAAAATTAAAATGTATATTTTTTCCCTGATTTATTTAATCAAACTACCAAAACTTTAAATATTTTTTACATAAAATAGGATTTTAAAAAAAGTCAGCTATCTGAAAAAAGAAAGAAAAAAGAGCTAAATAACTAAATAATTCCAATGTAAAATAATGGTCCTGTGGCAAATTTAGCGTACTACTATTTGAAACATTTATCTTTGTATACTGCATACTGTTTTACAAGAATAATAAAAAAACAATAGTATGCAGTATACAGTGTGCATTAATATTTCAAAAGTCTGGGGTCGGTAACCTACTGTAGGTTGCATTTATTTGATTAAAATACAGTAAAACAATAATATTGTGAAATATTATTACAGTTTCAAATAGCTGTTTTCTATTTGAATATATATTTAAAGTGTAATTTATTTCTGTGATGCGCAGCTGAATTTTCAGCATCATTCCTTCAGTCTTCAGTGTCACGTGATTCTTCAGAAATCATTCTAATATGCTGATTTGCTGCTCAAGAAACATTTCTGATTATTATCAATGTTGGATATTTTTTTCATGATTCTTTAAAAAAATGGAAAGTAAAAAAAAACTGCATTTATTTGAAATAGAAATCTTTTGTAACATTATAAATGTCTTTACTGTCACTTTTGATCAATTTAATGCATCCTTGCTAATTAAAAGTATTAACATCTTTCAGGAAAAAAAATCTTACTGACCACAGACAGTACTGCATATTATGATTGTTGTATACTGTTTTTGTAAATAGTATGCAGTGTGGAGCTTTACAACGCTTTAGTGCTAAATGTACACTCTCAGAAAAAAAACTAAGATACAAAAGCTGTCAACTTTTCAAAAGGTACACCTTTGTAGAGTCAATATTGGTACCTTATTGTACAAAAGTGTACCTTTCGAAGAGGTACCACCCTAGTGACAGCTTTTGCACCTTTTTATTCTGAGTGTATAAAGGATATATGTGTGTCTGTGAGACAGAAATGAAGAGTAAATTGCTGCTGAGGGCTCTGGGTCTGTGCTGGACTACTGCGCACAATGAAGCCAGGTCAGATTCAACCAGAACCTCCACTAACCCAACCCGTCACCCCTGCTATTCTCCTCTCCACAGGTGACTCAAACCAATTACGGATTCATTAAGGAAGAGCAGGAGCAGAATGGGCCGCCACCTGGCCCCATAGAGAGGGCACCTGTGCCTGTGGATATGTGGGTTAGAGCTCCAAAGACCACACAGAAGACCTCCAGATCGACAGTGTTCCACTCCAGGCGCTCGCGCTCTGCCCATTATTGAGATTCTGGTGCACACTGGAGGGGAGGTTACTGCTCAAATTGGCCGGCCAGGCCCCTGACTGGACGCTCGCTGCCCATGTGAAATGCAAGCAGACAGGCCTGCGGGTGAAGGGATGAGGCCGGTACGACGCCAGATTTGTGACGACAGAAGAGAGACTCAACAGAAATCAAACGCAAAATCATATTCAAATCAAATCATCACTGCTTGACTCAAAGGACATGTTGTACTGAAGTAAATTAAAGTGTGGCGGGTGAAGAAAAGTCAATGGCTGCAGTTGAATACGGCATACTGTGAAGTGTGCATGAGTGAAAAAAGTCAAGAACTGATTTGGGTCAAATTTATTTCAAAAATAAAAAAAGCATATTACAATGCAAAAAAGGGTTATACATACATTTAAATAAAATACATTTATTTAAATAAAGATAAAAATAAAAAACAAAACAAAAAAGAAAGTTTAGGACTGTTTTTAGAAGCATATTACTAATAGGCAGCATGGCATTGAACCTGAACCTGCTCAATAAGCATCATGTTGTCTGAAGCAGTTCAGCCTCCACTGCCGCTGTCTCGTGGAGTTCATGCAGAATAGAGCAGCGCTACAGGAATCGATACTGATACAATAGTCTCCCGCACTCACTGTCTAAAAGCAATTGTGTTTTCCTCTTTTTTTCCCTTTTCTCTCTCTCTCTCTTTTTTCCAAGACATGACATTCAGTTGCTCGATCAGCACTAGAGCTCACATACAACAAACACAAGCCAATGAATGTAAGGACGAGAGCTTGTGCGATGCTCACTGTGTTGTTAAACAAGTCAGAGCATCTGCAGATGTGATTGGTTTAATAAGTGGTGCTTCTCAATGGCACTAAACCTATCTAAGACTGTTTATGTCTCAACTTTAAAGCTGAAGTATGTAATTTTCACATGGTATTGCAATTTTTTAAACACTCCCACATCTGCCATTGGTCAGACTAAGAGATAGTACCGCCCCCAAACTCATGCCATTGGTCAAGTCAGAAGGTGACATATCAGGCCACTCAAAACAAACAGATCAATGTTTTAAAAGCTACTAATGACCGACAGTGATATTATATATATATATATATATATATATATATATACACAGTGTTGGGGAAAGTTATTTTATGAAATATGTAATGTAATGCGTGTTGTAATGATCGCGAGTAAGAACAAAAGGAAAAGAAAACCTTACAGCTGCATGAGTCGTGACTGTCACGTTAGCCTGATGGGGCCAAACTCCCTTTGTGATTTTAAAACGTAAGACAGTACCCAGATTTGAAGACTACAGTAAGATTTAACTTCTACTGTTAATAACCTATTGGTGGGCTACAATTAGATGGATAGCCTAAATGTCCTAATTCAGATGGGCTACCTGTTTTTTTTTTTTTTAATGGTACCGTATATCAAAAAGTGTATATTTTTTTTAATGTGATTGTAGCTACATTTGACCAGTTTTTACCATACTTTCAAAACAAAAATTAAAATAGGAAAAATATGCAATATGAAAATAATTGAAGACAAAATGTGTTCTACTGAGAAAAAACAAGATTTGGTTTTTAAAAAGCCTTTTTCCAAAAGGTACATCTGGAAAAAGGGTGGTCGTCTTATAATCAGGGTCGTCTTATATTCGGGCCAATACGGTATTATGCAAAAGGAGACTTGGCGCAGAAAGAATTTCAGAAAGACAAATGGCAAGTGACAGTGAATTAAACATGAACTTTTGAAGTAGAAATCCTGAAATAGTATTTTCTTGTAGAATGTACTGCAATAATCTTGGTTTTATTTACAAAAAAAATAGTGTACACTGCAAAAAAAGGGTGTACAAGCAATTTCACTCAGAAAATGTTAGTAAATTTCACAAATAATTACAAAGAAATGGCAAGTAACACATTGAAACGTGACATTTTTAAGTAGAAAGACTGAAATTGTATTTTCCTGCAAAACCTACTCCGACAATCTTCATTTACAACTTAAAAAGTAAAAAAAATAAGTGTATCTGGTATATATATTTTTAAGGTATTCAGAATCTTAGAGACTGAAAATATGCTTATTTATTTATAAACACTTTTTCCCCTACAGCATGCATCTGCAGTCAGGACTGGAACATGAATGAATTGCACACAGACTGTCTCACATATGGCCGGATAATCACGCAAAGATAAATCCCTGGAATTCTACAAGAGACAACAATGATTTCCTTATGAATTTACACAAGATGAAGAGCCTTTTCAGCCTCCATTATTCTAGGCTATAATGACTTATTAGACAAAAGCATTAACACCATGACGATCACCATCATCATCCTCATCACACGATACACTGTAACATTTTTACATAGATCTTCATCATCTCCTAACGGGAGAACACACAGATTACTGCCAACATCACACCATTAACCCGTCTCAACTCCTGCACACACACACACACATACACACACACACACACACACACGCTGGTGGTTAGTATGCATGCGACGGCTCCACGTCACTAATCCAGCATCCATCACTCCTGAGACAATCTTAAGTCCAGACAACATACGATGGCACTGATATATGCTGCATAACATCATATTGAATATAAATTCACACAGATAACAGCAATATTAAAACACTTGTTTCATGAGAAATCATTTACCTTGATCTTGAAATACAAGTTTGATGTACTGCTAAAAACATACTGTAACCTTCAAAACTTCCTTTTTGTGAGTATTTATTTAAAGTGCAATAACGGCAATCATTTTTTATATAAAAGTCTCTTAGGCTCTCCAAGGCTGCATTTATATGTTTAAAAATACAATAAAACTGCAATATTGTGAAATATTATTACAATTTAAAATACCTGTTTTCTATTTTAATGTATTTTAAAATGTAATGTATTTCTGTGATCAAAGCTGTATTTTCAGCATCATTCCTCCAGTCTTCAGTGTCACATGATCTTCAGAAATCATTCTAATATGCTGATTTGCTGCTCAAGAAACATTTCTGATTATTAGCAATGTTAAAAAGAGTTGTGCTGCTTCATATTTTTGTGGAAACGTGAATCTTTGACGAATAGAATGTTCAAAAGAACAGCATTTCATTAAAATAGAAATCTTTTGTACTATTATAAATGTCTTTACTGTAACTCCTTGCTGAATAAAACTATCAATTTCTTTCAAAAATACAATCACACTGAGTCCAAATGTTTTATCAATATTATATATATATATATATATATAGAAATTAATTTATAATTTAATTCTATACAAACTTATTATTAATTCTAAAAATTCTCTAAATTAATAACTGTCTATAAATGTATGAAAATATAAACGTAACATATGGTAACATGTAGAAATATAAAAATGTATCATAATAAAATATTATAACATTTATAAAATATGTATGAATTATATGTATACTAAATATTTTATGTAAAATTTCTGAAGTATAAAATTATAAAATGTAAAGTATATACAAATGTATAATATAAAATTATAACATTAATTGTATATATATATAATATATTAGGCCTGGGCAATAAAACGGTATCGATATTTATCGACGGTACACCTTCGATATCGATAGAAAAAATGTTCGATATAGCTTACAATAAAGGCATCGTTGATAAATTTTATTGTATTTTTAGATATTTATAATAAATTTGATATTTTTAGCTATATCGCCCAGCCCTATTATATATATATATATATATATATATATATATATATTATAATTTAAAAATGTATACATATAAAATGTACAACTTGCCCCAACATAAATGTGTGACTGATCTGACCTATAAACTTGAACTGACCGGTCATTTATAAAGCACTCCAAGCATCCTTAACATAAGACAACGAACAAAGGTGATAAAAGTGACGTGACATGTGGCCAAGTATGGTTACCCATACTAGGAATTAGTGCTCTGCATTTAACCCATCCTAAGTGCACACACACAGCAGTGAACACACACACACCCGGAGAAGTGGGCAGCCATTTATGCTGCGGCGCCCGGGGAGCAGTTGGGGATTGCCTTGCCCAAGGGCACCTCAGTCGTGGTATTGAAGTACATTCACTCCCCCCACCGGTATGAGACTCGAACCCGCAACCTTTGGGTTCGAATCTGACTCTCTAACCATTAGGCCACGACTTCTCCAAATAAATAAACAAATAAATAGATAAAAGATCATCTATATTCTGACAATAACAGAAAGCACATGTGTAAAGCAAACTATGAGTTCTCCAGTGTCATACTGGAGTAAATCTGGCTGTGGAGTTTGCGATGGACCGTGTGAAAAAGCAGCTGCTGTCTCTGAAGTGCAAAGAGAAATGAGCAACTGAAGTCCTGACACACATCCAGTCCCCACGTCAATTCTGATCAGCAGCCTGTGTCACTCTCACACACACACACACACACACACACACACACAGTGACAGTACCAGCTGGAGAACCGGCGCTGGAGAAACACGCTGCCCTCGGAGAGCTCAGACACACTCAGTCTCCCAAATGGGGGTTCATAAGGGAACTGCAAGGGGTTCGAGAGTTATTAAAAAAAAGCAAATAATTAGCTAAAATCAAAAGTAAACTTAAAATAAATAAACGGGGATGTACAATTAAGCAAAAATAAAACCAAAATCATGATATAACTTTAATGCAGTGTTTTTAGCATCTCAAAGTAAATGCTGCTTCTCATAAACTACATCTCTGTATGCAGAACACAATGTGCATTTGGTTCTCTGTATTTACAAATGTGCATAACTTCCAACATTTCTGTGGACAAAAGTTTACAGAATTCCACCACTATTAACGCAGCTTAAAAGCTTGAGGGTTTGAATGCTTGAAAGTGAAAAATATATGACAAATATTGGTAATCTGTGGTGTAAAACAAAAATATTTTTATAATGATCAAAAATATATATATATATATATATATATATATATTTATATATACAACTGTAATTTACAACACTAATATGTTTCTGCCTTTATTTTTTATAATTATATAAATTAATTTTACAAATAAACAATTATTTAAAACATATTATTCAATATTATAGAATTTAAGACAAATATTGGTAATATTATAGGGTAAAACAAAACTATTTTGTAATAATACAAACACGTAATTTTACATTACAGCTCTAATTTACAACAGTAATATATTAGTCTATCGATTTTATAATTCATTATATAAATTAATTGTAGAAATAATAATATTTAAAAATACTTGAACGAGTTTAGTTGGTTTCAGCAGCAACAATATGAGACATTTTTATATTATATGAAATGTTGTACTGCCATTAAAATCACCATATATGACAAAATAATTGCAATATAATTTTTTGGCCAAGTTGTGCAGCTGTATAAATGATTTTAAAATAAAAACAATCAAAATAAAACATTTACTGTTTGACTGTTTATCTGTTTACCGTCAGTGCATGACCATTAACCAACATCAGAGAATATGTGAATGTGTTGCTAAATGTTAACTAAGTACTTCAAGTCAATATTTCACATCTACGTGGTTTCAGCTGACTAAAAAGTTTGGGAATCCCTGCTCTACACCACGAGCCAGACCTGAGACGTACAGCAGAAGACGCTTTCTGACAACAAAACGGCTTCAGATACTGATCTCAGCTCAGTTCAAATCCCCACACACGCTCGAGAGAAGACAGTCTGGCAGAGTTTGAGATGATGATCCCAGTTCAGCTCTAAATCCAGACGAGATTCACAGGAAGATACATTAAACCCTGATCAAAGTGGAGGAGACTCAAGAACTCTAACCTCTACAGAGCACCACAGCCGAGAGCTACTGTAACTAACCCACAAGCACAACTGATCGCAAGTCTTTATTTCAAGTCTCTGGACTTTCAGCAGAACCCAGTCTATAGATGGTTGAGGTGTAGCGTGACCTCGGCTGGAGGAAGTCAGAACAAGAACATGCAGCTAGAACAGAGAGTTTGAGATCACATGCGTAAATCAAGACAAAAAAAAGAATACGAACAGAGACGAATGGAGCAATGGAAAGTATACAGCTAAAGAAATGAACAATGCTTCTGATTAAAACAGTGGGTCTAAAAGTCTGAGAATTGAGAACTGAAAACCACAGAAAAGGTTTTGATTGATAATGCATTCTGGCCAGGGATTAAAAATATTTCAATAAAACTGAAAATGGACAACTTTTGTAGAACATAATAGAAAATAGAAACAAAATTCATAAAAAAAAAAAAAAAAGGTCTCATAATTCTAATAATTTGCTGATCGGCATCCATGTATGTTTAAAGGTGCATTATGAATCTTTGACCTCTCTGTTGCCATACAATTAAGGCAAAATAAAGCAAGAACACAGTTATGCTTCATGTAATAATTTCCCCCCATCTTTTTGTTAATCTTAATAATGACATATACTTGGCAGCAGCACAATTTGCTCTCATTTTAAAAATAACGGGAAGTGTTCCTTTAAGATGAGGTTAAATAATGATGGAGCCAGAACTGGAACCAAAATGAAAAAACATTGTTCGTAAACGCTTTTCAGATGAAATCATTTTCTTTGCAACCAACATATACAAAAATATCAATGCATTACAGTACATATTTCACCAGTGGTCGATTTCTTTTAAATATCTCACTCTTAAACATTTTTTTCTGTCTCCTGCAAGAAATTATAAATTGGAGTCACATGGTATTTATAGCTCAGGCTAAATGTTTTCATAACTGTGTGCCCATGAAGCAAACATGGCAGATACTACTACTATACTTCTAACTGAGAAACTGCAGTTGAGATGAATGGGAATGCTAACAGCTGCTACTCTACAGGTTGTAATGACCAGAAAAATAATTACATTTAAAAGATGCATTTTTTTTATCAGTTTTAAGACATTAAGAGAAATGTGGCAGCATCAAAGCTGCTGTCAGGAGCGGCTTCAGCCTGCCCTGTGAGTGAACCGAGGGCCGGAAAATGACCCTCAGAAACCTCAAGAGTTATCGCAGACGAGACCCAACATACACAGCGAGCTGTATGCAGCGATCTCTCCGTATATCACATTACACCACTCATCCATTATGAGCACTTGGGTGCTAGTCAAGGTGAGGCAGCGCCATGGAGAAAGAAAGAGTCTGGTTCATGATGGATGGATCTGGCCCGCCACGGCTCCTCTCCTCTCCCTCACGGAGCTGGTGACTTTCCAGCCAGGCAATTATCATTGCAGAAGCCGTAATAGCCTAATTAATTACCAGTGTCAACGTTGCCTTTGTTTCACTGTAACAGGACATCACACCAACAGAGCATCCGCTCAAAGCAAAAAACTCTGATGAACGAGAGGCTCACGCAGCACAGATGAGGAGAAACACACATACACACACACACACGGTCAGCACTGAGCTAAAACCAAATCCATCATCAACCTGCCCTCAATCAACACCAACATTTATCGCACAAAACCAACCTAAACACCTTCTGAAGAATCTCTCTGCATTTATTTATTGCCTTTGTTTTGACAACTCGTCATGTCACAGAACCGCACAATCCTGATGCTCAGACATTGCTCTGGAATCGAGATGCCATTTATATTACAAATAAACTGCTGAATTTGAATTTAATTTGAATTAAGGTAGCAAACAGGATGCAGAACTGCAATTGGAACATAAGAATTAGAATTAAACTGAATTAGATGAGAGACAGACAGAATGACAGAAAGAACAATAGATAGAAGGATAGAATGACAGACAGACAGACAGACAGATAGATAGACAGATAGACAGATAGATAGATAGATAGATAGATAGCTAGATAGATAGATAGATAGATAGCTAGATAGATAGATAGATAGATAGATGACAGCCAGCCAGACAGACAGACAGACAGATAGACAGACAGACAAACCGACAGAGATAGATAGATAGATAGATAGATGACAGCCAGCCAGACAGACAGACAGACAGATAGACAGACAGACAAACCGACAGAGATAGATAGATAGATAGATAGATGACAGCCAGCCAGACAGACAGACAGACAGATAGACAGACAGACAAACCGACAGAGATAGATAGATAGATAGATAGATGACAGACAGCCAGACAGACAGATAGACAGATAGATAGATAGATGACAGCCAGCCAGACAGACAGACAGACAGACAGACAAACCGACAGATAGATAGATAGATAGATAGATAGATAGATGACAGACAGCCAGACAGACAGATAGACAGATAGATGACAGCGGATCTAGTTCTCACAGACCACTGAAGCCGAGCCGAAAGTACTTTATAATAACGTCAAATGTCGCAGGCAGCCATCGGAGAGTGAAATATTACGTGTCAGGTCTGTCACATTCCCTCCGTTTTTACATCTGAGCTGAAGCGGCGGTACACAGGCAATCAGACGGCAGAGAGGGAACAGAAATACAGTGTGGCAGCGGCGGGAATTACTGTGTGACTGATGAAGGGCGAACGCTCTGCATCTCAACTTCAGTTAAACGCAACACAAGCGCAATAAAACGGCATCTTTGAGAGGAGCGACTAGAAAGAGTGCGGATGTGTCAGTCTGTTGGAGCGTCTGCGCGGCGGCGGAATCCGCGCGGGGCCCGAGGCAGCGGGGGCTCATTGTGGAGCACACTGACTCTAATAGGAGTCGTCTCTGCCGATGCGAGCAGCTCCTCGGCTCCCACTGCGAGGGGAGTTTTGCATAATTAATTACTGTTGATGTTTCCAGGTAGTCGCCCGGCAAATTCACTTCAGACCGGCTGCCACGATCGTGTCTCCGGCGAGAGCGACACCGGAACAGACAGCTAACATTACCGCCATAAACAAGGCAATTTTGTACAGTGTCTTCCGTCATTATTGTGAAGTGTTCAGGAGCGACAGTTCGAGTCACTTCGGAGATGAGAGCGCGTGAGGAAAAATGATGAAAAAATAACGGCGACGCCGAGTGCTTTTCTGTGTCGGCAAACCTACAGAGGCTTCAGTTCCTTGTTTAGTGAAGCTTCAGTGAACTTGAAGATGTCAGCAGAGAAACGCCGCCGTCTTTTGTGCTGTCACAGGAATACGAGAAGACTCCGAAACAGCAGTGAGAGCTGCAGAGATAGAGTTTTCATAGAAATGTACTTGGGATGAGTAAGACTATATTTTCATAAGTCAGTAGGGTCTGAAAGACTAGTGATTTTTCCCTCAAAAGTTTAGCATCTGTTTAAATCACATGCACAGGCTCTATCATTTCAATATAGCTTAATAAGCATTAAACGTTTACGGAAACCTCAATATCTCATCTCAGGACAGTCGTAGCTCCTTGGAACAAAAACTGATGAAGATTGCTTAGGCTCTGCATTTAGGGTCAACTGGTATTAATTTAACTGTCAGTCCTAAATCTTTTTAGGGAGTACCTAGTTAAGTGTAATGTTCAAGCAGAACATTTCAGGCTTCAGACTTACCTAAAAAACAAAAACCATAAAATCAGTGTTAACTGAAATAAAGCATTAAACTTAAACTTGTTTTTATTACAGTTGGTTGCCGGGGCAAAATTTCACATTTTTGTTAGATGTAGTAAAATAATTAAAACTAAAACCGATAAAAAAAAAACGGAAAAAAATAAATAAATAAAAATTATATATATATATATATAAATGTTAACTGATAAAATAAATTTAAAAACTTTCTAATTTTCATTTAATTCCACTTGATGTACTAAAATAACTAAAACATAAATAAATATTACTAAAATATATATTTTTTAACTATTAAACTATTAACGGTAAATAAACAAATAAGCCAATGTAAAACTAATATAAAGCTATAAAAACTGATATATAAATGTTAACTGAAATGAAAAATGAAAACACTTACATTTATTTTATTTCAGTTAGTTGCTATGTATTTCTGTTTAGTTTTTGATGTACTAACTAAAACTGAAATTAAAATGAATAAAAATTATATATAAAACCATGAATAAAAATTGCTTAAAAAAATTAAAATATATATATACAAATTCTAATTCAAAGTATTACTAAAATCTATAATAGTAATATTAACAATATCAAAATAAGCAGTAAATTTGTCATAAAAGCTGTATGCGACATTAAACATTTAAAACACCCCACCCACCAGGGCCGGGCTTATTTTTTATAACTTTATACTCTCATTATTAATTTGTAATAACCTTTAAGGCTTTTTGATGTCATACATATTTCACAGAGAGATATCCTTCCTCTTTCACAGCTCTCACGTCGGGCTGTCAAATGACAGATCACCGGCGCGGCGTGAAGGTGTGTCATCACCCGCTATAATTAGCAGTCGTTCAGAACAAAGAGAGGTACTAACCTAGACCTGAGCGTCTGCACGGTCTTTGGTTTGTGTGAAAACATTATATCAGAAATTAGACACGGCACAACTGACGCCGCATGTGTGAATGATGTCTGCTTTTACGGCTGCGAGTGTTTGCAGGTTATTTTAAAAGTCCCGACACGTGAAAAATGGATCATCAGCTGATCCAGCGCGAATCGGCTGGTGATAAGCAGCTAATAATTTCAAGCCACTTAGGCATGTATGAATATGACCTGCGAGGCCTCGTTCCTCCACTCGCGCGGTATAAATCAGCAGCGAGTAGAACGAGACCCAGAGGAGCTACGGTGAGTGCTGATGAGTCCCATAATTCTCCAGGCTGGGACTTCCTCCTCCGTGACCACCTGGACAACGGCCAAACCTCCGCAGAGCGCCGCGTCCCCGTGCCAAACTCTAAGAGCCGGAACGTAAATTCAGTCTGTTTAAATGCCAGTTTCTTGGCCGGACGCATTCACTGTAATAGTGCTTCCTCTTGGTGACCCAGATGATGCATACAAAAACAGGATTTTAAGTCAACAAGAAATCCAACTGAACCCTATTTACTTGCATAATACACACTCCTGGTCTTATTTTTCCAAGAAAAAAAAACAGTAAAGATGATAAAGTTTCTCTGAAACCACTTTACTTTGTGTCTTGTGTACTTCAACGCTTTCTCTCCAACACTCACATTTCAGGATCCAATCAATTCATGATCTACAAATAAAAATCATTTTACAAACGGGCAGTTTCATGTTCACTTTTAAAGAAAGCCCCAAAGGGAATTGCAAAAATAATGATTGTTTCCAAACACATTTCTATGAAAGGCCCATTTCTGTCACATAAGGAAAAATAAAATTATGCATTGGTAAATCGTAAAAATGTATAATGGCAGCCATAATTATCACCTTTTTTGTCTCATAATGACTTAGTATGTGATAGTTTTGACTTTTATGTTATCATTTCAACTTAATTTAAGTCATAATTGAGATGACTTGTCATCTGCTTGTCAATTTCAGATTTTCTCATAATTTCAACTTTTTATCATAGTGTGTATGTAATTTTCAATTAGCATGTCATAATTATGACTTGACACAATTAAAAAAATGCATCACTTAATATTTATGTAATTTAATTTTTATCTCATAATTATGACTTAGGCCCAATCCCAATTCTATTTTATACCCCTTCCCCTTCCCCTTCCCCTACCCCTCCGCCTACCCCTTCCCCTTGTCCCTTGAAACAGAGTGTCAAGTGGTAGGGGTGAAAATATTCCTAAGAATTGGGACACCACTACTATGCCGTCACACGTCATCATGCGTGGTCTAGCTGCTACATTATATTTTCCAGGAACGAGAGGATAAAATCGCTGTTTTTGAAGTAAACTCACTCTAAAGCGAGAAACGCACAGACACGCATACACGCCGCTTTCATCTCTCTGTCTCTCTCTTGCTCTCTAATTGGCAATATTTGAGAAAAGGGTTTAGCGATTTATAATTATTGGGGGTACTAGCCCTCCTGAATGTCTATGGTGGTTATCGCCCTGATCAGACATGAAAATATGTTGTGGAACTATCGTGCAGTCTGTAATGATATGACGTTAGCAAACTTTAGCGATTTTTTGCAAATTTCTTTGAATAACATGACCGTAAATACGAACTCACGATTGAATGTAACATAAAACAAATGATTACTTTTCGTTAAAATCTTTATTAATGCCAAAAAATGCTTACATTTATGTGTCTTTTTGTTCGCTTGGGCAGCCATGTTGCCCCTGAAGCCGGTTTACGGTGAGATAATTTATACCCCTTCGTTTGAAGTGTGGTCCCGAAAAATCTTCGTTTGAAGGGCTGTCTGGCCCTTCCCCTACCCCTACCCCTCCAACCAAAAGAGAATCGAGACACCCCTACCCCTTCACGTGAACGCGCAAAACGGAGGGGTAGGGGAAAGGGGAAGGGCTAAGGGGTAGAATTGGGATTAGGCCTTAGTATGTCAATTCTGACTTCTTATCTCAAATTTGACATTTTATGTCATAATTTCGACTTTATGACTTACAATGTCATAATTTTGACCTTTTATCTCATAATTATGACATAGTATCTCATAATTAAAAAAAAAAATTATCTCATAAATGTGATTTACCAATGCATGCTTTTAATGTGATGGAAATGGGCTTCCGTACATCCTAACTAGTCAGCTTTGTGTGCAGTTTGACCTGGGAACAATTATATTACTGAAAATGATAAATGACATTTAGTATAGTACAAGCCTTTGTGTTTAATACAGTAAAGCCAGACATTGACCCAGTACCTAAAGAGTTATGGAAAAGAGTGTCAGTAAGTGGGAATCATGGGATATCAGCAATTAACAAACAACTCCCATCATGCATCATGCATCAAACTGACAAAATAAAAAATCCTGAAAAACACAAGATGAAGAAATCAAACAAATCTACATTACCTGAGGCCACAATCATGTACTAACTGCTGAATCAAACACAACAGTGGGGTCATTGTAGCATTGTGTGCAGTTTGACCTGGGAACAATTATATTACTGAAAATGATAAATGACATTTAGTATAGTACAAGCCTTTGTGTTTAATACAGTAAAGCCAGACATTGACCCAGTACCTAAAGAGTTATGGAAAAGAGTGTCAGAAAGTGGGAATCATGGGATATCAGCAATTAACAAACAACTCCCATCATGCATCATGCATCAAACTGACAAAATAAAAAATCCTGAAAAACACAAGATGAAGAAATCAAACAAATCTACATTACCTGAGGCCACAATCATGTACTAACTGCTGAATCAAACACAACAGTGGGGTCATTGTAGCAATGTATTATGGGTGTTTCTTTCACTATATGCACATAAATACAAATCAATAATATTATAGATTTTTATATAATCTGACAATGATTTGACAACTAGATTGGCAATAAATAAATAAATGCTTTTTGTTAATTTTACTTGGTTACACTGTATTTTAAGGTGTCCTTGTTGCAGTGAACGCAATTAATTTTTTTTATATTCTAAGACTGAAAATCTGGATCTGGGACAAGAGTAAAACAATAAAATTGATACATAAAACATTTGAAAAGTAGCAAAAATAAGTTGAATTCAGTTCGTTTAAACCAAAATCAACCCCGGGCCATCAACGTGCCTAAAGTTGAAGAAACACCCTGTTATTGTTTGCTGGCATCTGTTATTGTACCAATTGTTATTTTCAAATCTCTCTGCAGTTAAAAGGAAGCAAACACTTGAACGTGACGGTGAAAGTCACAAAGAAGCCGTGCTGCTATTTATATGTCGAACAGATGCAGTTAGCATTTAAATGACACTTCACATTACACACTCCTCATCCCTGATGAAACAAGCCTTAAAAACAATATAAATAGTCTTCTGGGTCACGGATCGTGCGCAGGTAAACTGGATTAACCACGGTAAACATCGTCCTCTGTCCGTTTGATAAACCCTCACGCGTGATGGATATTTGACAGTGTGAATAAAGAGGATAGGAATCTGCATGACTTGAAAAAAGATGCAATTAAATGTATATTAAATCCCTGCAAATCATCTGCTAAATCTTAAAAGACATATTTGAGAGTGATCTAAAGAAAGCGGAGACTAAAGATAGCAGAGGCAGCGGTGCGTGTGAAGAGCGCGTGACTGCCTGTGCATGTTTGAACTGCGGGACCGGAGACACTGAGCAGATTTAGTCGGGGAATAGATGTCTGTCCTTCAGACCACTGGATAAAATTGGTCTCAATATGAAAAGTAATAAAACGGCACTATCGCCAGATCTCTGTGCACCTCCAGTCATTCTTCACATCTCTGCTATATACAAACACATGTGATGGCTCACAATTACAGCAGAGAAGTCGTGTTGGGGCTGCTCTGAAACTCTAGCTAGAAACACTCAATTTCACACAGATAAAATCAATAAGAAACAGCATTTGCAACCCATTTAAATGCATCATTATGTGATGCACTTCTGAGAGAAACAGGATATTCAATCTGAAAAATGGTGGGTGGGACTTGATTTTGTCCATCAGGAATTGATAGGTGGTTGAAAGGAAGACGGTTAAAATTAGAGGGATAGCTGCCAAAAACCATGTCTGATCTCGATCATCCTCTCCTAAACCTTCTTTCCCATCTATACTTGACTAGTTTAGTTTAATAATAGTTTAATAAAAATGATTTTTTAAAATGTATACATAAATTACACACACACAATATATATAATCTTAATTTCATTATATTATATATTTCAGTATTCTTTCTGATTATAAAATCAATGTCAGTTAACTTGATCTCAATTAAGGTGACTGAACACATTATACTAAATACACACAAACACATATGACAATTAAAAACATTTAACACCAAATTCACTACTGTAATTCAGTAGTCAATATCAAAATGTTATTTCTCATTTTGTCTCTCATAGTTGAGGTATACCTATGATGAAAATTACAGGCCTCTCTCATCTTTTTAAGTGGGAGAACTTGCACAATTGGTGGCTGACTAAATACTTTTTTGCCCCACTGCATGACACAAATCCTGCGATGGAGCATTCTCTCACACTAGGCTACTTTTGCTTGCTACTGGAAAAGTTAAAGGGGTCATATGACGTTGCTAAAAAGAACATTATTTGGTGTATTTGGTGTAATGAAATGTGTTTATGCGGTTTAAGGTTCAAAAAACACATTATTTTCCACATACTGTACATTATTGTTTCTCCTCTATGCCCCTTCTTGTCGAAACGCGTAGATTTTTACAAAGCTCATCGGTCTGAAAAGCGAGGTGTGCTGTGATTGGCCAGCTATCCAGTGCATTGTGATTGGCCGAATACCTCAAGCGTGAGACGGAAATGTTACGCCCCTTACCATATTGTGATGCGTTACCATATTGTGATAACCCATTATAAACAAGGAATTTGTTGCATCCAGTGGGGACATAATTACGGATTATAATGGCTTATACTGTCTTTTTACGCGTTGCATCTACACTGCCCAAAAAACTCGCGTTTGAATCATCAGTGGCAAATTCTTTAAATATAAAAAACATACTTACAGTCTGTGAGTCAGAACAGCCGGCATTGTAGTCTAGGAAACAGTCCTCTATAAAATGCGCTGGACACATCTGAATTTTTGGGTTGAACTGTTCTGGAACAGTGTTGTAAATACAACTTAACCAGCGATTTCTAGTCGTGTCCTCTTTTGGAAGACCAAACAAAGTAGTTTCGCTTTCACAACGAAACAGCGTCACACACCGCGGCCTTGAGTGAGCAGAGGCGGGCGGGCTTGAGAACGGCGCGGCCGGCGGATTCGATTAATTGCTTGCGGCAACCACATGTGACGACACCAGGCTGGACTCCGCTTCGTCCACGGTGAAAGCCGATCCGGCAATCCACAGTGCGAAGTTGATGTATTTCCTCAGCGACCAGCACGGATCAGCTCTAGGCATGACGAAGCGGATCTCGTCCTCTTTTGGAAGACCAAACAAAGTAGTTTCGCTTTCACAACAAAACACACAGCGTCTTCACGACATGGCTGCAGCAACAATACTACAGCGAGAATAAAAGTTACGCCTTCTTTCTTTGCGTGAACATTTGGGCGGCGTTATGCATCCCCACATAGTGAGTTAGATATGTGGGGGCGTGTTAGAACGAGCCGTTTTAGGTAGGCGTGGCTGACTCTTAACTTTTATAAAGAATATCTCTTTGGATTTGAGACTTTAGTCTTTGCAACTTTACAGATCTTCTTTATGCACCAAGAGCTTGTAACACTCCAAAGAGAAAGGAAAAATGTTAATCGCATCATATGACCCCTTTAAACTATGAAAAGCTGAACTACTGCCACTCTACAAATGCATTACTATTAGCTAGTTTCTCTCTAACAGCAAACTACTGATCCCAGCTCTGTTTGTTTGATGATAGAAGAAAAATAAATCTCATCAGAGCTGTGAGCTCAGTGCAGGACTAAATGTGATGCTCTGCACTCAAAAGAAATGTAAACCTGTTCTCCGGCTGGTCCTTTCACACCTGTCAGTGGTCAATAGCTACTCTGGGAAAAAAATGAATAATGAAAAAGAGAGGCCTTGACACTAATCCCCCGAGACCCAATTAAAAGGGTGACAATCACCATCACCACAGGAACCGAGAGGATGAATAGATGCCACTTTAATTGAACTAAACGTTTTCTTCAGAAGAAACCTGAGCGAGAGATTATTAACAGGTACACAAATATTTGAGAGCAAACGTGATCAGGAAACGAGCACTCGGTTTCCCTTCCAACCTGATAGAAGGTTAATTGTGAAGATATGGTAAGAATTCAAATTATTCATGTAGCACAAAGATACACGGTAAAGGAAGTTGATTTTGCTATGTGGCTGAATCTCATGAAAAAAGTCAGTGGGTCATATCTCTCTTCAAAATCCAAATAAAGAAATATATTTTTCCTAAATAAGCCGTTTTTCTCTCTCTCTCACTTTTTTTTTTTTTGCAATGTGACATTATGACAATTATGCACATTTGACCCCTAAATTCTCTTTACTGCAATAAATGCAAAAAACAAATTAATTTGTCATTACTGTAATATAAACATTTATACAATTTTAAGTCAATATCATATAATAAGTATAAGTAAGTGAAGGTAGTATTATAGTAAGATATATTGATTTAAATATTATATATAAAATATTATTATAATTATAATAATATATATAAATGTCATATATATATGTGTGTGTGTGTGTGTCTATCTGTCTAGTGGAGATCAAAATTAGAGAACAATCTATAAATAGATTGATTTTTGATTTTTTTTTTTTTTATATATATTTTGTATCTTCATCACTCAAAATTTGGAGGAATATTACAGTAGCTGTAGGTATACCACTGTTCTATAACCAAGAATAACCAAGGCATTTCAACAAAAACCTTTATTTTGTGGAAAACGGAGTGATGAAAATTAGAGAACAGTAACCACTGTAGCAAGAAAGAAGATTGCAACAACAATTTTGGAGGGTTACAGCTGTCAGAAATTAGTAGGAAGTGTAGAAGCCCTGCTTTGAATGATTTTCCAGAGATTTTCAATCTGGTTTAGATCAGGATTCTCAGCCGGCCATTTCATTATTTCAGTGTTCTTGGCTTCAAGGAACTGCTTTACCCGTTTTGCAATGTGACGGGAGCATTGTCTTGCATGAAAATTGCAGGCTGATTGGGAGATGCTTGCAGGGAAGGAACTGCATGTTGCTGAAGGAGGTTCTGATAAACATTTGTATTCACTCTGCCATGTATCTGTATAAGAAGCTCAACTCCTGCTGCAGAAAACATCCCCAAACCATGACACTTCCTCCTCCACCTTTCTCTGACTTCTTTACGCGCTCGGGTTCAGTCTTTCCCCAGTTTGATGCTGAACATAATGTTTCCCATCATCAGACCCAAATAAATTAAACTTGCTCTCATCACTAAAGTGAACTTTGGACCAGTTCTCCTCTCTCCACACAACATGCTCCTCAGCAAAGATGAGTCTGATGAGAGGCTTCATCACTGCAGAGTGTGCTTTCAGTCCGACTTCTCTTAAACGTGCCGAAACAGACCCGTACTTCAGCTTTAGCGCTGAACTGGCGAGCAATTCCAGCTGCAGTGTTGAACCGATTCCTCATTGAGAGTCTCCGCATTATTCTGTCTTCTCGTGCATTTGTCTTACGTGGACGACCAGCTTTTTGGGGGGACTCGAATGAATTAGTGTCATTGTAAAGCTGCAATATTCTAGAAATCACAGATTTGGAATGACCAGCTTCTCTTGCAGTGGCTGAAAGGCTTGTCCCTTTAACCTGGATAACCTCCTGTCGCAGGCTTTCAGTCACCTTAGAGCAGCCTGCCATCTAGCAATCTCAGTGAAAATTGGAGGAGTTTATGAAAAATATATCAAATATAATACTTATATATAATTTGTATATATATATATATATATATATATGATTCGAATTTAGGAAGCCACAGATTTCTGATCTAAACAGATCAAGGCAGATGTCTTGTTTTATGGAGACACCTGGCTTTTCCTGCAGCAGAAAATAAGACACAATGTATTTTTCGTGTTTCTTCTGCTTGATTTTTCTAAACTCTCTCCTGTTGAGAGCCACACCAGCTTCTCGCACAGCCAAATGTTAATTAGCATTGTGCTTAATCCGATACTGGAGAGCCCCAAACTGTCAGGTCATATTATAAACAATCGGCCTCAGCGTTAGCGCAAATGGCACGTTGTGGCGCTATCTCTCCCCGCAAAACGCTCCCAAGGTACTAATTGGCCTACTTATGCTCTCTCTTTGAATTGCCATTTCTCTCTTAGTTTTGGGTATTAGTCTTGACAACCATCGATCTGTAATGTGCAGCATTCTACTGTATATATTTTCCAAGAAAAATAGCAATGAAGGCAACGAATGAATTAAATCCTCCCGCTCTGACGTAGCGACTGTAACTCTGTAGGCGAGTGGCTTTTGTTTGCGAGCGAATGAAGGATTGCGTGAAACTCCAGAGGAGAATGAAAGTTCAAACACTTTGCCAGCAGCAAAGTAAGTGTAACTTTTCTCCTCTTAAATTATTTAAGATTAGCAACATCATCTTATCAATCTATCGATCTCTCGGCAGAAAGATGAAAATGGAAAAATAATGAGGGAGATGAATGCCACGTAAAGAACATCAATGTGCAAAATTTAATTATCTGCTGCAGTGAAAAAAAAAAAGAAAAAAAAACTGTTGGCTGTTTTCTAAAACAAAAAGAAGCGGTTAATATTTTTTCCTTCTCTGCATATTTTAATTACCAGATCAATCATAACTACGTATGGTGCGCCGCTTGTGAGAGAGAGAGAGGAGAAAATTGCAAGTCTAAATGAAAAACAATAGATTTACTTTAAAGTCGGAGCTCTTTTGAAGTCTAAATTAAAATTTCAGGTACCTTTAGGAGAGGCAGCTTCACAAAGTTATGATATTCAATTAGTGTGTTTAGATTCCACTGAAATTACACTTCACAGCTCGACACCATGTTCAATGAAAACTCTGGAGATTCCAGACTTCTGTTGCCCTAAACAGACAGTGGGAGTTCAAACCGACGCAGGAGCTTTTGGAAGTCTGGGAGAGAAAAATATTGGATCCTTTAGCCAGATGAAATTCTCTGTGATTCACAGACTATTGTTCAATCAGACTCAATATCTGCTGCTGCCTTCAAGACATTAAGTGCACATGAACACCACAACCGTGCTGCATTTACCAGCGGGAAAGTGTGTCAGTTAAAGAATCATACTTTATTTTATATGCATTTTGTGTCCTGTTGATGAATAGAATAGAGATGCATATGCAATGCAAAATTATGATTTCTGAATTCCTAAGAAAGCTTCCCAGAAGGAAACTGATCTTTCTATATGGATGAATCTCATGAAACCTGTCAAGAACATATTTGGGTCATATATCACCACAAAATCAAAATAAAGAAATAAGAAATTACATTTCTCATAAAGACAACAAAGCCTATTTTTAGGACAATTAAATAATTTTTTTTGCTATGTTATATTATTTCTTAAAATTAACCCCCAAACAAACAAACAAATATAAGTCATTTAATAATAATAATAATAATAATAATAATAATAATTTCTCATTGCTGTAATGCAAATATTTTAAGTACTTATACATTATGGAAGTATGTGTTGTACTGCCTTTTTCTGATCTAAATAAAACTTTTTTTTTTAAGTAAACAAATATATATTTAAAATTAAATAATAAATCTAATGAAAGTATAAATCATAAAAATAATTTAAAAAAAATAATAAATAAATCAAATGTATTCATTTATGAAAATGCTGAAAATAGAAGAACTATAATTCCTTACTTCACTCTCTGTCACGTCTGGTTGGAATTTTGGTCATGTTCTAAATTCAAGTAATTACTTTTATTGTGTAATTCGTCCGTTTTCGTCACAGTTTTGTTACGTGATCTGTTTCATGCATATTTCTGTCTTCTGGTTCTGGTTCACATTCATTGTTTTGTTATCTTGTTTTTTTCTTGTTTGGTATTTTTTGTCATAGTCTTGTATTTAAGTATGTTTTGAAGTACGTTATGCTGTTACACTGGTTTATGGTTTTTTTTATGTCTTGAAACACAGAAGAAGATATTTTGAAGAATGTGGGTAGCCAAACAGTTGATGGTAGCCATTAACTTTCATAGTATTTTTTTCATACTATGGAAGTCAATGGCTGCCGTCAACTGTTTAGTTACCAACATTCTTCAAAATACCTTCTTTGGTGCCCAACAGAAGAAAGAAACTCAAACAGTTTGGAACAACTTAAGGGTGAGGAAATGACAAAAAATTTCATTTTGGGGTGAACTATCTCCTTAAATTCATAGTTTGTGTTTATGTTTTTGGATCATTGTTGACTTGTGCCTTCATCCCCGTCTGGTTTAGGCCAGCAACGTTACACTCCGACATTTAAAAGAAACAAAAATTACATGTTTTCATGAGATTCACCCAAATTGATTCCTACAATATCGCTCAAATGGCAATTGCTTTGAAATTGCAATTTCCATATTTTCCCTGGAAGATCTAAACGCAGCATATGCAGATGACATGTAAAAGTACAACAGCCATACATCGCTTTACACACGCGCCGCTGCACTTTCCTACAGATGAATAAGCTCTGCTCTTGGTTTCAAGGCTGATCGAAGATGCCATTTATCTCCACCAGCCACATACAAACAAATGGTCTCTACTATACACAAATCCTCCACTCACATGTTCACTTCACACTTCTGAACGGTCCACGTCACAGTCAGCTGTCGTTGTTTTTTGTGTGTTAGGACGTGTTGTTTGAGAGCATGTAGCTCTAAGCGGCACATTTGGCTTGACTGAGCTGAAGGCGCTCTACAAACACATGTCACCGCTTTGATTACAAACACTAATGCCGCTATCTGACTCAGCTCCTGCGTTCTGTCGGAGCAGATAGCGCGTTTGCGTCCTCCCCCCGCCTCACGTCTCAGCGGCTCTCGGTTTGTGTGAAAGAGAGCTGATGTTTATTTCTTCTGGCATGTCCTCGGCCGGCGCTCCGCCACCCATTTCACACGTTTTTATTGGCTAATTTGAGTGCGTTCGTGCCAGTGAGCAGCGGCTCACTCCTCGACATCCACGAGCGCGTATCACAGGCCGAGAGAATCTGGCCTCATTTCTACACGTCGTGTGTTTTGCCGCTCATAAACAAACAAAACAGCAAGGCCGGGGATTCTGGGTCATTGTCTACTCTGCCAGCTTTGACCGTTTACATACGGTCACATTTTTATATCCGCTCTCCATATATAGAACATCTGTTTTGAGGAATAAAATGACTCTAAATACAATCAATAGTTTACTTTCTCATCACTGTAATGAATGAATGAATGAATAAATAAACAAACAGCTCAAAGACTGAAGCTATTTTAGTAGGCACCCCACATCAGGTCCGGACATCTGTCATTACTAGGGTTGGGTACCGAACTCGGTACTTTTAAGGGTACCGACCGAATTACCAAATTTCAGTACCTGAGAACGCATCTGGGCGCATACGCTACAGAGAGAGAAAGAGAGACCCTGTGACGTGATGTCACCCCTGCAACTCGTTCAAACAACACACAGGGCAAGCCGAAATGTTCTGAAGTGTGGTTACATTTCTAGGGCCATATGGTTTCTGCGAAAACGCGGACGGGATCGTGGAATCCATTCATAAAAACGTAATTTACTCTATAGCGCAGAATGCCATGGAATTTGGACGAATAAATCAAAATTAGCCACTGCAAATTAATTCGAATTGTGATATGAACTAGTGTCTGTGAATATTAAAATGCCAAAAGACGGTTTAAATATGAATCCTGCATGTTCCGCTTGCCTCTGTATGTATGAATGGCGGAAACGCGGTTTTGTTTACTACACAAATACTGAAGCACACGTGACGTTCGCGGTGATTTCCGGCCTCTGTGTCTATATGACGGCATGAACACAAAAACTTAATCTCTAGAGCTGCTGTCACTGTGAGAGTCACTTCGCGAGAATTTTACCGTTTCATTTGAGAAAACTAGCATCAACATACTGTATACACACAGAAACTTCATGGCAGCCTGTCAAAATAAAAGTACGGTTTAACATGTAACAGAAATATATTACTCTTGTATTACTTTTGTACAGTATAATGGACATCTTTAAATATTCAATTTTCTATCAAATTTAAATAAAACAATTAAATGATAAAAATAAATATTACAACCAGATTAATCACTTAATTGTAGAAAAAAATAATACAATAATTAGCCAATTAAAAAATGTTTTAAAGGAATATTCACACAATTTTTCTTCCATGTAATAATTTCAACAGTAAACCTCAGTTTGTTTGCCAAAAAATAAAAGGGTTAAATTTTCATTTGATTTAAAATAAATGTTTAATGTCTTCTTTCGATTTTCAGAAAAATTTAAACATTAATTTCTGGGGGGAAAAAAATAAATAACGAAAAAGTTTGTTGGGCCCTATTATTCAAAATTTTGAAATTGAGACTTTTGGACTTATTTTTTCACTGAAATAAATGTTTTTGTAATTACACAGAGAGTAAAGTACCGAAAAAAGGTACCGTTGGGTACCGGCACCGAAATTCAGGTACCAATACCGGTACCATACCGGTTAAAATGTGAACGGTACCCAACCCTAGTCATTACCAGCATTACTTTTTCTGGCCAGAATATTCCACTTTCAACATCAGTTACCAACCTGGGTGTTAGAATGGACTCTCATCTGACCTTTGAGGCTCACATCAAACATTTGTGCATGACTTCCTTCTTCCATCTTAGGAATATTGCCAGACTTCGTCCCACGCTCACTCTTGCAGATGCCTTTGTCTCCTCTAGGCGGGACCACTGTAATTCGCTCCTCATCGGGATCCCTGGCAAAAGCCTCCAGAAGCTGCCATACATTCAGAACAGTGCTGCTCGGATCCTGATGAGGATATGCAAATATGACCATATCACTCCTATTATCAAATCACTCCATTGGTACTCCATTCCTGTCTCTTTCAGGAGGATTGCATATAAGGTCTCCCTCCTTACCCATCAGTGAATCCATGGTGATGCCCCACCCTATCTCAAGGAACTCCTCACCCTACAAACCTCTACTCGTACCCTCCGTTCTGCTTCAGCATATCTCCTGAACCCCCCCCGGGACCAAGCTCTGTACTCTGGGAGATCGGCTTTCTGCTCAGCTGCTCCGAGCTCCACAGACTGTGGATGCTTTTAAATGCAGCCTCAAAATATTTTTAGCAGAGCTTTTGATTGATTTATAACATTTCTTTGGTCGTTTTGATTTTAATGTGTAGCACTTTGGGATTCTCTTTGAATATAAATGCATTATTAATAACATTTATTATTATTATTATTATTATTATAAATAAATAAATAAATAAATAAATGAAAATTTAACTCTCAAATGTTATGGAAAAAAATTATAATAATAATTAAATAAATAAATGAAACTGAAATGCAATAAATGAATGAATGAATAAAACAAAAAAGGCAAAATTCTGTATATCGTATAAAAAAAAAGAAAAAAAGAAACAGTATGCAGAGGTAAACAATTCAAATTGTAGCATGCATATTGTTTTCACATGACCTCAAAATGCTTAAAAGTACACTGCGCAGTATACACTGTATAGTGTATATTGCTGCCTACTAAAAAAATAGCATATGAAACAGCATGCAACAAAAACATTTCAAACTGTTCTAGCTAGTCTCGATTTTTGTCACACGATGACATTATGTTGCCAACTTGAGCGACTGCCATTCAAAAGCTTGTGCAACATTCAGAACTGAATTGAGAATGTCTTTTCTACTTCCTTACTTCCTTACATTTACATTTGAATTGCAATTCTGCATCCTGTTTGCTTTGTTCAACTCAAAATCACTTACATTTCAGGAATTTAACTGGAATTGAATTTGAGGCAGCAAACAGGATGAAGAGCTGAATGTTTAATTCAAATGTGAATGCAAAGAAGTACAATTACTGTAAAATGAACTGAAATTTAAAGAGATTCACATACTGTAACTGACTTTTAACTAGACAAATAGAGTTTGTCAAGATAGATATTGAATGTTGACTTGACAAAACCTGAGTTTCAAAGTTTTGAAGGTTTATAGGCTTGACAAACACATAAAATTATAGATAGACAGAACGATGGATGGATGGATGGAAAGAATGATAGAATGATGGATGGATGATTGGATGGATGGAACGATGGAAAGATATACGTATATATATATATATATATACAGTATATATATATATATATGGATGAAAGGATAGAATGACAGACAGAATGACAGATAGACAGAACAATGGATGGAAGGATAGATAGATGGATGAATGGGTGGATGGATGGATAGAAAGATAGAAAGAATGACAGACAGAATGATGGATGGATGACAAACCTTTTGTGGATCACTGCAGTTCAGTAAATTCCTCTTCCTGTCATTTGAATTCAAACTATAATTCAAACTACAACTTCCTGTGTGTTGTGACCAGTTCAGTTCAAATTCACACTCATTCATTGAAAGAGAACCAATTCTTACATTCTGAATTTTGCACAAACCTACTGTCCAGAAATCGAGCACATGCATTTTGATTTTAAATTAATTTTAAAAACAATTTCATGTAAAAAAAAAATTGCAATCTGGATCAAAAATGAGTCAAAAAAGATGTTAACATGAAATCACTTCTGTTGCTTTCATCTTGCTAGAAGCAGAAGGTCAAGTCAAGTGCACTGCATTGTGGGATACAGCTGAATACTGCACATTTTGGCAAGCAGTGAGGAACCAAAATAACGTGGGTATTTCCTCCAGGTGTATGAAATCTAAAGACAAAGAGATGCTGCAGATGCTCTTTAAAGGTGCGTCGTATGCCTGACCCTATTTCTGTGACACCAGAGCGATGGCTGTTTAGTGTGTGTGTTGTGTGTGTGTGTGTGTGTGTGTGTGTGTGTGTGTGACGCTCATGCTGCGTCCGCAAACACGTCTAACATTTGCACAGCGGTGGCATCACTCGGGCGTAGCTTCTCTTGAGCTCGAGACCTCGTGCTGTCAGGACTGTAAAAATTAAACCCTCCGCTGACGACACCCTGCAAAATGTGCTGAAGCGCATCAATTCCACCTGGCTACAGTGAGAGAGACCTATTTATAAAACACACACACACACACATGAACATGAACACACTGTCTGTAGAAACGCCACTCTAAATGACAAATTTCTTGTCCATACACATGCAGACAAGGCATTAGTTTTAGCAGCATAACAAACCAGCGCTCAGCGGCGAGGGCCGACGCGTGCTAAACAGCTGTAGTGCTACAGGATCTCACAGGAGGAGATCTCCAATCTAACACACACACACACACACACACACGCTTAGAGCCTTACAGGAGTCTGAGCACAGTCGTTCATGCATAGGCTACAGACACACTGAGCCATGGTGATGGTGATGCAGATTCAAGTCGGCCTGCAAAGTGTCCCCATGTCATTCCTGCTCTCTAAACAATACCTCTGTCACTGTGTAAAAAAAAAAGAAAAAAGTAAAAAAATATAACAATTAAATAGCAAATATGCATCACTATTTATCTGTGTTATTTTAGTATCTTTGATATATTATTATAGTTTTTTTTATAAATATTTAAAAAAAAAAATTTGTTTAATTTGAAAGTTTTGTGTATTTATCACTTTTATGATTTGTTTTGTAATATGTCTATTTCGTTTTTATTCCTTTTTATTTTAGTTTTGGTTATTTTAGTACATAAAGTTAAACTGAAAAAAAGATCAACATTGCCTTGGCAACTAGCTGAAAAAAGTTTTTTTTTAACAGTTTTAGTTTTAGTTAACTGTAATAACCCTGCTATTTATTATATTACAAAAGTATATATTTTAGACTATCTATTTATTATATTACAAAAGTCTATATTTGTATATTATATATATATATATATATATATATATATATATATATATATATATATATATATATATATATACTGTATATATATATATACACAGATTGTACATATATTGTATTGTAAAAAATACAGGTTTGATCTTTAATTTCACTATTGAGTATTTTGAGAAGCAGAAATAAATGAAACAAAACAAAATAAATAAGCGAGCACACTTTTGTTTTTTTGGCACTGATAAGTGGCATCTGTGTTCCTCACTCCTGAAAAGCACCAGCCGCTGCTGTTGTTCATCTGATGTCCTACATTCTCAACTCGCTGCGTGGACATTTTGTCACTAATGCAAAACAGCAAGCAGTTCGATGCATGTTTACTGTGTTTTACTGGCTCTGAAGTCTCCGTGTAGAATTGGTTTGACATGCTTTTGGACAACTTAGGCAGCTTGTAAAACGAGGAACAAATTAGCTTACGCATACAGTTATGCTTTCTGTAAGCTGCATATGCAAAGAGTAAATTAGTTTCTAATGCACTCAGACTCAATATGCAGCTGTTTGCATTTGAAAAAAAAAAAAGTACCATGAATTTTTTGCATGTGGTAGCATTATAATATTGTGATTCTTTCAAGATAATACATCACAGTTTTCTGTGAAGTACCAAGGTATATTAAAGGAATAGTTCACCCAAAAAATTTGCTGAAGATTGACTCACCCTCAGGCCATCCAAGATGTAGACTGGAGGAAGCGTTATTATGGACAGAGGACTTTTGGCCAGAACCAACAGTTTGAAGTTAAAACATCTTAATGCTGAATTTGTTTCTTACGAACACGGAGCTTTTCACTTCACAAGACATTAACTGATGGACTGGAGTGGTGTGGATTATTGTGATGTTTTTATCAGCTGTTTGGACTCTCATTCTGACGGCACCCATTCACTGCAGAGCATCCATTGCTGAGCAAGTGATGCAATGCTACATTTCTCCAAATCTGATGAAGAAACAAACTCATCCACATCTTTGATGGCCTGAGGGTGAGTAAAAAGTTATGTTCACTATATCAGTACATTGTAAATAGATCATGAAAAACAGTGAATTACCTGAGACCTGGCGACAAAAACACATTCATTTTCATGTTTGACTGAACTATGCCTTTAAAGTGTAATGCAATAAATGCAGTAGATTATGCAGGCTAAAGCTCACACTTCTGTGAACTGCACATGTGAACTCTCTCCCACAAAGGCACAAGAGAGTGTGAGAAAAGAGAGAGAGAGACAAAGAGAAAAGCAGCAGAGATCACACCCCGCTAACACGTGCCGGACACAGGTGATAAAGTCAGGGAGGAGAGGAGAGTCCCGGTTTCAGGCCTGCTGCAACCTATTTCTATCAGCTCTGTGGGCTGCGGCCACCGGCGTGACAGGAATGCCTAATGGACGTGCAGCTCGTGAACCTGCTAGTGTGGTTCAGCCTGTGACAGCCGTAGTCATTAGCACATTAGAATGTGTTCTAGGACTAAACAGGGACATTGAGGTAGGATGAAATTTGTAGAATACAGAACTAATTTTTACATTTTCTGAAGAGAGCGTGAGTGGTGTTTGCCCGTGCAAAACTCGACGCTACGATGCTAGGGTGTTCTTTAATTGCATTGCTAAGGTGTTTTGGGTGGTTTCTAGTCGGGTGACCCATATCAAAAGAGCCCATCCTAAAGTCTCTATGATAGTTGAGTCTCTAGAAAGGACTTGAGGCCTCAATGTAATAAAAACTGCTGATTTGAGGTAACATTTATATACTGTATGTAGTACAAACGGTGCAGGATGAGTTATGGATTTAATACTTGGGCTTATATGGGCAGTCGTGTTATTGTTACCTAAACTATTAAAAATAATTTTTGCTATTGTAATAAAGCTTCATTTAAATAAAATATCAATATTAGATGAAACAAGTTTAAGTTGTAACACTAAAATGACTAAAACTAAAATAAAAATAAAGATAAATAGAAATAGAAAACAAAAAAAATGAAAAAAGGTACAACAAATTTACTAAAACTTACATTCAAAATAAAAAGCTAATTCAAAATTAATAAACATACATAGTATATATAATATTACACTATTATATTATCATATTGTTAACTAAAACCATTAAAAATAATTTTCATTATTGAAAATTGAAACAAAGTTTAATTAAAAATTTTGCCAAAAAACAAAAACAAGTTTATGTTGAAATACTGAAGAAAAAAATAAAGCTAAATAAAAAACTATAAAACTAAAAAAAGAAGAAAGTACAACAAAATTACTAAAACTAACTACAATTTAAATTTACCAAAATATTAAAATAAAATCTAAATTGAAAAATAAATGCATAATAAAATATTATATATATATATATATATATTATAAACTTATAAAGAATAAATTATACTAAAATAACAGTGCATAGGGGTTTGTTCTAATTTAATCAGAAATATAAGCAATAACAGTAATTCTTGCTTTAGCAAACAACGCTAAAAATGACAGGTCTATGGATGGGAACACCATCTGAAAAGTAAAAGAGCATTGTTAACATCAGCATTTGAACTTTGAACGAAGGACTTTCTAAATGTTAGTATGCATCATTTGAAGTGCTGTTTAAGACCTCCTGAATGAGCCTGGGAACTGAATTGCAGTTTAAATCTAACATAGAGAGCTTTTTACGAGATTCCCTAGTTAATATTTGACATATTCATATTAACGAGTCCATCGAATAGCTCAGCAGTAACTGTTTAAACTGTGCCATGGTTTGAAATTAAACCTTGAAAGGCTTTCGCTAACGTTTCGATGAGACGCGTGTGTGTGAGTTCACTTAGCAACTCAATAAAATTAAGACAATGCCTGAAGAAACGCACACACACACCTGAAAATGACGGACTCATTCACCTCACACACACCGAAGCCGTTCCAAAATCTAGCGAGCTCCCCACCTAGACAGCATCATAGAAGCGTTTCAGAACAGAACTTGTAGTTTTAGAACGAGTGTGTGAGACACGCTCCATCAGCACGCTCACTTTGGCTATGGCAGTGCATTAGGCCCTCATGACAATTAGCCTGGGAAAAGGTTTACGACCGCCAGGCCCACAGGAGCGTACAAATCGGCACAGCCGGAGGCAGCCTCTAGAACAGGAAGGTAATTACAGCTCTTCTCATCATAACGCTGAGAGGAAGCAAGCCACATAACGCACTCTTCTCTTACATACTGCTATAATTAATTATCGTGCCTTTACTTTTTGATTTATTCCACGATTCATAACATATTTATACATTCAAGATGAATGATCATTTCCTTCAGGAATTAATCAAAAACCAGAGGAAGGACCGGCTCTACGTGTTGTCGCTGGATCAAAGAAGAAGCGACTTACCTTGCTGTGGATATTCAGGCCACACCGCAAGGTCAGCCGAGCTTACAGGCCCCAACAATCAACGGACCGAGTATCATGATTTATGATGCTGTATAAATTATAGTTAGTGAGACCGTCTAGGACTAGGATATGTCCTAGTATTTATTTACAAACTGAGATTCAGCATAAAATCAGCATGAAATGACATTAAAAACTTGTAATGTGTCATTTTTTTATGAAAAAGATTTTTAAATGAGAAAAAAAGGAGGGCGGGACTTCATTTCAGTCATTGTGATTTGATTGGGTCGCAAAATGTGCACAATGATATCATTAATATTTTTCTTAGGTAAAGGCCAGAGCAAGATTCTATTTTATTCTGATTAAAAGACTTTTCATTTTGAAATATTGTGCACTGATGAATTGTTCACAATAAGACCAGGAAGATTATTACAATTATTTAATTTGGTGTGTAAAAGGCTGCATTTATTTAATTAAAAATACAATAAAAATTGTAATATTGTGAAATATTATTGCTATTTAAAAGAACTCTTTTCGATTTGAATATATAATAAAATGTCATTTATTTCTGTGATCAAAGTTGTATTTTCAGCATCATTACTTCAGTCTTCAGTTTCACATTCTAATATGCTGATTTGCTGCTCAAGAAGCATTTCTTGTTATCATCAATGTCAAAAACAGTTGTGCTGCTTCATATTTTTGTGGAAATGTGAATCTTTGATGAATACAAAGTAAAAAAAAACAGCATTTATTTATTACTTGAAAGAGATTTTTTTGTGTGTGTAACATTATAAATGCCTTTACACTCACTTTTGATCAATGCATCCTTGCTGAATAAAAGTATTAATTTCTTTAAAAAAAAACTTTTTAACAATAGAGTATATATCAGTACAATAAACTGCATTCATTTCCATTTCTGAAATGGTTCTATCCGAGCGAAGCACCAGCAATTGAGCACACAACAATTGAACACGCAACATATCTGAATCACATTCTTGTTTCTCTTCCCGAAAACTTCCTGTCGCTCTATGCTACATGCATGTCAAATAAAGAGAGTCAAACACCCAGAAATGCAATAACGTGCACTATATAAGCTATCAAACATGTTCTATCGTGTCATTTTGCTTTTCTGCACATCACCGAAACAAATGCATCCAGAAGTAAATCCACTTGGAGGAATGGACCTCGACTGCACTAATGTGAGCACGTGTGCAGAAAACCCATCCACTCCACAGATTAATAATTTAGAGCTGAGTGTCTTAAATGTTCTTCTGAAGCACCCGAGACCCTCCTGCCCCAGAAAACAGGTGTCTGACTGTGAATCCCCACAAGCTGAGCGAGATGAATAGCGGGTCTTGTTTGGGTTGTGTAGTCAGCTGGATTGCGTCTGATAATGGCGGGTGAAGATTTCTGGGCCGCAGGGGTTAATGGCACGAAACAGAACCCAATTGCTAATTACATGTTCCGAACTATTTATCAGATTCTCCATCTGCACAGCGCCACGACTCTCATTGTGCACGCTAAATTACTCCTCGGATTATCTTTGTAAAGCAAGTTTTCATAATTAGGGCCCTGCGTGGATGTTTTCTCTCTGCGAGCGCCAACCGACACTGAGAGAAAATTTGCTGACTGGTTAATTCAGGCCTGACATCTTAAACCAGCAACTCGAAAGCATCTGCTCCTAGTCAAAACATCCTAAAAGAAAGAGTACCAGATTCCTGCTAAATACCCCAAATAGATCCCTATCATAAGATCACAGATCTAATATGATATTGTAGCAATATTATATTGGACCAAATCAAAAGGGACAGTTTAAGGGTTAGTTTAACCAAAAATGAAAATTGTTAATAAAAAATCCATAAACTACCATGAAAGTAGTCCATAAGACTCCGTAAGTGATATATAACCTGAATTTTCATTTCTGGATCAAATATTTCTTTAAATGACAGAAGTTTTAAAATCCCCCAAAAATGTTTAACCCTATGAAGCCTACTGAGGCAAATTTCTAAGGCCTCTAAATGACCACAACATTGCTGTCCACAATCTACTACAAGCCTTCTGTCGTCTGATTGAGAGTTTAGACTTTATCAAGTTAAAGGTATTTTGGTATAATTGTAAAAATGTCCTCCTTTAGCTCGTGCTTCACATATCATTTTGCTGTCAGATCTTTACTGATTCTTATAATGTAACCGTAAGAATCATTTTTATATTGTTAGTAATATTTCAAGATGAACACTTACTGGACTGAAGCAGGTTTACTTGATTATCCATCTATAATTTGTCAGAAAAATCATGCAAGTATCAAATATGATCTTCAGGCTTTTGAGGAACTTTTATTTGTTCATCTTTGTATCATCATTGAGAGGAAAATGAGAAACAAGAGACCAAAAAATGCAGATGAGCTGAAGGCCACTGTCAAAGAAACCTGGGCTTCCATACCACCTCAGCAGTGCCACAAACTGATCACCTCCATGCCACGCCGAATTGAGGCAGTAATTAAAGCAAAAGGAGCCCCTACCAAGTATTGCGTACATGTACAGTAAATGAACATACTTTCCAGAAGGCCAACAATTCACAAAAAATGTTTTGTTATTGGTCTTATGAAGTATTCTAATTTGTTGAGTTTGGTGGGTTTTTGTTAAATGTGAGCCAAAATCATCACAATTAAAAGAACCAAAGACTTAAACTAAGTTTCACAATTTGAGTTGAATTACTGAAATAAATGAACTTTTCCATGACATTCTAATTTATCGAGATTCACCTTTATGTAAGTAGTCTGTTATATTGTTATAAACATCTCACTGAATTGCACTTTTTGGCCATATAAATATCAACATCTGCACCAAATTGCATATTTTTGAATAAAACTGAAGCATTTTTCTTTCATATTCTCACTATATGAGCCACAAAAGCCTGAAAGATCAAATATAATACTCAACAAAAAACACATATGCTTTGTTTAAAGCTTCAATATACTGTTCTTTTAAAAAAAAAAAAAAGTACATTTTTCATTATTATTCGACTATTATTTCTTATGTCAGGCTTTAAACGGTTAATTTCCCTATGGCATCCTAAAGGTGCCTTATTAGTCCAATCGGCAGTGATTTACTCTTTGTTTGACTATAGGGCCTCTTTTTCATGTGCTTGGCAAAAGTTTGAAACCATTTTCCCATCTTAAGGTGAGTGCTGTGTGGCGTAACACTTCTCAAATGGAGAAAAAGGCTGGAACACCTCTCCGATATCAGGCCCAGAGGTGCAGCCAACTCTATTAAGACACACATGCCGTCGGACGCAAGCCTCCTCGCAGTGAATTTTATTAAAATTACCTTCATTATAAGACACTCTTCATTATAAAACCAAAAAGTGCTGCTGGTCTCCCAGGGCCTTTGGATTAATAAGGACAGCGATGTATTTTAAGCCGTAAACTCGACTTCTTACTGTCCTTAATCTCCTTTCCACTTCACAGGCCAAATTAACACCTCTCCCCGGCTCTGACGGGACCTCATTAGCTCACTTCCACTCCGAAAGAGAAAAGAACAGGAAAGAAGAAGAGAAGACGACGATGAAGAAGGAGGAGGAGGAGGAGGAGGAGGAGGGAGACGACCAATGACAGCCACCAGCTCGGGGATTAACCCTTTCACGCGACCAACGCTTCGGGAATCTAGGTCGACGCGCGTTTCTAATCAGCCGCCTGGTTAACGATAATTAGCAGGCGCGGCAGGAGGGGAGGGGAGGGAGGGACACGCAGAAATGAAACAGAGAAAGAAAAGAGAAACCTGTCATGTCGCAAACACTTCAAAGCAGACGACTTCTCTTTTAAAAGTGGCACAATAAGGGTCCAAGAACCACCGGGGACCTCGAGAAAGCGCGGCGCTGAAGAAGGGAGGAGAACAAGGGCCGAAGAGACCTAAAACACACACACACACACACACGCTTCAGAGGGACCCAGAACACGCAAACACACTCCACCTACATAAAGCTGCAAGCTTGCGTAGTTTACTCTCACTGTTAAACTTCTCCAGCAGTAAGTGGTCCCTGTGAAGTTTACCCATCATGCATCTTTCAGTCAGGGCTGCTCTAGATCTACAAATTATAAAATGCATAGGTTCCAGTCGTTCAAAAACCTAGTATTGTAACAATTATGACACCTGTTGTTCACCAGCAACATCACTGCACAGCAGCCAAAAAAACCAGCAACAATTAACCTCCATGTCAGGACTTAAATGCCAAAATAAAATAAAATAAAATAAAATAAAATAAAATAAAATAAAATAAAATAAAATAAAATAAAATAAAATAAAATAAAATAAAAAATAAAAAATATAAAATAAAATAAAATAAAAAATTTTTAAAAGGTTATAAAAATGTGTCTATAACATTTTTATTATATATTAACCATTTAAAAAAAAGCAATAAGGGACTCAAGGCACTCATGCTATATTGTGAGTATATTCGTCATCATGTTGTAAAAGTTCCCACACCATATAAAGAATGAATAACTATGACTTTTCCAGTTGTTCATGATCACAGGATATGATTTTTTTTAAAGATTGCATTCATAAAAATTGCTCAAAATATTTAAAAGCGGTTCACAGCTAGAAAAAAATAATATAATATAACACGATTAAATTAAAAAATAATAATTTATATGAGTTTCAATGAGTTTTCCAGTTGTGATTAAAGTATAAGATTTAAAAAAAATCATTTTGCATAAGTGCATTATGCTTATGAAATATTTTGAAGTAGTGAAAAACAAAAAATAAAATACAATTGAAAAAATAAATAAAAGCTAACTTGTTTTTTACTATAAATTTTATATTAACTTTTTTTGAGATTTTAAAAATTCTTTGATATTTCTAGGATTTCCATTAACCGTGGGAATCCTGATTGTACTAACTAATGCCCTTATGCTATGACTAAATTCACCGTATAGCACAGCAACAAGTCTTATTGTTTAAATCAATGTAAAAGCCTGTTTGCAACTCACTTTACTTTCATAATCGGACACATTTCCAAATAAAAACACGATGTAAAAAAAAAAAAGTGAATAAAGGCCAAGACTTTAATCACTGTGAATAGATCATGAAAACATGCATAGCAGGTTTAATGGGACAGACATTTGAAGTTTCCTCTATCGCTCACTTAAGCACTGAGGTTTGTTACCACCACAGCGCACGTTAAGTATGTTCAACAGGACCTCACACTCACAACGAGCTCTACGCTCAGAAAACCTTGATGAAATCCAATCACAAGTGGCCACTGGAGACAGATCTGAGCATGTCAATAACAGACATGAGCGGCGATATGTCACGACTGACCACTTGGGAAAGGACGATAAAGGGATAGTTCATAATTTTCTCACTCTCAAGTTGTTTCAAGCCTGCATGAGTTTCTTTCTTCTGTTGAGCACAAAAGAAAATATTTTGAAGAATGTGGCTAACCAAAAAGCTTCTGGTCCCCATTGACTTCCATAGTATTTTTTCTCCAAACTATTGAAGTCAATGGCTACCGTTAACTTTTTGATTACCAACATTCTTCAAAATATCTTCTTTTATGTTCAACAGAAGAAAGAAACTCATACAAGTTTGGAACAACTTGAGGGTGAGTAAATTATGGTTAATTTTTGGGATAACTTTCCCTTTAATATCAGGCCTAAAACACTTTTTCATGAAAATGTCATTGCATTCCCGCACAACAGAACATCATGTGGCCAGCTGGACTCTGTGACAGCAGCGAATCCCTCCTGATGAGACAGGAAACCTGCGCAATCATTCAGTATGCCGGAGCTTTCTGGACCACAGACGAGGATTGCAAATATGATTTATGATCTGCTGTTTAATGGCTCAAACACTGGCTTTGAGAGGAGATCAGATGACTTTCTCGACAGGAGCATGTCAGGGTAGGAACAGGGAGTGCACCATTACAACAGCATGACAGAGAGAGTGAGAGAGGCCTCCAGTACTTAATGGAGGAGAGATGCTACTTAAGTCTGACGGGAAAATGATACCAGTCAATACAGCGAAGGGCGGTGGGGGGGCACAGATACGGATGACGTGATGCTGAGAGAGTTTTGATCCCTGGGAAAATCAGCAAACGGCTACATAAAACATAGAAACAATGACGGATGCCTAAATGCAATCAACTGATTTGGATGTTATTTCATGTATTAATATACAAATATCTCCAGCATGAACAGACATGAGAGCAGCACTGTTTTTGAGGTGGATATGATGTTGTCTGCATTAAACGGGGAGTGCTGACTGACCTGAGCTTGGAAACTCTTGAGGACGGGCGAAACCATCTCCAACACCTCCTAAACAGAGAACAAAACTGATGAATCCCACATAACCTGGTCAGAAACATGTTTGGGTGATATTGCACCAAAAAAAAAGGAAGAAAAAAAAGATTTTTTTATTTAGCTTGAAGACTATTTTGGGATCGGTAAGAATTTATTTTTATTTGTTTGCATTGTTGTGCATTATTTTCAAATGACAATTTTGGGGGGGAAAAGTTTAATTGGCATAATAATAATAATAATAATAATAGTAATAAAAGTCACAATGCAAAAGATTCTAATCATCATAAAATAGGTTATATTTTATTTATGCAAAATATATTTAAATATAATTTTTGCTCTTGATTTTGGGGTGAAAAATGACCTTTTACTTTTTTTTTTTTTGGAGTCAAATGGCATTTCACAGTTAAGAAAATGCAATTCCCTATACTTCTATTCCCAACATTTGGTGCATCTAATAAATTCTAAGAAAAACATTTTATGCTGAAAAGGTTAATGAAAAATCTCTTAGACATTTAAAAAAAAAACAAGTATTACTTGAAAAAAAACAACATTAGCTGAAACAAAATACAAAAACTAAACTGACTTGGTTAAACTAAAATAAAAAAAAAATAAAAAACTATAAACATTTTAAAAAACAAAATAATAAAAATGAGAAAAATGAGAAAAACTAAAGAATCAAAAAAAAAAAAAAATATATATATATATATATATATATATATATGATAAAATATAAAGTAATATATAAAAATAAAATATAATTAAAAATATAAAAAAAAACATTGGTGTACAGCTTCAGTTTCACCATGACATGTAAACGTTAAAAAATGTTTAACCTTGAACAATATTCATGTTAACAATGAGACTAGTATGACAGAGACACTCACTGACTTCGTCACTACAAACTTGTATGCAGTATTAAGAGAAAACTCACATTGAATTACATTGGTAACAAATAACCAGAAGTTCATCTACCTAAAACAGTAGTCCTACTACTAAAAGGCATGATAATTCAGCTCAAATAACATTAAACAACTAATCTATCAAATGTATGAGTTCTGCTTTTAAACCAGTGTTCCCCCATTGACGTCCATTGTATATGCATTAGTATTGTAAATCAAAATAAAAAAGAAGATTGTCTGTGGTAATCAGTACGTCTCATACAGTATGTTGTTAAAAAAGGTTGTAATGAACCGAGAACCTTTGGCTGAAGACAATAGCAACTTCTCCATTAACACAAATAACTCATCTGATTCTCCTGTCAATCCATTACTGACACTTTGTTTATTATCAATTACGCTCCAATCTTTAACGACACGGCTAGCATGAGCCCCATTCGCTCCAGACGTTTGCTAATCTTGTAAATTCTGATTGTCACCGATGACATTTGTGTCAAGTGGAGAGCAAACGAGGAGTTCGGCTTCTGAGTCGAGAGGTCTGACGCCGGATCGTGTCGAAGCTTCAAACGCAGCCTCGGAAAAAGGAAGGCCGCTAACGAGGAAAAATGTAAAATGTCAAAGCGCGTATAATGAGAGATGCGTGACAAGCATTCCTCTCGCCGTCACCTTTACCTGAAGAGGAATCAGAGGCACAGCTCCGGATTAGAGTGACGGGAATTTAAACGGAGAGGGACTTGAACTTAAAGACGTTCAGCGGAGGATTTTCCTCCATGGGAACGAGCGGCTCATTTTCTGAGCGGTTTTGCTGAAGGTTCTGGAAGATTAAATGTTGATGTCTGCCTGTTCTGGGCTGGATGTGACAAGTAACGTCAATTAACAGCAGATACTCTGTGTTACACTATTAGTGCTGATACTGGAGGGGCGCATGGGTTTGTATGTCTTCAGTGAGATAGGAACACAGAGTGACAGTCTGACAGATGCAGAACTATCTGAGCTTTATGAAACTAGAGAAACTAGATACAAGCTTGGGAATATTAGCTAGCAATGGCTCATACTGGAAGAGGAGAAGTTGAGGGGTGGGAACGAAAATGAGAGGGACCAAAAAAGGGAGGGGCAAAGAAGACAGGGGAGGAGACAGAAGAAGAGGAATGTCAAGAGGGGAGGAGCAGAAAGTGGAAGGGGCGGAGACGCAAAGCCCCTTCTGGTAGATGCCGTAGCTATACCGTTTCACGGTATCTGGTTTCCGAAAACATTTATTGTTGGCCTTTCAAAAAATATTTGTAAAAAAAATTTTTAAGGAAAAAAAAAATGTTTACAAGCAAAAGTTTGGGGTTTTTATGTTCCTGAAAGACTTTTATGCTCACCAAGGCTGCATTTATTTGATCAAAAATACAGTAAAATCAGCAATAATGTGAAATGTTATTGCAATTTTAAAAATCTGGTTTCTATTTAAAGATATTGTAAAATGTAATTTATTTCTGTGATGCGCAGCTGAATTTTCAGCATCATTACTCCAGTCTTCAGTGTCACGTGATTCTTCAGAAATCATTCTAATATGCTGATTTGCTGCTCAAGAAACATTTCTGATTATTATCAATGTTAAAAACAGTTGTGCTGCTTCATATTTTTGTGGAAATCGTGATACATTATTTTTCTGGACTGCTTAATGAACAGAGAGTTAAAAAGAACAGCATTATTTGAAATGGAAATCTTTTGTAACATTATAAATGTATTTACTGTAATTTTTGAGCAATTTAATGTGTTCTTGCTGAATCCAATTTTAATTTCTTAAAAAAAACTTTCTGACCTTAAACTTTTGAATGGTAGTGTATATCATAAATAATGCTTTATTATATCATAGTAAACATATCTTGAAAGATTGAATGGATTATTTTTGTAAATTATGTTATATAGTAATGAATAAATGCATGTAAATGACAATATGTAAATAATTTAAATATGTAAACAAATGTATTTACACAACATACAAAAGTGTCAAAATCAGCTGATCGGTTTTGTCATGATGTCATTTTCCAGCTGTTCCAGAATAATTAGTCACATGGCATTTACGGATCAGTTGATTGGCTCAAAAAGTTCTGAAATATGAGAAGGGGAGGAAGTTTTCAAGACAAGAGAAGAAAGACAGAAAATGAGTGAAGGAGCAAACAAACAGAAGCTCATATGAGGGTCAAAACCAAAATTGATGCTAAAGACTTGAACCTTACTCAGGTAAGGTCAAGAAAACCTTAAAAGGGTCTATCAGCATGAAACTGACTAGATGAACATCTCACACACACTAAACTATTTCTTGCTCTCCCACTCACCTCTGGGACATTTTTCTTGAATTCCCGGCTCAGTTCCACCAGGTGCTTATGGGAGTCCTCGCTCTCTTCCTGTCGGCCTGCTAGTTGTGCCGCCACTGAATTTAGCTCCCTCTACAGAGACAAAGAGAACGAGAGAGAGAGACACTTTAGATAGGCCTGCCAACACTCATATACACAGCTTAGTACACACATAAATAAATATATGCTGCTGAATATTAACCGTGTGATCCGTCATGATCTGATAGAAGGCGACTGCTTACTGTAAGCTCAGCCCCATTAATAATTAAACCAAAATAAATCCAATGCCTACAGTAGCAGAAGGCCTTTTAGATAATCAGAATCCAAAATAATCAATACCTCTGCAACAGTCATGGGAGAGAGAGAGAGAGAGAGAGAGAGAGAGAGGGCGGAGGGAGAAAATGGCACATGCACAGGAACTCTAAATATTCACCAATATCCATCTTATTCAGCTGACCTGGTGAGCAGAAAGACTGAAATATGGTCGAGGACGACTGTAGAGAGGTCGGTATTAACAAAATCAATATCAGAAAATACTGCTGTGCTTTTTTGTACATGTACAATCACATTAACACAGTTTCACAGACATTGTGGCATAATATTAATACCATTTTTTAAGACTGTTTCTTGGCAAACTATGTACCTGGTACATAAACATATTTTTAACAAAAAAAATGATAGATAGATAGATAGGTGATAGACGGACAGACAGACAGATAGAACGAAAGAACGATAGAACGATAGATAGAATGATAGAAAGAACAGAAAGATGGACAGACGGATAGATAGATAGATAGATAGATAGATAGATAGATAGATAGATAGATAGATAGATAGATAGATAGATAGATAGATAGATAGATAGATAGATAGATAGATAGATAGATAGATAGAA
>NW_015505642.1:412619-417956 GCF_001515645.1 Sinocyclocheilus grahami | reverse complement strand
GACAGACAGATAGATAGATAGATAGATAGATAGATAGATAGATAGATAGATAGATAGATAGATAGATAGATAGATAGATAGATAGATAGATAGATAGATAGATAGGTGATAGATGGACAGACAGACAGATGGAACGAAAGAACGATAGATAGAATGATAGACAGAACAACAGAAAGATGGACAGACGGATAGATAGATAGATAGATAGATAGATAGATAGATAGATAGATAGATAGATAGATAGATAGATAGATAGATAGATAGATAGATAGGTGATAGACGGACAGACAGAAAGATAGAATGATAGAACGATAGAAAGAACAACAGAAAGATGGACAGACGGATAGATAGATAAATAGATAGATAGATAGACAGATAGACAGATAGATAGATAGACAGATAGACAGATAGATAGATAGGTAGATAGATAGATAGATAGATAGATAGATAGATAGATAGATAGATAGGTAGATAGGTAGATAGGTAGATAGATAGATAGATAGATAGATAGATAGATAGATAGATAGATAGATAGATAGATAGATAGCAGCTTTGATCACAGAAATAAATCACTTTTTAAAATATACTCACATAGAAAACAGTAATTTTAAGTTGCAATAACATTTTACAATATTACTGCATTTTTTATCAAATATATATGTATAGTGAATTTTGGGGTGGTTGTTTTGTAAGCAAACATCAATGCCTTGAATTTTATGTGAAATTGTATTGAAATTTAATTGGTCCTTACTTTAAATATTAGTACACAAACCCCTACAGAATTAATTCAAACAACACTGATCAAACTTATTCCAATTACAAGTCATATTTTACATATCAACCTACTAATAAAACATCTCTGTCTCACATTCTCTCACCATCAGTTCTTTGTGTTCAAACTAAAAAAAATTAAAGGGAGAGGGCTTTTCTTTTCTTATTACTGTACCAAATTCGTACATGACATCAAATTTAATTTACTATGTTTTAATTAATCTGTACTCTTACTTAAAGGCAATTTAGAAAATGATCTAATGGGAGAGGAAGAATTCCTGAGGACAAAAACTGTAACGCAGCCCCAGATTTACGGCACGGCTTTCCGCACCAATGCTTGGATGCTTTTCAAACTCTTCATTTTCTTCACTGGAGTGTGATTATGAGGATCTGCATGGCCAGTTTGTGTATTTAGGACACTTGTTAATAAAAAAACAACATAATCAAGTAGCTTATTTGACCTCTAGCAGGACTTTAGACACCAGTACAGCACAAAAGGATGATTACCTGAGCTTTAAAACACATTATGGCATCAAGAAAACATCTGTTGCAGTAAGTTCTGCTGGCTAGAGACTAAAGTAGAAACGCCAATGATCAACATGAAATTAAAAGACATATTTAAGTTTTTTTTTTTTAATATATAGAAGTCATTTACAGAGCTGCTAAGCCATAATTGTTAAGGGACTGGAAGGGTTTGATGGACTGTGATGGCTGGATTTAACCTCTAGTAGCTTGAAGCAGACTACAGGCTGTTAATCTATCTGACTGACGTACGGACGAGAATGTCCACATGCAGCGACACACAAAGAGTTTGTGGTGCTTAACAGATCTGGAAACGCTGATGCTATCAACCCAATAACAAGTCAGCACAGGTTTCCTTCTTTTAGTTGACTTTGTAGTGTGTATAAAAGGCTCATAAATCTACAAATGCAGGTGTGCTAAATGACATGACCTTAATTCTAAATAAATATGTAGGACTGTGTGTTTGGAATTAAACATGCCATCTATTTTTTCCCCCGTTATTGTTCCTCTGTTTCCATTCTTAATGATTTCTTACTTGAATCTGGCAGGATTTGATGTGTAATGTTTGTTCAGTGAGTCTACAAACACTCAACATGAATAAAAACATCTGATTTGTAAATATTATGAAGAATATACACTACCAGTAAAAGTTTGGATTAATAATGTTTCAGAAAGATGTCTTTTTTGCTCATCAAGGATATATTCATTTGATCAAAAATACAGTAAAAAATGTGAAATATTTTTATAATTTAAAATAACAGTTTTCTATTTGAATATATTGTAAAATATAATTGATTCCTGTGATCAAAGCTGAATTTCCAGCATCATTACTCCAGTCTTCAGTGTCACATGATCCTTCAGAAATCAATTATCATTGGTGCTCAATTATTAATAATGGCTCTAAAAATGCTGAAAACCCGTTTTTGTTGCTTAACATCTTTTGTGGAAACAGCATTTATTTGAAATAGAAATCTCATAATATTATAAGTAATATTAAAAATAAGTAAAAATCTTGTAGTCTTATAAATGTCTTTCTGTCACTTTTGATCAATTGAATGCATAATCAGAGTATTAAAAGTATTACTTAAAATAATTAGAATAAAAGTATTCATTTTTAGGATAAGATTCTATTTTTCATTTGTTCTTTTGCCTTTCATTCATTTATTCTTTCACTCTTTCTTTCATTTTATTCTTTCGCTCTTTCATTTTTTAGCTCTTTTAATTTCTTTCTTTCTTTCTCTTTCTTTCGCTCTTTCTTTCATTCGCTCATCAGTTCTTTCTTTCTTTCTTACACTTCCCTTGCCAGGCAAAAATCATAAGCCAGATCACTTCTGAAAAAAGTGGCATGATTTCAGCAACATCTGCAGCACAAACAGTGAAGTTTAATGCTTCTGATTAAGGATTTGAACAAATCTCAAAAGTGTGAAGATACATAAGTCATAAGAAACTCTTAAGTGTGAAGAACAGCAATACTGAAGAAACACGGCTAATTGCCTGAGCACAAACTTCACCACTAAGAAGCATTTACAGAAACTTGCGCTTAAGTTTTAGTAGCACTAACAGTAGGAGTATATAAAGGAAAAGCTTTTTTTATTAATAGTTTTGACATCTGACACATCACAAACAGCATCTTTGCTCCCTGCATCGTCTACAGAGATGAGACATCAGCAGGAGCTGGAAATAAACCTGCTCGCTCTCACCTTTCAAGAACAAACTGCAGCACGCTTCACTTCTGTTGTTTTTTTTTAAATGTTTGTTCATTTGTGCTCAGACAGCCATCAGACCCACCTGATGCTAATGTGGCATTTGCCAAAAGCCCTTTTTCTTCCTCATTTCTCTGCTACCCATGATGCACTGAGGCTCTGAGACGCCTGTTAATGCAAGCGTGCTCAGCAGGTGATGATCCACGTTAGTCATTGTCACTCTGAGCAGGAAAATTACAGAACACATAAGACGCATGAACTGCCATCTGACACGAGCGATCTAAATAGCTTCGGGTTACGCTCGGAAAACTTTCACAATAAACAACTTAGTCCTTACAGCTTTAAAATCTGCTCCTTTCTCCCCTTATCAATATATATATATTTTTATCTGTATTTTCCTCAGTTTTTTACATATTTATCTGTTTTCTTAGTGCTTAAAAATACTTCAGAAAGTATTTGGAATTTGATCCAAATACTATATATATATATATATATATATATATATATATATATATATAAAAAAATGATATGATTTGTAAAGCTCAAGAGAAGAAAAAATTGACCTTTGGTGTTCCATAAAAGAAAAAGTCATACAGGTTTGTAAGGACCTGAGGCTGAGTAAATGATGACAGAAATTTCATTTTTGGGTGAACTGTCGCTTTAAATCAGTCCCTAGTTCCAGGAAAGCCACAAAGAAATGTCACTATTAAACAGTATTGAAAAAAAGCCACACTTGTGTGTAAAAAGAAGACATCTTCAGTCAAACATTCGATCTTTTAAGGGTTTGGAAAAGGCAATCAGGCCTGTATTTTCAGGATGTGGTGGGCAGCTGGGTCAATATTGAGCCCCTGTCATTACGCCTGTGCCAGTCAAACATGTAATTGATGAGTTTCCCTCTGGGAAGCTCTGCCAATGTCACAGGGGGCGGGATGAACCACTTGGGGGTGGAGCTAAGCTAAACCAGCCCTGCTGAGGCCAGCATCTGTCAGACAACCCAGTGAGGAAAACCGATTGGCTGTGGTATTTCCGTTCACGTGCAGTCGTCCAGCTCCATAGAGCCGCCCATTTGGATATGCAACGTCGTTAAAGGTTGAACTTGACATTGAATCGAACATGTCTACGAGCAGCCGAGATATATAAAAGCACCAAAAAGACAACAAAAGATAACTAGGGGTTAACTAAATCACATCTGAGAGCTTGTCGTCTGTAATAACCAGACAAGTAATGAAGGGCCATAAATGAAAATGTGTACTGTAAATACACAGACTGTTAGAACACAAAGATATAACCTTCAGATTCACTATAGAGCTCGAAAAAATCTTTACCATCGATTAGCACAGAATCTATGGCACCTCTAGCTGATGACAGCTGGGAAGAGAGAAAGTTGACGTGGGAAAAACAAGAGAGTTCTCAACCATTGAGCCAGAGTGTTTGGACAGCAGAAATGAACTGCAAAAAAGTGGGTGGCTATGGGAAAAAAAGGGGGGAAAATGCAGATGGAGGTATTATTTTTCTTTTTGTATCCCATCTAATTGCAATCATAGGCAGATGTCTGTGAGTGTGACAGCATCAGCAGAATTGCTGCTGAGAGCACAGAATCTTTGTCTAAAAATAATCAGACGTTCTGGGCTCGGCTGTTTGTTATAATGGTAATCGATGCTGCAGGCTTTGAATTCCATCAATTTATAGATCCACTCTGTTCTGCCTGGTGATTGTGCTGCCTCTAAACCCCTGCTGCACACACACACACACACACACACACACGCACGCTCATAAAAAAAAACACAAAAGGTTCACGCAGACAGGGACCATTACCTATGCATGTAGATATGCAACCCTGCATTCACGTTATACAACCAAATTATATCTAAAGAATATTGACACACAGAGAAACACAAATATAAACATCAGTGGAGGAAGAGAATAATACAACTATGCATCATGCATTCAACACACGAACACAGAAACACAAAAGATTCAAACAGACAAGGGCCATTACCTATGCATGCAGACATGTATGTTATAAAAATATAGGATCATTACCTGTGCATGCAGATATGAAACCTCACATGCAATTATACAAACAATGATATTTACCGGACCATTGCATGCAGGGTTGCATATCTGCATACACGAGTACTTTATATGCAACCCTGCATGCATGTTATATGATAAAATATTTACATGACTATTGCCTATGCATGCACATATGCAACCGGGCATCATGCAAATAAATGCTATCTACAGGACACAGATATGCATGCACTTTCTATATATAAAAAACATCTACAGGACCATCTACATGATCATTACAGATATGCAAACTTGCATGGACATGTAC
>NW_015505642.1:388149-411068 GCF_001515645.1 Sinocyclocheilus grahami | reverse complement strand
CCTAGTTCCAGGAAAGCCACAAAGAAATGTAATTATTGAACAGTATTGAAAAAAAGCCACACTTGTGTGTAAAAAGAAGACATCTTCAGTCAAACATTCGATCTTTTAAGGGTTTGGAAAAGGCAATCAGGCCTGTATTTTCAGGATGTGGTGGGCAGCTGGGTCAATATTGAGCCCCTGTCATTACGCCTGTGCCAGTCAAACATGTAATTGATGAGTTTCCCTCTGGGAAGCTCTGCCAATGTCACAGGGGGCGGGATGAACCACTTGGGGGTGGAGCTAAGCTAAACCAGCCCTGCTGAGGCCAGCATCTGTCAGACAAGCCAGTGAGGAAAATTGATTGGCTGAGGCGTTTGCGTTCACGTGCAGTCGACCGACTCCATAGAGCCGCCCATTTGGATGCGCGACGTCGTTGACGGTTGAACTTGACACTGAATCGAACACGTCTACGAGCGACCGAGATATAAAAGCACAACAAAAGATAACTAGGGCTTAACTAAATCACATCTGAGAGCTTGTCGTCTGTAATAACCAGACAAGCAATGAAGGGCCATAAATGAAAATGCGTACTGTAAATACACAGACTGTTAGAACACAAAGATATAACCTTCAGATTCACTATAGAGCTCGAAAAAATCTTTACCATCGATTAGCACAGAATCTATGGCACCTCTAGCTGATGACAGCTGGGAAGAGAGAAAGTTGACGTGGGAAAAACAAGAGAGTTCTCAACCATTGAGCCAGAGTGTTTGGACAGCAGAAATGAACTGCAAAAAAGTGGGTGGCTATGGGAAAAAAAGGGGGGAAAATGCAGATGGAGGTATTATTTTTCTTTTTGTATCCCATCTAATTGCAATCATAGGCAGATGTCTGTGAGTGTGACAGCATCAGCAGAATTGCTGCTGAGAGCACAGAATCTTTGTCTAAAAATAATCAGACGTTCTGGGCTCGGCTGTTTGTTATAATGGTAATCGATGCTGCAGGCTTTGAATTCCATCAATTTATAGATCCACTCTGTTCTGCCTGGTGATTGCGCTGCCTCTAAACCCCTGCCGCACACACACACACACACACACACACGCTCATAAAAAAAACACAAAAGGTTCACGCAGACAGGGACCATTACCTATGCATGTAGATATGCAACCCTGCATGCAAGTTATACAACCAAATTATATCTAAAGAATATTGACACACAGAGAAACACAAATATATACATCAGTGGAGAAATAGAATGATACAACTATGCATCACACATTTAAAACACGATCACAGAAACACAAAAGATTCAAACAGACAAGGGCCATTTACCTATGCATGCAGATATGCAACCTCGCATGCAAATTATACAAAAAAATGACGTTTACAGGATAATTGCATGCAAGGTTGCATATCTGTATACATGAGTTTATACAACAACAAAAAAACATCTACAAGGCCATGCAGATCTATGCATGCAGATACACAACCCTGCATGTGTGTTACACAAAAAATATCAACATGGTCATTACCTAGGCATGCAGATATATAACACTGCATGCGCATTATACAACAAAATAACATCTACAGGACCATTACCTACGTATGCAGATACACAACCCTGCATGCATGTTATACAATACAATGTCTACATAACTATTACCTATGTATGCACATATGCAACCCTGCATGTGCATGTAAATCAATTCTATATGCAGAACTATTATCTGTGCATGCAGATATGTATCCCTGCATGCACTTTATACAAAAAATTACATCTATATGACCATTATCTATGCCTGCAGATATACAACTCCACATGCATGATATACAAAAATGCTATCTATAGCTTTACCTAAGCATGCAGATAAGCAAACATGCATGCATATTATAGAACCAATATAATAACAGTAACCTAGTTGCATGCACATATGCAACCCAGCATGCATGTTATACAAAAATGAAACAATTACCTACTTATGCAGATGTATAAAAAAGAAAAGAAAAAGCATTTACAGGGCCATCACAGATGCATGCAACCCTGCATGGCCATTATACAGGACAAATTATATCTACCCAACACAGACATAAAGAGACACACAAATATAAACATCAGTGTAGAAAGAAAAGGTCCAATTATGCACCATGAATTCAACACACACACACACACACACACAATGGCTGCAGCGAGGGACAGCAGAAGGGCTAGTCTATGATTTAGATAAGTGCAGTTTCTTTTCATATGTTTTCTTATCTCCTCGGTTTGTGTGTAAGGCAGAAGATTTGTCCTTAGCTGTTTCAGATTAGTGCCGCTTCTCAGACGCCACATTCGAGAGGAGAGATCGATCAATGAATCAAATCAACACAATCGATACGGCCCATCGCTGGAGTCTAGTCTGGCCCCCGCATTAATACTGGCACCAACCCCACCCCCTCAAACCCCCCGACAGGGACAAAAACAACAGCACTTCTCTCTGCTTTTTTTTTTTTGTTTGTTTGGGAGAGATCCAGGATAGGGCCGTTTCTGGCGGGTGTCCATGGCAGAGATGGAAGATGAGCCGTTATCTGCCCTGACTTGGACAGGAAAGAGGAAAGTGGCCCGCTGGCCGTGCTCAGAGCTGCCATGCGCGTCAGCTCCCCTGGTTTCATTTGTTTACCCGTAGGAGAGAAAAATCCCAAATGGGATCTTTTTAATATCGCAATTGTTTCTCCTAGGAAGAATTGAGATAAAGCAGTGAGCAGTAATCTCACACGCGTCTCCTCCAGTGATTTAGAAGTGACATCTCAAACTGTGCTCAGATTTGACACAAGAAAAGTCAGAGATTTCTTAAAGGGATAGTTCACCCAAAAATGAAAATTCTGTCATTTTCTCACCCTCAAGTTACAGCAAATCTGAATGAAGTGCAGTTTCTTTTCATATGTTTTCTTATCTCCTCGGGTTTGTGTGCAAGGCAGAAGATTTGTCCTTAGCTGTTTCAGATTAGTGCCGCTTCTCAGACGCCACATTCGAGAGGAGAGATCGATCAATGAATCAAATCAACACAATCAATACGGCCCATCGCTGGAGTCTAGTCTGGCCCCCGCATTAATACTGGCACCAACCCCACCCCTTCAAACCCCCCGACACGGACAAAAACAACAGCACTTCTCTCTGCTGCTTTTTTTGTGTTTGGGAGAGATCCAGGATAGGGCCGTTTCTGGCGGGTGTCCATGGCAGAGATGGAAGATGAGCCGTTATCTGCCCTGACTTGGACAGGAAAGAGGAAAGTGGCCCGCTGGCCGTGCTCAGAGCTGCCATGCGCGTCAGCTCCCCTGGTTTCATTTGTTTACCCGTAGGAGAGAAAAATCCCAAATGGGATCTTTTTAATATCGCAATTGTTTCTCCTAGGAAGAATTGAGATAAAGCAGTGAGCAGTAATCTCACACGCGTCTCCTCCAGTGATTTAGAAGTGACATCTCAAACTGTGCTCAGATTTGACACAAGAAAAGTCAGAGATTTCTTAAAGGGATAGTTCACCCAAAAATGAAAATTCTGTCATTTTCTCACCCTCAAGTTACAGCAAATCTGAATGTTTCTTTCTTCTGTTGAGCACAAAAGAAAATATTTTGAAGAATGTCGGTAACCAAACAGCTGCAGGTAGCCATTGACTTCTATAGTATGGAAAGAAATACTATGGAAGTCAATGGCTACCGGCAACTGTTTCATTACCCATATTCTTTAAAAATATCTTCTTCTGTGTTCAACAGAAGAAAGAAACTCATACACCTTGAGGAAGAGTAAATGATGATACAATTTTCATTTTCAGGTCAACTATACCTTAAATATATCCTCAAACATTTCTAATCAAATGATTAGCGCTTCAGTTAGTTGAAACGTAACCAAAACCTGTATTAAGTCTCAAGTTATGAAAAATAAACTACTGTGCAATGAAATTTATTGATCAAGCAGTGCACAAGAGTTGCGCATATTACAAAGTCCAGCAAATCATTTATAATTCATGGTGACATCAAAAGATATATGACAATTAAACTGATTAATCATGCTGTAAAATGTGATATTGGTTGCACAATGCGCAACACACAATTGAGCATCACAGAGTTAAAATATTTTGTTGAGGCGTGTGAATTTAGCGGTCACCGTCTCTGAATATCACATCTTAAACCTGCCAGCAGAGGCTGAGAAATGATTGTGAATAATTAATCCCAAACCATCAGCCGGCTCTCCGCAAACAACACGGCAGCTCTTAAGACAAGCACGAGCGTTACAATGATCAGGGAAGGTGTGACTCACGTCGTCTGGATTTAGTTGTCACGCTGCACTTCATTTAGGAGTTTTAGCACCTAGCATGCCGCAATCTGTCAACACCTTGTCTAAAGCACACGTACTGTTCGGAACCGCTTCATCTGTCGGGAAAAGCGCAGTTCGGAGATTGTGCTCTGTAAGCAAGGACGCGTTTGAAAAGAAGAAGTACAGGCAGTTCTGTCGCTTTGGAATAAAACCCCTCAAGCATCTATCAGAGGGTTTTAAACCAAAGTTGCACCTCAGCAGGGGACTGAAAATATTGACTCGTTATAGAGACACTTTTGAGACTCCTAGTCATTTAAAGGATTGAAAAACGGTCCACCTACTGCTCATAGTAAGAGCTGCATTTGAGCAAATTATTTTTACAGGAGACCAGTAATTTCAGTGCCAGGCAGAAATGCAGAACAGATTGGTTTAACTTGGTCAAATGAATTTTCTGAATACATTTATCTGAACACTCTCAGAAAAAAAGGTACAAAAGCTGTCACTGGAGCGGCGGCACACTTTCAAACGGTAAAGGTTTGTAACTTATTTACCACTAAAAGGTGCATTTTAGTACCTTTTAAAAGGTACCACTTTTCGTACCTTTTTTCCAAGAGTGAACTTGCACTAGTAGACAAGTAGAACTCTACATTCATTTTGACAAGATCACATTAATTTAATTTGACTTATTCTGTGGATTTCACCCGGAAATAATGCACTCCTGTTGATAGCATGCAAACATACATCTCTATATATGTGTGTGTGTTGTATGTGTGTACATACTATTTATGTACTATTTTTGACTCTATTTCTACTAAATCCCTAGTATTGGTGCATTATGTATTTTATGCTTATTAGAGTAATCGCGCCATTAGTTTAGCACCATGATAACTTCGAAAATACAAAATAACACCTAATAAAAAAAAAAAAAGTGGGAAGTGTCTCAGTAAAATTTATTGGCGAGTAAATATAACGGTGTTAAAAAGAGAGATATAAATGGGGGCCAGTGACTTGACAATCCATAACAAATGGCACCAAATCAGTCGGAGCAGGAGTTTACCTCCACAAAGTCTCAACGTCACGCACACAAAAAGAGCAACACTGGCCCACTTTCCAGAAGAAATCGACGGAGGTGGGGGTGAAAAATGGCAAGCAGCGGATAACACGGATAAGCTGCCATTGTTTATTCTCTCTTAAGAAATGTCAATCTGTTTGTTTCTCAGGTTTGCTCCTTTTTCCTGTTGTTTGTGCTGTTTCTCTTCCTCCCGCCGCTCCCCTGTTGATTGCAAGGGGAGATCAAAGCCGAGCTGCTGGAATAACGTGAATATTTCAGGTGAGCTGAGCGGCTGCGTTTCACGCCACCTGTGTGACACCGAACCGAGTCCAACCCCTCGCAATTACCCGATCTCCGGAGGGCCCCTGAGAGCCCGGCGACACCAGCTAGGGCCACCTGTCAGAGCCCAAATCTCTTTTATTCCTACCCAACGCATGCACATGTGCGACAGAAAGAGATATTCCTCATTCGAGACAAAAATAAATGTATCTGGAGCGCAGAGATTGGGAATATGGCCCGCGTCAGCGAGGTACGGTTAAAGCGAGGATGAAAAGGGAACTTGCGAGGTTGCAGAACTTCGGGAACATCGCAAGAACACGAGAATCTCTTGAGGAACACGTTCAAACTTATTCCACATCAAGAAGTAGTTTAAAAAGGCCACGGCCTCACCAAAAAATCTGAAGTGTTTTTAATATTCTTGTGTATGTATGCAACAAAAGCTCTGTTCCAAAACCTTAGGTGCTGCTTATTTAGATAGTATTTAAATAGGCAGCACCTTATTTACACCTGGAATAAATAAATAATAAAAGGCATTCTGGGATTGTGGGATGAGTCGAAAGAAATTATTACAAATATATATTACATATTTACTGTATATAGTAAATTACATATTTCGTATTATACACTTAATTTTAATATATATACATTCTTCATTTCATATTTTAAAATATATTTAATTAGAAATAATTTTACATTGTAATAATATTTTACAATATTTACTTAAATATGATCAAATATGTATTTAATACATAATAAAAAATATTAAGTATGCATTTTACATTTTATATTTTTCCAATTATATACAAATATACTCAAATAAAAAGCAGTTATATTAAAATGCAATAATATATTTTTACAATATTTACTTAAATACTATATATATATATATATATATATATATATATATATAAACACGGTATATATATATAATGTCAAAACAAAGTATATATTTAAAAATTATTTACTTTTTTTAATATATATATATCAAATAAATGCAGCCTTGGTAAGAATCTTAATTTTGGAATAATTTTTGGAATTATATAGCACTTAAATAATTTCTCAACTCATTCCAAAACATACATAATTATTACTGCATACACAATTTATTACACTTCAACTAAATTATCCAATATTGGTATATTATGTATTTTTAAGCTTATTAGAGTTATCATACCATTAGTGTAGCAACATGTGTGTGGCACGTATGAGCTGTCTATGCCAAATCAGTCCCTTATGAGGTTACATTTCAGTTAGGATGCTCCCTTAAAAGGCAGCCCCCTATATAGACAGTAGGCAGCACACTAGATTTTGTAACAGAGCTAAAAGACTGTTCACACAAAAAGCTGCCAAATGTCCTAACATGTATCAGACGCTGGATAGGCTTGTGTGTGTGTGTGTGTGTGTGTGTGTGTGTGTGTGTGAGAAAGCATTTCAATGCTTGAGCAGTCATCTCTTTTCCCACAGCCAATAAAAACTCCTCCTCAGAGTCCACACCAATCTGAACAGCACTATTCAGCAGCCGCCCTATGGCAGGAGCTCTGGGAGTTTGAAAAGAGAGAGCCTGTGTGTGCAGCTGTATGATGAGCTGAAGGTGTAGGGGAACGACGCAGACCGCTTCCAGCCGCAGCGCTCCGAACGGCAGTAAAGCCCTTGCAGCAAATTCAGTACATTCCTCTGTGTCAGAGCGGCCGGCACACATTAGCCGTTTACATGGGAGGAAACACAATCTATTTGATGCTACACTGCCCACATGTCTAAAGCCTTCCCTTCAAACAGCAGCGCTTCACACGTTTGACTCTCATCTCATATTCTGAGCAGGTACGCCGGGAAACACACTCCATATACTCGGAAATCACTGTTTGAAGTCAAAGCTGAGAGTAAACACGGTATATTCATTTAGATTTACTCTGGGGTGTCGATTTTTCTAGGTTCCTGTAATTTACGCATGCAAATAGCATTAAAACAAAATTAAAAAGATGAACAACAAAAAAATTATAAAAAATAATGATAAATAAAAATAAATATAATGATAAAAAATAATAACGATAAACAACTATAATGGTAAATAAAAAAAATAGTAACAAATCGTAGGTTCCTGTAATTTATGTATACAAATATCAGGCAGATGCAAAAATGATAAATAATAAAACCATGATTAAAAATAATAAATAAAAATAATTTTAATAATAAATAATGACAAATAACGATAAAGATTAAAATAAAGGAAATTTGGGTTCTGTAATTTATGCATGCAAATTAAAAAATAATAAAAAAGGATGAATAATAAAACAATAATTAAAAAGAAATCATTATGATGATTAATAAAAAAAATAACAATAAACAATGATAAAGATAAGGATAAATAATTTTTTTGTAGGTTCATAACAAAAAAGTTGGTAATTTATGCATGCAAATATCAGGCAAATGAAAAAAATAATGGGAAAAAATACAATAATTAATTATAAAACAATGATAAAATAATGATCAATAAAATTATTATAATGATAAATTATAAAAAAAAGATAAACAATGATAAAGATAATGATAAAACAATAAACTTCCTGTAATTTACACATACAAATATCAGGCAAATTTAATAATAATAATAAATAAAACAATGATAACTAAAAATAAACAAAATGATTATAATGACACATAATGAAAAACAATAAACAATGGAAAAGATCATTATTAATTATCAATACAGTAAACATTGATAGATAATGATAAATGAAAGAATAAAAAGATTGATAAAATGATTAATAACGATAAATAAAAATGTAATAAAATGATACACAAAGATAAATAATAAAATGTATACTCTGAAATCACAGTTTGAAGTCAAAGCTGAGAGTAAATATGGCACTTGTTTAGATTTACTCTGGGATGTCTATTTTTGTACATTCCAGTGATTTATGTCAGTATGAAAGTCAAGTATATAGTACATATTAATTAATTAATTTTTTCCTTGAGTAAGATGAGCCATCGACAGAGAAGCGGCGATGAATGTGACAGGCAGCGGATGGTAGGGGCGTCTGGTCAGTGAGCTCTAGGTAAATGTCACTTCACTCATTACCACACAAACACAACACAGCCAACTGCTTCTTGATAGATGAGTGACCTGACATAAGAGAGAAGAGAATCCCTCTCCATCACCACACGCCGTCAATCCAACAAATCGAACGGGAATCTCCAGCCCTTTTGATTGGTCAGTTACCGATGAACCACAGCTGACTGCATATGTGAAGAGCCTCATGACTGAATATGATCTAGAGCCTTAAAACAACTGAAAACTGAAGACGACAAAGGCTACCTGTGTTTAAAATGGCATACTACTTCCAGCATTTTAGCAGTAGTCGACCTACTACGTGTGCAGAAAACAATAGGTTGCACAGAATACTGTGTACAATGTATACTATGCAGTATGTAAGTATACTAGTAAGTATACAACATGGCAACAATGTAGCATGCTATATAACATGCAACGCCATGTGGTCATGTGGCAAAAATACAACATAATACATTTCACAAGCATTTTGCTTTCAGTGTTGTCCTACATACTACTTAAAAAAGCTGTCCTTACTATATATACTGGGTTGTGCAGTATGCACTATGCTAGTATACTAGTAAACAGCAGCCAAAATAATTCAGCTTCCTTCATTCCAAGTTCACTTCTGCAAGACGGCAACAATAGAGTACGCAATTAAACATCCAACATAGGGGTGTGCGATAATATCGTAATTGTTGTTTTAACGATGTGCGATTTGACATTATCGAGTATTTTGACAAGAACGAGTGCGTTCTTTCACGGCATTTAGAATGATCACAAATTCAAGACATGATGGTAGAAAATGTATATATTTATACCATTTCATATAGTTAATCAATTTCACACGAAGAGTGCCGTTTTTCTCCAAATATTACCATGATTACAAATGTGATATTGATTTTTTTCACAACAGTTCAATAAACAAGAAGTTAATTAAGAGACTTACGTTTTAGACGCCATATTGCCTGTTTTTGCTCTATTTCGACAACAAAAATATTTCCAAATAAAGCCACAATGCTGTTTTGCGTCTCTGAGCATCATGACGGTGTTTATTTCCTGCATGAATCAACCGTTTAAATGATTCGGTTCAATCGCAATGACTCACTTATTAACAGTGACTTGCTGCCACCTACTGGTGGTTTTAATTTCACATTCAAAGTATCTTTTATTACTTAAATAATTTCAAATATCAGTATTCAACATTTTATGTTTAATATATCAAAACATTATTTATGCATTTGTAATTGCAGGTTAAATGCATTCATGTCTTGCATTAAACAATGTGTAAATACATCTAAATGCCACTTCAGATGCAGCTTCTGTGTTGATTTAATTTGCTCGCTAACAGCCCAAATGTCTTATTATTCTAATTCACTGATTAAATGTCAGAATTTCACTCAAAAGATAATGTACACTTTTAGAAAAAATGGCTTTATAAAGGTAAAAATGCCCATAAAATGTAAAAATAAGTTTAAACTTATTGGAAAAGATTACTTTCTCTCGGTGTGAACTGACCACCACACAGAATATGAAGAATATCAAAAACTTTATGAGTCAGCTGTCCACGGCAGTCCTTAAGGTACCAGCACAATAACACACTCCGCAAAATATTGTCTAATTAATTATCGTTATCGATAAAATCCCAGAAAATATCGCAATATTATTTTTTGTCAATATCGCACACCCCTAATCCAACACCATGTTGTTATGTGGCATTGATATAGCATATTATATCAGCATACTATATAGCATACTGTTTACTGTTGTCCTACATACAGTATATATGTATATATGTTATATACTGTTGTCATAAATACTATTTAAAAGCTGTTCGTACACAATATATACTGTGCTGTGCAGTATGCAGTATGCTAATATACTAGTAAACAACAGCCAAAATAATTCTGCTCTCTTTGTTCCAAGTACACTTCTGCAAGACGACAACAATGTAGTGTGCTATTAAACACACTCTTGACATTCCAGTCAAGACTTGGGAGAAACTTGTTCATGCCTTTATCACCAGCAGGGTGGACTATTGCAATGGTCCCTATTGAAACCACTTTCGATTGCGCGCTCTCATTTTACTTTCACTTTCACTTTTGAGATTCGCGATCACAAGGACTCTATACTATGGAGCGGCAATACTTACCACACATTTGACAAGATTAGATGTTTGTCATTGCGGCTCAGCATCTGCAAATCATTCGCTATCGTCCTATCAGACATTTCTCCTTACTCTGTGTATGTGGTAAGTGAACTTTCATGTACTGTAATGCAACAGGCTACCGCTAGCAAACGGCTAACCTTTTAGTGGCTCCCTATAAGGCGTTATTTGTTTCATGCTTCGGGCACACCCCTAACCCCACCCCGCCCCCCGATGTCATGCTTCACTGTAGACATCGTCCGATGCCAATTTGGTAGACATCGCCCAACCCTAGTTTGTATATATTTTGTTATACTGTTGTTCTACATGCTATTTAAATGCTGTCCGTAATATATACTGTGCTGTGCAGTATGCAGTATGCTAATATACTAGCAAACAACAGCCAAAATAATTCTGCTCTCTTTGTCCCAAGTACACTTCTGCAAGATGGCAACAATGTCGTGTACTATTAAACATGCAACACCATGTGGCAAAGTATAGCATACTACTTTTCACAAACAATTTGCACACTATTTAAAAAAAACTGCAGACAGTACACAATATAAACTGTTCATTATGCAGTATGCTTGAATACTAGTAAATAACAGCCAAAATATTTATGCTCTCTTTGTTCCAAGTACACTTCTGCAAGATGGCAACAATGTAGTGTGCTATTAAACATGCAACACCATGTTGTCATGTGGCATTGATATATACTACATCAGCATACTACATAGCATACTAACAAGCATTTTGCATTTACTGTTGTCCTACATACAGTATGTTTGTATATATTTTGTATACTGTTGTTCTACATACTATTTAAAAGCTGTCCATAATATATACTGTGCTGTGCAGTATGCTAATATACTAGCAAACAACAGCCGAAATAATTCTGCTCTCTTTGTCCCAAGTACACTTCTGCAAGATGGCAACAATGTAGTGTACTATTAAACATGATTTAATAGAAAATTAAATGAACATGATATGATTTTTGTCATATGACAAAAATACAACATACTACACTTCACAAGCACTATTTAAAAGCAGCTGGCAGTACACAATATATACTGTACTGTGCGGTACATTTGCATACTAGTAAATAACAGCCAAAATTATTCTGCTCTTTTGCTCCAAGTACACTTATGCAAAAGTTGGCAACAATGTAGCATGCTAATAAATGTGGTGAAAATATAGCGATTTTTACATACTGTTGTCCTACACACTAAAAAAAGCTGGCCGCATACTGCTTAGTATGCAATACACTAGAATACTACAGTAGTAAAAAGACAAAATAATTCCGCTTTTTTTCAATCCAAGTATGCATAGTTTGTAGCATACTACCATTTCAAACACAGCCAAAATAATTCCACTCTTTCTGTACCAAACACACTTCTGCCAGATGAGCGTAAGATGAGCGTAAGGTGTCCACGCTGAACAGCGGTCATGTTATCATCAACGTCCAGCTAATTTAACACAGCATGCGACCTTTACCATGAGACTGATGAATTCTGATAGTCCCTGTCTGCTGGCATTAAACTACAATCATGAACCAATTCCTGTATTTCTTGGTCATTTATACAGTATACTACAGCTAATTGCATTCAGGGTACTAATAATGCTTTCTGTTGATGATAAAAACAAAAGGAGGCTGCGTTCTAGTCATTCTCTCTGTAGAGACTCGGATTTAACCATGTGTTTCACTCATCTGTGAATTCAGAGGTGTATCATGACATGAGCTGCCGCGGTCCAGCAGTTCCCATCTGTACCGGGCCGTCTCAGAGGAGAGCCGACGCACTTTGGGCCGCCAAGCACACGGCACACGTCACGACGGCAGAGGAGCCGCCTACGCTCGGCCCAGCCATGCGCTTCCCTCCTGGGCTTACGGGAATACTGTGGATGGCAAAGCAGAGAGAGGCAGAAAGACGCGGCACACTTCCCTTGTGTTTGGGGTAGGGCGTCGCGCGTTTACCTTCGTGCACAAGAAGCCCGGAGAGGAGATGCGTGAAGTGTGAACGCACCCTCTTGTCGTCAATCCTCCAGATAGCGGAGTCTATCATTAGAGCACTTACACACACAGATGGAGGATCAGGGCCAAACGGGAATTGCAAGAAGTCAGGTGCTTGGTGGTTTAATGAATACTCGCAATATATTTGCAATGACTTTTTTAAATAATAAAAAGATAAAGATGATACATTTTAAAAACATAGCGATAAAGATATTGAAAAAAGATAAAGAAAAATAAAGGCAAAGAAAAATAATGGTAAACAATGATACAAATGATAAATATTATGATAAAATATAAAGATAAAAATGTTGTTAATGAAAATTAATACAAATAATGGTAATTTAATAAAAAATAAAAAAAGAACAGTAAATAATAAAGATTATGATCAAATACAATAGGATAAGTATTCTGACAAAAAAAATAATAAAATGAATAAAAATAATATCTAAAAGATAATGATAAATAAAAATCATCATAAAGATAAATAATAAAATAATGAAAAAGATAATACATAAAACATTTAAAATAATGATAAAAAAATAAGATTATGATAAAGAAAAATCATTATAAAGGCAATATTAATAAAAAAAGAATGATAATAAATTAATGATAAAAAAGGATAGAAAAAATTATTACAATGATAAATAAAAAAACAGTAAACAATGAAAAAGATTATGATAAATTATAATTATAAAATTATAATGAATTATAAAAATATAAATCATTGTAAAGATAAATAATTAAATAATTAAAATGATAATGTTACATAATAAAAATAATGATAACAATAATGATACTTTAAAAAATAAAGATATGATAAATAACAAAAAATTATAATAAAGGTAAATCATACGAAATAATAAAAATAATGATAAAGATAATTATAGCCAAGAAAATACAATGATAAATATTTAAAAAGGGTAAAAATGATAAAGATTATGATAAAACACGATAAATTAAATATTTTAAGAATAATGATAAATAAAAAAGAAAGAAAATGATAAAGATAATAATAAATAATAATAATAGAAAAGGATATGATGCATTGAAAAATAAGCATAATGACAAACAATAAATAATAATAGATAAAAACATCCTGCCTAGCCCTGTTCTGAACTCATGCAGAACAAAGATCTGGTGTATCATCTTTGCGGGAAGCCAGACTGTCCTGACCTACATGTACTTCAAGACTTCGAACAGTAACACAGTATCTACACCGGAAACTAGCGCCACATCAAAACCAAACCACGACAGCTGACCACTACAATAAGCTTTTTTTAAAAATCCATAAGTATGCACAGTTATAGCAAAAAACAACAGGATTTTATCTTCAATGTCTTTTGGGATTTTAAGTCAGTTCAACCTGCTGCAACACGACACGTCATCAGCCGCTTATAGTAGAGACTCAATGTAAGAGGAACGTTACACAAACACGAGCGAAGTCTCAGTGATCCAGGCCACCCGGATGTACATGAGGGATTTGTCCCTCTTCTAATACATCAGGAGTGACAGCACCACAGCGAGCGATAGCGAGGGGACAGCTGCTAAAAAAAGACCCGAAGTTCAAACTAAATCTGGAGGCTTTTAGCTGCGTTATCTGAGCCTTTCCTCAGATACCACAAGCTAATTGATCTGAAACGTCTCGGGAGTCTCAAACGTCTCCTTCGGCCGCGCACTTTTCCCTTCATGCAAATCTATTAAGCCCCTATGTAACCAAAGACGCTTGAGGAACGTTCTTCAAACCGTCATATTCCAGCGACATCAATCGATGCGCTCTTGTTCTCTCGAACTTTCCCAAACGCCGCTTTCACAGCTGAGAGAAACTGCAGCTGGATACTGTAAACAGGCCACAAAGAAATGATGCTTTGCTGCAATCCATTATTCATTTATGATACATTTTTCATTTAGCATTAGAGAGGGGGCTATACGCAGTGATGAATGCATTGCCCAGGATGCAATTTGTATGTAAAATAACAGAAGATTAAAGAATATGTTTTAAGCGTAGATGTAGTTCACTGCCATTTAAAGGAGGGGGGAGAAATAAAAACCCTTCATTGGGATAAAGAGCCTGTGGCGGTGCATTCGAAAAATCACTTAGTGCTACTTGGAGAGACTAAATAATGAAACACAATGAGGAGGCGTCGTTCCAGGACACAGCATCTCTCTGTATCTCCATCATCTGTGAATGAGATGACGTCTGCAACCGAGAGAGCTGATTTTCATTGATATGTCACTTGATGGACATGAGAGTCCTTAAACCCAATACTATGGTTTACACACGAGCAGCACGTAAACACACACACACACACACACACACTCATTCACTCACTCAAAACACAAGTTCCTAATAAATAAAAAATAATAAAAATGATAAATACCATAATAACGATAAACAATAATGATAAAGATTATAATAAATAAAAATAATGCTAGCTAAAAAATGTAAACAATAAATAATAAAAATGACAATGATTAATAAAAATTATAAAATAAATAAAAATGTATTTAAAAACACACGTTTTGTGTCAAATTTAAATACAAATAAAATAAATAAAAAAGAATAATGATAAAAAAGAAAAAAAAAGATTATAATAAATAAAAATAATGATAAAGATGATAAAATCATGATAAAAAATAATGACAAAAATAAGGATAGATTAAAATAATTACAATAAATTAAAAATAACAACAGGCAATGATCGCTGTCAAAACACAAGTTCCTCGTCAAATATAAAAAATAATGATAAAAGGAAAATAATGAGCAAGATGATCATAAATAAAAATAATACTAAAAATAATAAATTGGAGGGGGGAAAATGCTAAATAATAAAATAATGCTAAAAATGATAAGATAAAAAATTACAATGATAAAAAATAACGATAAACAATATAATCTCTCAAAAATAAGTTCCTCATCAAATATCAAAAGTAATAAAAAATAAAATAATGATAAATGATGATCAAAGTAATAAATTAAATAATGATAATGATAAAATGATATATTACAATGATGCATTTAAATGATTCAAGCAACGGCCCCTTCATTCAAAGCGCTGTGTTCCGGTGAAGGGATCCGGCGGGAGATCCTCGGTGTATTTGCTGTGTCAGATTCTGACCCATTAGCCCAGTGTCCCTGACGGCAGAGAGCTCCGTGCCCGCGAGGAGGAGGAGCAGGGAACAGGGAGGTGGCTAAATCTATTTGGGTCAGCAACATCGATCTCAACTCCTGCTGCTCCAGAGGTCGGGAGTTTCACTGGTGCTTTTTGGCATCTCAGACGGTGAACTCACACTCTGCTCACAGACCGCCACATAACATGACACGAGAAATCCAAACAAGCTCTAATCTGATTGGCTGGCTGGGAAACAAACCGGGAAAGTAATCAAAATCATGCACCATGGTACTAAACATGGTCGTACCATAGTACTATTTGTTTATAACTGCAGAGCACTCAGAAAGAGCAAAAAGTACTAAAAGTCCCATGGTGCTACCACGCATTTTTGGATCTACATGAACTTCAGTACCATCTCAAAACACCACAGTACTACAACATGATGCCATCAGAAGATGATATATTTTATATGGCTACAATAAACAGGAAGTTGAATTAGAATTTGACAGCAATAGGAATTAACTGAACTGCAATTCTAAGAAATTCAACACAGGTAATGCATTATGGGAAATGAAGTGTTCTTCCAACCTGGAACACAAAAGTTATCATTATATTAAATGTTTTAATAAAAATGATGATAAATCTAAAATAAATATTTCCTTCAAATATCTAGATTTTTTTTGTACTTTTTTCAAAATGTACAAACAAGCCCTAGTCACATGAATTTATTTTCTGAATATCAGTTCATTTTAATTCTACTTGCATTTAAATTTGAATTGCAATTCTGCATTCTGTTTACAACTGTAATTCTATTTTTTAGTATCACTAATTAGTACAATATCAATAATTAATCATTTTATATTAATAGAACATTTATAAATAATAAATAATACATTTATAATAATAAGTACTATTATTATTTATAATAATTTTTACTTTTTTCAGTTTACTTTAGTTAAATTTTAGTTATTTTGTTGTGTGTTTTTGTCATCTTTATTAGTTTTTTTTAATATCTATAGTTTTTATACATTTTTTATTAAATTTTAGTTTTAGTTATTTTAGTACATAAATTTTAACTAAATGAAAGTGAGAAATGTTGCCTTGCCAACTAGATGACATGTATTAAGTTTAAGGTTTTTTCATACAAACCCGATTCTAAAAAAGTTGGGACACTGTACAAATTGTATATACCCAATTATGTTGCCAATTGACCTAATAAGTTGCAAATTGGTCTTCCAGCTGTTCCTTATATGTACATTTAATTTTTCCGGCCTCTTATTGCTACCTGTCCCAACTTTTTTGGAATGTGTAGCTCTCATGAAATCCAAAATGAGCCAATATTTGGCATGACATTTCAAAATGTCTCACTTTCAACATTTGATATGTTATCTATATTCTATTGTGAATAAAATATAAGTTTATGAGATTTGTAAATTATTCCATTCCTTTTTTACTCACAATTTGTACAGTGTCCCAACTTTTTTGGAATCGGGTTTGTATATTTGATTTCAGTTCAAGTTTATTTTACTAACATTTTGCTATGGTTTTAGTTTTGGTTAAATATTACAACCTTGTTATGAATTGATTTATTTGAATTGAACAGACATTCTCAGTTCAGTTCAGACTGGACTGGTGGATGTTTGCGGCTCTCGCTAAGGAAACTTGTTTTTTTTAGTGGTGCAGAAGCTGGTGCAAATGCAGGTGTGTGAGCCGTAATGAAGAGTGACTGTTAGACATGCCGAGGGTGAAAAGAAAGCTGTTTGTGCAGGTCAGATGAAAGTGTTGAGGAGGAGAGGCCTCAGTGAAGGGCCTGTCAGAGACTCTCAGACCGTCCGGCACGGGCAGCAAATGGGCCTGATCCGCACGCATTGTGAGCCAACGCATCGCCTGTCTGCGCCGAGAGGAACGCGAGAGAAACTGAGGAGACAGACAGGGAAGGGGAGGGAATTAGATCCATGGTTTGTAGCCTTCATTGCATCTCCGACAGGCATGTTCCAGCTCAGAGGCAATGGCTAATCCTCACCTCATCCGCTCACTGGAAAACCACGTCTCACTGCAGTTTCAAACACCCCAAACACATGTACACACCCCTCCACGGACCTCCCATAGCTCATTTAACATCAAACTTCCAGCACAACATTCCCGCGAGCCAAAAACACAAAAGCCCTTTTTTGATCAGTTAGGAGTTTTTTTTTTCTTTGTTGCCGCAGATCCGTCTGCTATTATTGTACAGTAAGAAAGTTATTTCCCTTAACCAGGAAATTAACGTTCTTAGAATTGACATGCAGTTGACCCTGAGAGGTCAAGTAAATACTTACAGCGGATCTAAATATTTATAATTAATTATAACTAGTTATGATTCATTATTAATATTTCCCCTTTGAGCTGATTCGCTACAAATATTTCACAGTATTATTGTTTTTACTGTATTCCTGAGCATAAGAGATCTCTTTCAGAAAAACTAAATATATTTAAAATTAATTTAATATATATATATATATATATATATATATATATATATATATATGGACTCCGCCCTTTACCTGGACCCCTCCTTTCCGAACACTGCCTTTCCTTCACGATTCCCCAGCACTAAGAGGACACCAGATCTCACGTTTATTTTGGATGCTCCTTCCCCTTTGGACACTTTATTCCCTATTTTTGGACATTTCGTTTGTTTTCTGTTAAATAAAAGCCTCTCCGAGGCCCACTGTGTCTGTCGTTTGCTCCTCCCGCCACAACATTAATAATAATAACTTCAATAAACAATTTGTCTTCCAAGTACAATTATTATTGTTGTTATTATTAAACGAATAAATAAATAAATATTATCCTCATCATTTGTGCTGTTGTTTACTCTTAAACTGTGGTTAAGTCACTGTAACGCCCCCGTTCAAAACATATTGCTTTAATTGAACCCTTTACCATGCAGGGCAACTTTTTTAAATTTAGATTCTGATAACATAGTAAGATTTGTATAATCTTTAGTTTTCTTATTTAGATATGGGAAGTTACCGACTGTGTGCAGGGAATAAGAGGAAGCCAAGAGTTTGCGATCAAACATACGGTTACTTGACTTCCTCTGACACTGAACGCAGCACAGACATTCAACTCTTAACCCGTTATACGAACGTCTTTACTGTATCCCGCTATAGTGAGAGAAGACGCTGAAGAAGCTGCCAAGGCCAGAGAAGAGCTGCTTTCAGGAGCAGCTGGCAAAGCACAGACGCTCACGCAGAAGACCTCCGACTGGCAGCCACTCAACACAACACTTCAGCCTGAGAACGACACACACGCACACACAGGCCCGAGAGTACAATGGCTTTCATCGTCTCAATGAATGAAGCAGCTTGAAACGTTTCAAAGGCAGATGCATTCACCTCCTCACGTTCAAATAGATCAAATGGAAAAACGTGACGACTATAACAGTTTTGACCCGCTACGATAGACAGATCATTTCCAGCGATGCGACAACTAACAGGCCGGTAAGTTTTTGCTCCATCACTGGGGACAATAAAATGCTCCTCTAGGTTCTTCGCCGACTACACGCGAACTACAGGTGATAAAAAGCAAAAAGGATTCCAGTAAAAGCGGCAACGCAATGGCGTAGAGCGAGCCCGGAGAGATTTATCCCTTCACGGCCTTTTGACACTAAATTAAACTGTTGAGTCCATTCCCCGTGCCAGCTAGTTATCTTTCTGGGCTAATTTAACACTATAATTTACGTTCCATATAAAATACGTCCCGATATGGCGCTGTCGAGGCAGTACATCATTCTCGCCGAGCGCTCTGGTTTCGGCGAAAAGGACAGAATTAGATCATATTCATGATGCAATTAAACACTTCAGTGGGAATCAATGTAAAACTGATGAGCCCTGAAAACAATGCATATGGCAGGGAACATTAGAACGCATTACCTTCCGCTGGAAACCCTCAGCAGATGCAATTTAAACCCCTCCAACACTCGCCTCATAATGCGCAGCCATAATAAATGAATTTTTCACAAAATTATTCAACTACTAAATTGCCCATGGTAACTGAATATCAGATGAAAGTGATGTGAATTATTAAGAAGAGATACTGTTTGTTCTTACCCAGAGTATAATAATGGCACAAATGAGGGGAGAGAAAGAGAGACGGAGGGAAAGAGAGGCAGAGTTGTTGGTAATAAACACCGCCGGTCTTGTCGAGCTCTAAAGGAAGTTGGTCTGTGACTGTGGTCACCTGCTGTGATGATGGCATTGACCATTTCCCAGTGGGCTGAAGTGTAGGATTGTGGGTGGTCTGGTAGAACTAGACAGATTATCAAACGGTTTCAAGCTTCTTTTGTAGGCCCAATGCTAAAACGCACCTGTATTTCTAATGCAAAGTGAACAAAACGTACAGTGGCAACAGTCACGGTATTAGATGGTAATATGTCGATACATACCGTGGTACTGAAAAGCAGATGATCAGTAATACAGATACTAACAAATATCTATGGAGCAGAGCAGAAATATGCACATTTAGTAATCTTATTGTGAACAATTCAACTATGCATGTTTTCTTTTTAATTTTGTTTGATCTCATGATTTTTTTAATCAAAATATCCTAACTCGATCAAAAACGACATACTTTTCTCCAGTGATGTAAACAGAACACATCCATACATTTAGTCCACTTAAACTCCACCCACGCCATCTCACGTTCATCTGCCTCCAATTTTAAATGCCATGCCCACATCTCAACATCCAATCAACAACTGATGCAAAGAACCTTTGCATTTTTTCCCAATAACCTGTTAAGGCCCATTCACACCAAAAACGATATAATGAGAACTGTACACTCAAATATATTAAGGCCTAAATTTAAGATTTATGTATACAAGGTAGGGCTGTCCAATAAAAAATTTGAATTTCGAATATTTGTCGAATTTAAAATAAAAATCCACATTCGAATGCAAAAACGTTGCATTCTAATTTTCGGTGTGCGTCAGGCAGCCTTTTATCAGTGGCGAACGAAATGCGACGACAATGTAATGTTTTGTGTTAGCCTATCCAGTTGAACCCACTACATGCGGCGCTGCTACGTTGTTCATTCAAAACATTGCAGAAAAAGAGAACAATCAATGCGGGGAAGATGTTGTTTACGACAAAACTGAAACCAAGCCGTTCACATAGAACGCATATTCATCGCATTTCCTAGAGGGACATCTATCAACGCTGCACTCGCACGAGAGAGCAGCATGTTTAGAAAGCTATGTAAAATTAATGTAAGTTCAACTTTTAAAAAAAACATTTGAGAGACTTTGTGGCATATGGTGACTTTAAGCCATTTTGACAGCCCTAATATGAGGAGCATATTAAATTTCCATTCATTTGGATTACATTTTTTAACAAAATAATAAACTTTCATGCATATTTGTCAGTCATAAATAAATGAAAGCGGTAGGATTTCTGCACTCATAAAAAACATGGCATAGCAACTATTTTATTTTATTTTTTTAAATACATTTTCATAATGCATTCATTCAAATTGCTAAGAATCAGCGTAAATCTGGTCACTGTGAAAATTAAATTCAGTTAAAAAATATGAACACGGTTAAAATATGACTAGCTGTGGAACAAGCAATATTCAATTAGTTAAAATGCATGAGATTGAAACCAATTGGATTTATTGATAAATATATAAGCCTCATTTATTAGTACCGTTACAGAAATCTTACCATGAATGACAAACATGCATCACACTAAGTAAGCCTAAATTGAGTATTATCAGCATCCAGACCAAAGTACGATAGCATTCTGATTATTATAAGTGTGCTCTGCAGTTTTGTCGTCTGCCACTTTAAATGCACAGGCTCTTTAAAGTCAAGTGGATTCTGATTGGCTGTCAGTGTTGTTTTAATTCATCAAATGGAAAAAAAATCATTCTGAAAGTGATGCCGACGACATCGTTCCTGTGTATAGCTAATGTTATAGCTATAGTGTGGACTCCACTATTCTCATTGAATTTGAATTATTTTTTAAAGGTTTATAGTTATCTTTATAGTAATCGATCTTAGTGTGAACATGCCTTTACACTTGCATATACATCACAATACAGAAGAACTTATCTCACTACTTCTGTTTAATCAAGACTTTAAATGCATGACGATGTAGATCAATTGATAAAGTAGATTAAATGAATTTTACTTGCCATTTTAGCCAGGATTAATCAATCTGGCCAAAATATTAGTAGTAAAGGTAGACAATGGGTTATATAACTGCATGCCATGGTACTTACAAGGAATGTCACAGTACTAAGATTGGTACATGGCCAAAAATACATGGCAGTGCCTTTGTACAGATCATTCAATAGGGATAAAAATTTTGACGGGGATTACTTATTTCAATATATTTGTCGCCACACGTTTTGGGGTAATTTAGAGGTTATTTTCAAACCCTAAATTACATTTCTTTCCATCACATATTGAAAACGTAATGTGACCGAATACTGCAAGAAAGTCTTGCCATTCTCGAGAGACACATGTACATAAATGTCTTTGTATGATCCAATCCCAGACTCTACAGCACTAAAGTTAACCAGTGGAAAATGTGTATAAATGCAGACAGAGCGTGCATTTCGGAGCAATTAAGCATAATTTCTGACAATGTGAGTTTCTCCCTCTTGAAATGGTAATTACACTTAATAATGCTTTAATCAGTCTATCACGGACGAGGTGAAAGGGAGGGGGCACGCTAAAGTGCTCCAGGGTCACACGGTGTCAGGACAAAATCTAGAGGTCGCACAACACCACGACAACCGGCCCATCACACACACACACACACACACACACACAGAGAGACTCTCCCTCTCTGTTCTGTCAGAAGTCTCAAAATTACACTAGAAGAGAAAAGAGTGTAGAGAGAGCGCGAGACTTTAATGTAAACATTTCAGAACAGCATTAAGTTCAATTTAAACTGAAAACAGAACTATCAACATAAAAAATATACGACTATATACTGACTAAATACTTTAAAAAAAAAAAAAA
>NW_015505642.1:381526-388050 GCF_001515645.1 Sinocyclocheilus grahami | reverse complement strand
GTAGGTGGGGGGAGTGAATGTACAGCGCTCTCTTCCACCTTCAATACCACGACTGAGGTGCCCTTGAGCAAGGCACCGAACCCCCAACTGCTCCCCGGGCGCCGCAGCAAAAATGGCTGCCCACTGCTCCGTGTGTGTGTTCACGGTGTGTGTGTGTTCACTGCTGTGTGTGTGCACTTTGGATGGGTAAATGCAGAGCACTAATTCCGAGTATAGGTCACCATACTTGGCCACATGTCACGTCACTTTCACTTTATAAGCCTCATTTATTAGTACCGTTACAGAAATCTTACCATGAATGACAAACATGCATCACACTAAGTAAGCCTAAATTGAGTATTATCAGCATCCAGACCAAAGTACGATAGCATTCTGATTATTATAAGTGTGCTCTGCAGTTTTGTCGTCTGCCACTTTAAATGCACAGGCTCTTTAAAGTCAAGTGGATTCTGATTGGCTGTCAGTGTTGTTTTAATTCATCAAATGGAAAAAAAATCATTCTGAAAGTGATGCCGACGACATCGTTCCTGTGTATAGCTAATGTTATAGCTATAGTGTGGACTCCACTATTCTCATTGAATTTGAATTATTTTTTAAAGGTTTATAGTTATCTTTATAGTAATCGATCTTAGTGTGAACATGCCTTTACACTTGCATATACATCACAATACAGAAGAACTTATCTCACTACTTCTGTTTAATCAAGACTTTAAATGCATGACGATGTAGATCAATTGATAAAGTAGATTAAATGAATTTTACTTGCCATTTTAGCCAGGATTAATCAATCTGGCCAAAATATTAGTAGTAAAGGTAGACAATGGGTTATATAACTGCATGCCATGGTACTTACAAGGAATGTCACAGTACTAAGATTGGTACATGGCCAAAAATACATGGCAGTGCCTTTGTACAGATCATTCAATAGGGATAAAAATTTTGACGGGGATTACTTATTTCAATATATTTGTCGCCACACGTTTTGGGGTAATTTAGAGGTTATTTTCAAACCCTAAATTACATTTCTTTCCATCACATATTGAAAACGTAATGTGACCGAATACTGCAAGAAAGTCTTGCCATTCTCGAGAGACACATGTACATAAATGTCTTTGTATGATCCAATCCCAGACTCTACAGCACTAAAGTTAACCAGTGGAAAATGTGTATAAATGCAGACAGAGCGTGCATTTCGGAGCAATTAAGCATAATTTCTGACAATGTGAGTTTCTCCCTCTTGAAATGGTAATTACACTTAATAATGCTTTAATCAGTCTATCACGGACGAGGTGAAAGGGAGGGGGCACGCTAAAGTGCTCCAGGGTCACACGGTGTCAGGACAAAATCTAGAGGTCGCACAACACCACGACAACCGGCCCATCACACACACACACACACACACACACACAGAGAGACTCTCCCTCTCTGTTCTGTCAGAAGTCTCAAAATTACACTAGAAGAGAAAAGAGTGTAGAGAGAGCGCGAGACTTTAATGTAAACATTTCAGAACAGCATTAAGTTCAATTTAAACTGAAAACAGAACTATCAACATAAAAAATATACGACTATATACTGACTAAATACTTTAAAAAAAAAAAAAACCTGACCAAAAATACTGAGTGTCTTCTACATAACTCTAAGTCTCGGACTCGTAACCCAAAAGTTGTGGGTTCGAGTCTCGTACCGGCAGGGATTGTAGGTGGGGGGAGTGAATGTACAGCGCTCTCTTCCACCTTCAATACCACGACTGAGGTGCCCTTGAGCAAGGCACCGAACCCCCAACTGCTCCCCGGGCGCCGCAGCAAAAATGGCTGCCCACTGCTCCGTGTGTGTGTTCACGGTGTGTGTGTGTTCACTGCTGTGTGTGTGCACTTTGGATGGGTAAATGCAGAGCACTAATTCCGAGTATAGGTCACCATACTTGGCCACATGTCACGTCACTTTCACTTTATAACTTTGTCCAATAAATGCTCTCTAGCATAGTAATGCTAGTTCTACAAATGCCAACTGCTTTCGACTAGCAATACCAAGCAGTCATTGCAATTGTTTTGCCAGACGGTGATAAAATAAAGTCTTCTGGCTTTTTTTAAATAAATGGACAAGTCTCTCAATATGTTCCTCACCAATGTCAACACAAAGTGTCAAGTTTTGGCTGGGGAGCAAGGCACAGTTAGCCCCTGCTGGTAGATGCCGTTACTGCACCAACAGACTCCAAAAAGTATCTTTCTCCATTCATGGTCATTCAAAAATTACAGTATATTCTAATAAAATAAAATTTGTTGCAGGCAGCATTAAAACAAAACATAAGAACCATGAGCCAGTTATTTTAATTAATCTGTCAAAAAAATAGATAAATAAAATAAAATAGAGTTGCACACTGGACGTTCATAGAACATGATACATATTCATATTCATTGAAGATAATAAATTTTTAAAAATGAACAAGTTAACAAAAAAATATTTTAAAAGAAAGTATACAATTTGCAATATGTCTCAATACAAAAAATGGTAGGGCGAATAAATGTAGGTCTTTAGATTTTAATTAATTAAAATGTTTTGAAATGTCATTTAATTATTTAATTTGTTTTGTATTTTAATTTAATTAGATTTTAATTAAAAACTTTTTTAATTAAAAAAACAATTAAAATAAATATTTTATTGGAAATACATTTAAATAAAATATGCAATTTACAATATGTTAATAATAATAATGTTATGGTAAAATAATTTTAATAAACAAATTAATAAAAAGTTATTTGTTTTCATTTAAAACATTATACAATTTACAATATTTTCTAAAACAAAAACAGTAAGCCTGAAATACTGAAAAAACTAAATACTGTAGAAACACAGCATTATCATTTCGATACCTTCACTGCACCATGGCAGTACTTTTTTTAAGTCAATTTTTTGAGGGATTACGATATTTTGCCCGCTTAATTCCATAATAACTTCATTTAATCTAATATGAACGTGTGTGACAGAGAGCAAGGTTTCTAAATGACTCCCAGCAGCTCGAGCGAACATGAGAGTAATGCTAACACAAACACAAACACAAACAAATGATACCTTTGTACCCCGTGTCATTTGTACTCTACTGTATGCAGGAAGACACTTCCCGGACCATCTCTCTCTCTCTCTCTCTCTCTCTCTCTCTCTCTGTGACCACTTCACCAGCAAAATGAAGAGGAAAGACAACAAATCACTCTCAAATCTGCTGCTGTTGTTCCACAGCCTATCAACGCGTCTCTCCCGCCTGGCCACGTCAATACTGAAGAGTGATGGCCGTTTGCTATATGATTGCCTTTTTTATTTTCTCTCCCTCGCTCACCTTTCTCTTCGCCCCTTTCTATTCTTCCTCCTACCGCCCGTTCTGCTTTAATCAGCACGGCGGGCCGAAACAAAAGAGAGATTGTCTCTTTAACTGAGAGCAGCACTGTATCACAGCTTTCTTCCCCATTTCCCCGCTTTATTAGCAGCGCGGCAGACCACTGTTTATACTAGTGGGTATTCCGTGTTTGCTGGAACAATTACAGTATGACAAATGGTCCATCAATGCCATCTATCAGAGGGCGCTTGACAGGAATCCTATACGCAGGGCGGCCATTCGTCCCCTGCTTGCCTTCTCCTGGGCACCATGCTTCAGTATCCATGACAACACGCAAGCCGCTTGCCGTGCACAGTGCTCTGTGATGAGAGATGGCACCCGAGAGCGGCTCTGGAAATTAGCCTTTGACACCCCACCCCCCAAACGCGCTCTCAGAAACATCCCAACCCCCAAGAGCCTGTGTGCGCTCAAAAAATGGTGCCGTGACCCGGATGACTTCGCCCCACCCCCAGCCTGGATAATCACCAGACCCAAACACAAACGCACACACACCTCAAGATCTCGCCGGCGCAGCTTATCTGAGCAACTAGAGCATGCACAAGATGGCTGATCGCCACTCCTGATATCCCATTATCCTCAGCAAATGTAAATACAATCGCCCTCGTCCCGCACCCTGCGCACCGGATCGCACTTCAGCCCCGGAAAACAAGATTGACATTTCATTGAGCGGCCTTTTGCGCTCTATATTAAACACAGGAAAGTATTTGCTTTGCAGCCAGGTTTGCAGTTGTTCATTATGCCTCACCTTTTGGCTTATTGACAGAGGGAACTCTGGGGTATTGGGAAGGAACTAAATTGCTTGGGACTTTCCTTGGTGAGGAATAGATAATGCGGCTTTAATAAAGCGGTTTTGGACAAAACGGGCGTCAATGCAGATGGATATGGCGTTCGAAGTTTCGCGAACATCATGCCAGACTGTGGGAAACCAAAAATAAAAGAGGGAGACAAAACAGAAGGATCGATATTTGGGAGGCAGACGGCTGGAGCAAACGAAGGGGGTCAGAGTTCGACCTCCTGGGTGACCTTTGCCTGTTCTGAAACAAATACTGTGGGAGACGGCTAAAAAATATAATGTGGGTCACTGACATCTCACTTATTGTCTGTCATGACCAATTGCACGTTGGCTTTTGCACAAGCTGCAGTCCGTGATAAGATAAATAAAGCAAATTCAGGCCAATTTTAGGCTAAGTTTAGTTAAAATCGACTAACAGTGGAAATTGTAAATTGTGCAAAAACAGTGAGAAAAGTCAATCTGGTTTTAAATTATAACACAAATGAATTTTTATGATACCTAATATATAATTATTATATATATTTTTTTAAGTATTTAAATTAGAGAAATTCTACACTAAATAACAAGAAATAAAATAACAAGAAAGCAATCTGATTCACAAACAAATGACTCTTACGAACCAATTCTTTTAAGTGATTCAAAAATATATGGCACAATCAGATTGGTCCAATTCACAAACAAATGACTCTTTTAAACCATTCCTTTTAGTGAGTCATAAATCAAAAAAGTCAAAAGACTCATTAGCAGTTAACAAATCAACAAGTTACAATTTCTCACAGTAATGAAAATGTTGAAATTTTTACAGGATGGATGGTAATTTGAATATATTACAGGGTGGACAAATGTGTACACCATCCATCTTATGCATTTAATTATTTCATTACTGCAAGTAATGATAACTTTTTTTAATGCTACATCAGCAGTAATGCTATCTATTTCAAGAACAATGCAAATAAGATTCATACAAGCAACAAAAAAAACTATATAAAGATTAATACAAGATTTAAAAAAAAATCTAAAATACATAAATACATCGGTTAAATATTTCTCATAGTAAAAAACATTCTCAATTGACATTAAAAACAAATAAATTTACAGCAATAGCAGAAAGAAATTCATACGTAATCTAAATAGATACTATAACTGAAACATGTCCAAATGAATCAGAAACAAATAAAAAAACATCTGAATTGATTCCAGCCCTATAACTTTCAAAAAGTCTTTTCGAAAGGGAAGAAACACCCATATAGGCATCTCGTCGGCCATGGCAGCATCAACTGCTGAAGCATGTATACTGCACAGGCCGCGTGATGCTCTATTACTAAAGTTATAAAACAGTATGCTGACCTGCCGTAACTCATAGTAACTCATTTTAGAAGCGTGGCCTGAGCTTGAATGCAAAATGTCAACAGCTATAACCCGCCTGTGCCAGCGGTGCCCACATCGATGTGGCACAGCCTCTTTCTCCCAGTTGGAAAGCCGACAGTTTTGCAGAGACTTGGAGTCCTTAATTATCCCCCGACTTAGTCTAATTCAATCAACACAATTTCAATATGCCGGCAAGCAGGCAAAAACACTCCCGTCCCCTCCAGTAGAGAGTCTGAAATATACATGAAGAGGAAGTCGAGCTGACGGAACAGATGAAAACTAGATGCCACATAATCTTACTGCTTAAATCACGCCTTTATGAGTGATTATGAATGAATAGAAGCCTATGAGTGAGCCGATCACATGCTGCTCTCTCGTATAAAAGCGTTCTAGGGCATTGCCATAAAAATATACCACTGGGAAAACCATGGTAATACTACCATTTACATATGCAAAGTAAAAAAAGAAAAGTGAATTGAAAGCAGCGCATAGCTTTCTTCAGTGCTCACTGCCTTTTTGCACTTTTTTTAGTATGCAAGTGTAAAAATAAATAAAATGACCTCACTGCTTTGCTTTTTATGTGTGTGTGTGTGTGTGTGTGTGTGTGTGCTTATTTATACATAAATTAATAAATATTTATGCAATGTATTTTTAGTCACATATTTTCTATAATTTATTTTAATAAATATTCATATAAAGTATATTTTAATTATAATTCTATATATAAATAAATATAATATATAATATATATAATTTTATAAATAAGATCTTTTATAATTTATATATACATAAAAAAATAGAGAGAGATATATATAACATTAATTTCATATATGTAATAATATGTTATATTTATAGATAAAAATTTAAATATGCATTATATATATATAATACACACACAAATTTATATATAATATATTATTTATTTTATATATATATATATATATATATATACACACACACACACACACACACACA
>NW_015505642.1:379680-381320 GCF_001515645.1 Sinocyclocheilus grahami | reverse complement strand
GATCTTTTATAATTTATATATACATAAAAAAATAGAGAGAGATATATATAACATTAATTTCATATATGTAATAATATGTTATATTTATAGATAAAAATTTAAATATGCATTATATATATATAATACACACACAAATTTATATATAATATATTATTTATTTTATATATATATATATATATATATATACACACACACACACACACACACACAAACATTAACTTCATATATATATGAACTTGTTATATATAAATTTATAAATATTTATACTACCTTTTAATATATTATAATAATTGTAATATATTGTATAATATATTACACATAATTAGTATTAATATAATAATACATATATTATTATACATCATGTTAGACATCATGTTTTAGAATAAAACTATAAAAATATAGCCCGGAGCAACCTTTAAAATTCAGACTTAACAATTTCTGATCATTGATCAAGATCAATAAAAGAAAAAAGTCATTGATTTGACCCAGCAACCCTGATGAAGGCGATTCTCTGGGGATCCTGATGCATCCCAACCAGGGGTGTGAAGTAACGAATTACAAATACTCACGTTACAGTAATTAAGTAGTTTTTATCAGTAATTGTACTTTTTTGAGTAGTTTAAAAATGGTGTACAGTGGGTACGGAAAGTATTCAGACCCCCTTAAATTTTTCACTCTTTGTTATATTGCAGCCATTTGCTAAAATAATTTAAGTGAATTTTTTTCCTCATTAATGCACACACAGCACCCCATATTGACAGAAAAACACATTGTATATATGCTTGCCTATCTACACGGCCTGAAATTTGGTGTGAGGTTGCGGATATTGCGTACAGTGTAAACTCTCGCAAGCGCCACGTTCGGTAAATTCCCACTCACTTATTAGACGCTCGATCTGCGCTGCCTCGTCTCTCTCTCGCGTGCGTTCTACAGCAGTCACTTGGATAAGTTGTTGTTGAACTTGTTGACTTTTGATGAGTTTGAGTGCGTGATGCGCGCTGTGAAAAAGTGTGTTGGAAACACTAATTGAGGACCAAATCTGCACCTTATCGATGACCCGTGGCATTAATATACTGCAGCTGTGCCAGCGCGTGATGTAATAAAACTGCAGCTCGTTAATAAAAGTTTTTTTTATTATTTTATTTTTTTTATCTATTTTATACAATCCGCCTTCATTTAGTAAGTGCACTCGCGCAAAAACAATTTTCAAGTTCAACACTTTTTGTTCCATTCAGTTGTGGATGCTGCTGATTCACCGAGACCGCCGCGGCTCAGCAAAGAGACATGCGTGTGTGTGTGTTTTCCTTTGAAAAAGTTTCCCCAGAAATACCTCGCTATTTAATGCATTTTTCCTTACAAATTGTATAATCAGCGTAACAATTCGAGTAAATGTGTAAAAGGTATGGCATGATGCCATCCTTCTAGAACAATGTGCATTTATGTTAAAATTGTAGCATAAATTATCAAGTTTAGTTATTCTTATTTCTTTATTGCAAAACGCTAAAACTGGCACCGTTTTGGAGAGAAATGGGCTCTCATTTGAACCCATATCATGGTGTGTGATGCTGAACTATGAGTTTCTAATGGTGTTTGTATTTGCACTGTTCTAAACATTAATATTTTATGTGCAACAACAGCAT
>NW_015505642.1:369267-375415 GCF_001515645.1 Sinocyclocheilus grahami | reverse complement strand
TGTGTGTGTGTGTGTGTGTGTGTGTGTGTATATATATATATTGTATATAATATTATATACACACTACTATTAAAGTAGTATATTATTATTATTGTCACTTAAATGTAAAATAAATCTGAATATAACTATGGCACCTCACAGATGTCTCATGTTTTAAAATATAAAATATATAAAAAATATATAAAATATTTAAAAAAAACTATAAAATATAGCCTGGAGCAACCTTTAAATTTCAGACTTAACGGTTTCTGATCATTGACCAAGATCAATGGAGAAAAAAGTCATTGATTTGACTTAGTAACCCTCATGAAGGCGGTCTTGACCCGACCTTAAACATTCTCCTGGGATCCTGACGCATCCCAACACGCGTGGATGCGGACAAGCCTTTATTTAAAGGTCATTAGGCTTTAATTGCACGGCTAATTCCCTGTGAGGAGCGGAAGCGGCACGTCTGGGAAGGGGGAAGTTAAACCATCGTGAATTGAGCTCTTAAAAACCCAGAAAGCCATCAGAGCAGAGATCCACCTCCATTCAAACAGCATCCCACTCAACGCTCGCACCACGTTATTAGATTTAATAAGCCCAAATAGCAGCCCAGGCCCGCGTGTCACTATACAGCCGTTACTTTCCTGCCGACTGCCAAGACTGTTTTGCGCCGGCTTCAGACTGCCAGAGCCAACAATCGCAGATTAGTGAAGCCCTTCTCCCATTTCAACAGAGGTTAATAAAAAGCGACAGGGCTAAGTCTGCTCTGATTAACTATGCTGAGAGATATTAGCGCAGTTTGTTACATCAGATCATTATTGGATTAAACAGCGCGCACGCTCGCACAACAATGAAATTTTCATTTTCCATTTACAAGATGTACACACAAAGCCGGCTCTGGGAGTACACTTGTCAGAACAAAGATGGTATTCTTTTTTTCCCCCTCTTTTTCAAACTGATACTACAGACTGACTATCCTTTCTGCGACATTCCTGGTCAAGCACTTACTGTAATTGTTTTCACAAGAACAAAAAGCAAAGATTAGTAAAGCATTTGCACCAATTAGCCTCAGCAAACACCTTTCGATTGCAACTGTGAAAAAAGGGACCTGTAAAGGTTTAGAGCAAAAAAAAAAAAAAAGGTTTTGATGTGTGTCAGGCACACACACACATTTATCGTTTATTTGAGAAAACTATTACAGTAAGCGCTTGACCCAGGAATGTCGCAGGAAGGATCATCAGACTGTAGTGTCCGTGTGTGTATATATATTATGTATAATATATATAATATTATATAAATATTGAAAATAAATGTGTATATATACATTTATTATAATTTCATAATTTATATATAAATTGTATGGCATATATTAAACGTGTGTGATTATTACAATTATTAATATATATATATATATACTCCTTTATTTCCTTTATTATCCTATATTTTCACAAAACAATTTTTATAATTTATATTCATTTTAATTCTATATTTTATATTCAAATATTTTTAAATATTATAAATAATTATTAAATAGAATTAAGTATATATATATATAAAAATATAAGATATTTAATATATAAAATACTTTTTATAATTGATATATAATTAACAATTATTAATATAATTTTTGTATATATATATATATATATATAATTAATTTGATATATGAATAATTGTAATAATCACACACGTTTAATAGATATCATACAATTTATATATAAATTATGAAATTATAATAAATGTATATATACACATTTATTTTCAATATTTATATAATATTATATATATTATACATAATATACATACACACACGGACACTACAGTCTGATGATCCTTCCTGCGACATTCCTGGGTCAAGCGCTTACTGTAATAGTTTTCTCAAAAACAAAAAGCATTTAGTATATATATTAGTATAGCATTAGCACCAATTTCCCTCAGAGAACACCTTTCGATTGCAACCGTCAAGGATTGCAAGGATCCATAAAGAATTAGAACTAAATAAAAAGCCAGTTTTGATGAGTTTAAGGTGTCTGTTGGGAATTTGGCCTTTTGTTCACAACTTAACCCAGATCATGCACCAACCTAAACCTGACCTAAACCCCGTCCCTAAACCTTCTCTTGACCTTAATCAGCCTACTATCGAAGCTAGTTTCTTTCTACGCAGATTAAAGAGTTGCTTGGGAAAAATCAATGGAGGTCAGTGGAGAAGAGAAGTTATTTCAGCACTGTGTTTATAAGCTTATCATTAGGCCTAATGAGAACAACAACATGAACAGATTAGAAAGTCTATATTTCATAGGAAAGACAATTAAGCTATATCTGAGGACGTCGCCATGAGGGACACGCTTACAAAAGTTGAGCGTTTACTTCAAAATGAAGCGTTTGTGGTACTAAGAGAGCATAAGTGATTGCATCTAAACCAAGCATCACTATTACTCTTATTCTCATTTTAATAAGTGATTAGATCAGCAAGTAACAACCAGCATCCCACACCCTACAGACCAGAATATCACGCAGACTCTTCTGACGTGGACCAGTAAGAAACGAGTGTTGATCTGAAATAAACACAAAATAAAAAAGCTTGCATGAAATAAAATAAACGTCAACAGAAATAAACTTCATTTGTTTCAGCTATAAACATATTTAAAAAAAATTAAATGACAAAACCACAACAAAATAAATACAATTTTAATATTTAAATTAAAATTAAAATTAAAAACAGAAAAATTTAAACTAATTTGAAATATTAATAAAAACTAAAATAGTTCAAATTATACTAAAATAGCTAAAATAGCTAAAACTAATAAAAATGACAAAACAACAACAAAATTAATACAACTTTAATATTTAAATGGAAATGGAATGGAAAAATCTAAATGAATTAATATAGACTAATAGAATATTAACACAAACTGAAAGAAAATTTATTTTAAAACATTTAAAAAATAATAATTGTTGTAATAAGACATTTAAAAAAAATAATAATAATAATAATAATAAAAATGACAAAACCACAACAAAATTCAGACAAATTTAAAATAAAAATAGAAAAATCTAAAATAATTTAAAATATTAATACAATCTAAAATAGTATCTCAATTATAATAAACAAAAGCTAAAATAAAAATTAATAAAATCTATATATAAATATTTTTAAAAAACGATCAAACAGCAACGCTACAACTTTATAAATGAAAATGAAAATAGAAAACAGAAAAATGAAAACTAATGAAATATTAATAAAAACTAAAACAGAATCTCAATGATAATATAATAACACTGATTTAAGGAAAGCAAGATAAGTCTGTTTTCCTTGACAGATATTGAATTGGTGTCTCTTTTGAGTCAACGACAGATCAAATTAAGATCAGCACAGATAGGAGTTTGAACAAACTCCAAAACGGAAACCAGTCAAGTCCTTACTTTCTAGTGAGAACAGAAAACAAAGATGCCATCAACAGCAAGACCACAAAAGCATCATAACACTAGATGTTTAATAGCTTTACGTGAAGAACAGACTGAAATTTAAATCTTTATTTGCTGAAAATCTCCCCGTTTGACTGTAGTTCTGAAATACATTTGCATACATTCAGATCTGATCAGCTTCACTGGTTTTCATGTTTTATTAATGCTGAAGTCTGGTGGCTCAATTTTCCTCTCACAAAGCTATAAATCTTGAACTAACCCTTTAACGTTACCTGGTTACCCTCTTTTTCCTCCACACATTCGTCAATTATCACATGTACCTGTTACGAGCCTTTCACCGTTATTACTCCAGCGATCAGCTGTCCAACTGAGGCAGAAATATTAACTTTTGCTTCAGCTGCCCCACTCTTTTCACCCTCTAAAGAGAGAGGTCTGTCCCTACGAGAGCCAACCCTGCTTCCAACTGCAGAAGAAAGAGTGGGCTTCAATAAGTGTGTCTCTTGGGCCCCCCCCCCCCCCCCCGTCCCATTCCCCGCCATAAATCCTGATGCTTTACGATTAGGTGCATAAAATGAGTCATCCATCTGGACAGTAAATAAAAGCTTGTCAGTGGCCTGACGCCAAGCCTGAGCACAGCTTCCTGTGAATGTGTGGACAGTCTATGTGTGGACAGTCAGACGTCACACCACTGAAACAAGGCTAAAACGGTTCGCATAAATCAGGCAGTGCAGCCACACGATCACATGCTACATGTTAACAACATATGTGCACTGAAAAATATTTGGTGTAGAAGCAAATTTCATTTAGAAATTGCTGGTAAATTTCACAAACAAAAAACAGCAGAAATGAAGTAGAAAAACTGAAATAGTATTTTCTTGTAAAAAGTAAACCGATATTTTCATTTACCACTTCAAAAATCTACCATTTAGAAATCTTTTAAAGGGGTGATATGATGCGATTTCAAGTTCCTAAGTAGATGCATTTACGAATCTTTAAGATTACTTACAACAGAACAGCAATGCATTTTATGGACGACCGTTTCGTGAACCTAGGAGAGGAGGTCATTCTGACTTTGCTATGACAATCTGGCACTTCTGAATCAGTGACTGTAAGTATGTTTTGTTATTAGTTTGAGTATTTGCTATTGACTGTTCAAATGCGGAGATTTGCGCATCGTGTGTGCGCAAGCGAGCAAGAGAGAGAGCGAGAGCGCGAGAGAGAGAGAGAGCACGCGCGAGAGAGAGAGAGCGAGAGCGAGAGAGAGAGCGCGAGACAGAGCATCACATCACAGTGGAGTCAGCTGTCTTAACCGTGGCTTGTGTACTGCAAACACATACCAGCTTCATCACTGTGTCTGTCACGCGACTCTGTTCCCCTTTCAGGCTTGAACTGATGGTAAAACTAATGACATTATTTACTGTCTTTACATTTATTTTGAAAGATGAAGCTCGTGATTATGGTATGGGGTGTTACATTTCCGACGAGTGCTTGTGGTGTTCGGCCAATCACAATGCACTGGGTCAGCTGGCCAATCAGAGCAGACTGCGCTTGTCGGAAGGAGGGACTTTGTAGAAAACGAAGCGTTTGAGAGAGGCGGGGCATAGAGGACCTACAATAATGTACAGTATTTGAAAAATAATGTGTTTTTTGAACATTAAAGCATGTCAACATATTCTGTTACACCAAATACACAAAATATGACCCCTTTAAATCCCACTTCAATTCCAAAATTTTAATTGAGGTAACACACAGGATATAGAATTGCATTTTGAATTAGAATAACAGGAAGCAGAATTAAAACATTTAATATAAATATTACGTAACAAACGTATTATTAAAATTAAAATTAAATTAGAAATGTTGCCTTGACAACTAACTGAATTATTTTTTAGATGAACTACTAAAAATGGCAAACAAAACTTAAATAAATTTGATAATAATAATAATATTATTATAAAACCACTTTTAATATTAAAAAAAAAATTACAAAAAGCACATAACAAAATTACAAAAATTTTAACTAAAATTAAAAAACTGAAAATTATTTCATAATTATTATTTATTATTTCAAATATTAAATAATAAAAGATATATATATATACACATACAGGGTGGACCAAGGGGGACGTCATGACATTTATTATAAAGGGTTTATGTGAAGATTGTTTTCAGTTGACTTAAATAAGAAGCTATTGTTTTTTAAAGTCTAATAAATGTTACTACTATAAATGTTACTGCTACTGTGATGTTGAATGACTGTAGTCAATGTTTAAATATTATGGGAAAAAAACAATTTCCTATACAGGCATCGGTAGTATTGGTATCAGTGATACACGCCTTCAGTCATAAAAAAAATTCCTTTATGTTGTTTCTACAGTAATTTGAAGATCGAATGAAAAATTATTGCAATATAAAAGTATATGTAAAAACTTTAAGGTTAGGTGGGATTAATCGCAAAATTTGAAAAATGTGTGATTCGTTAATATATATATATATATATATCACAATTTGAGTTGAATTACTGAAATAAATGAACTTTTCCATGAGATTCTAATTTATTGAGATACGCCTGTATATATATATATATATATATACACAGGGGTTGGACAATGAAACTGAAACACTGGCCAATATAGAGTTGGAGGTTTCATGGTTATATTTGTGCAGCCTGGTGGCCAATCTTCACTGATTTCACATTCCACCAGTAAGAGCAGAGTGTGAAGGTTGAATTAGCAGA
>NW_015505642.1:367028-369257 GCF_001515645.1 Sinocyclocheilus grahami | reverse complement strand
GCAATAGCACAGTTTTACATAAACTATTGCAATGCACACAACATACTGGGAGACATATCAGAGTTCAAAAGAGGACAAATTGTTGGTGCGCATCTGTGACCAAGACAGCAAGTCTTTGTGGTGTATCGAAAGCCACGGTATCAAGGGTATAGTCAGCATACCACCGTGAAGGACGAACCACATCCAACAGGAGTAACTGTCGATGCAAGAGAAAGCTGTCTGAAAGGGATGTCCGGGTGCTAACCCGGATTGTATCCAAAAAACTTAAAACCACAGCTGCCCAACTCACTGCAGAATTAAATGTGCATCTCAACTCTCCTGTTTCCACCAAAGCTGTTCGTTGGGAGCTCCACAGGGTTAATATACATGGTTGGGCTGCTATAGCCAAACCTTTGGTCACTCGTGCCAATGCCAAACGTCGGTTTCAATGGTGCCAGCAGCGGAAATCTTGGGCTGTGGACAATGTGAATCATGTATTGTTCTCTCATCCGGGAGAGTTACGGTGTGGAGAAGTCCCAAAGAAGCTTACCACCAAGACTGTTGAATGCCCAGAGTGAAGCATGGGGGTGGATCAGTGATGGTTTGAGCTGCAATATCATGGCATTCCCTAGGCCCAATACTTGTGCTAGATGGGCGCGTCACTGCCAAGGACTACTGAACCATTCTGGAGGATCATCTGCACACATGTGGTTCAAACATTGTACCCTGAAGGTGGTGCCGTGTATCAGAATGATAATGCACCAATACACACAGCAAGACTGGTGACAGAGTGGTTTGATGAACATGAAAGTGAAGTTGAACATCTCCCATGGCCTGCACAGTCACCAGATTTGAATATTATTGAGTGACTTTGGGGTGTTTTGGAGGAGCGAGTCAGGAAACGTTTTCCTCAACCAGCATCACATAGAGACCTGGCCACTGTTCTGCAAAAAGAATGGATCAAAATCCCTCTGGCCACTGTGCAGGACTTGTATCTGTCATTCCCAAGACGAATTGATGCTGTATTGGCCGCAAAAGGAGGCCCTACACCGTACTAATAAATTATTGTGGTCTAAAACCAGGTGTTTCAGTTTCATTGTCCAACCCCTGTATACACACACACATACATGGGTCAAGGACATTAAGATGTCCGCATCAAAAAAAATGTAGAAAAGTGATTTTATGTCCATAGAAAGCACATTAAATGTAAGTAAAGTGTCTACTTTTAAGGTTTTAAATACGTTTTTGGAGAATAAATTGTCAAAATTTGATTGAAATAATGTTATATTGTCATTCAGTGTAACATGATATTTGTGTAAAAATTCAAACAACATGCTTAATTTCTGACGTGTACATATTAAAATATATAAAAGAATAAGGGAGCATATTAAATTTGATTGTGTTTTAAAAGAGCAAAAAATTCTTACTGACAAATGGGCAAAACCTAGGATAGTGGTAAAAATTTTAAATTACTCTTTTTTTATTAATCTCTTAATATTTTTAATACCCTTTTTCGTCTTTGACCCACATACATGTATAACTAAAATAACACTGACTGAAATTAAAAGAAATTCATATAACTGCAATAAGTTTTGTCTAGTAAAGGACAGTTTCTTAAAACAAACTGGGAATTATTGCTTAACAAAATTCTTGTCTAAATGTAAAAAATAAGTCTAAAATTTTTAGAAGTTTAAATAGAACCTTATAGACAAACAGATACATCTGTTTGAAATGACACCAACACAAATTTCTAATTTATTATAAAAAATTCTACTTTGTATTTTAATACATTTAAGGACCAGGATGGAAGAACACTTTATTCCCCAGAATTCCATTACCTTGTTAAATTTCTTCCAATTGCAATCTATTTTCACCTGCAGTTCCGAATCAAATTCCAATTCAACTTCCTGTACATTGTGAACAATTCAATTCAAATTTACACGTGACCTGAAAGGGGAATCTTCAATGCTGAATGTACATCGTCAATGTACAGGTTTTAAATGGAGTGATATGATAGATTTGAAACTACACTGAAAAAATGGTTTTTCGAACTTGTAAAAAACAGATTGTTGGAGTAAGTTTTATGTAAAAGCTTTGCATATAAGTAAACACTATTTAATGTTTTATTCAATGTGTTACTTGGAGTTTCTTTGTAATTAATTATTAAATTTAGCCATTACTGAGTGAAAACTGTTTTTTTTATTTCAGTGTAGCTCTGCATGACACGATAATGCGTGATAATAACTTAAA
>NW_015505642.1:366478-366969 GCF_001515645.1 Sinocyclocheilus grahami | reverse complement strand
GCTGCACAGTTGACACAGGAATTGTCACTTGCACAATCGAGGCAGTGCCACATCGTCACTAAAGTTTATAAATTGCATTACTTTTAAATTCTTGCCAGTGTTTAACCATTCAGCGTTCGCGCGCTCTCCTGAAGACCGTGCGCTCAAGCACACTCGCAGCGCACACACATAATGCCAGGTTCACATTACTCCGTTGCAGTGCAGTGCATACGTGGTGCGTATTTTTTTCCGTGCTCATGTTAACGGATTAAAGCGTTCACTGCACACGGTTGCGGCCCGGCAGTGCGTTCTGGAGCGGTGCATCTGCAGCAGTGCAGCGATCGTTTCCGCACCGAGTCTATTTTTGCTGTGCTGCAAGCAAACAATTAAAGTAACAGCACATTGTTTGCAGTAAATATGAACATGGATTGACACGAAAATGTATTAATTACACCATAAATGCATATTATTAAAGTCTACTGTGTTTCACAGTCAACACATATGGCTTTTTG
>NW_015505642.1:350740-366458 GCF_001515645.1 Sinocyclocheilus grahami | reverse complement strand
CGGCTCGTTCTAACACGCCCCCACATATCTACCTCACTATGTGGGAAGATCTGCATAACGCCGCCCAAATGTTCACGCAAAGAAAGAAGGCGTAACTATTATTCTCGCTGTAGTTTTGTTGTTGCCGCTGCCGCCATGTCCTGAAGACGCTGTGTGTTTCGTTGAGAAAGCGAAACTACTTTGTTTGGTCTTCCAAAAGAGGACGATATCGCTTCGTCATGCCTGGAGCTGATCCGTGCTGGTCGCTACATCAACTTCGCACTGTCAATCGCCAGATCGGCTTTCACCGTGGATGAAGCGGAGTCCAGCCCGGGGTCGTCACATGTGGTTACCGCAAGCCCGCCGGCCGCGCCGTTCTCAAGCCCACCGTATAAGTCATTATAATCCGTAAATATGTCCCCACTGGATGCAACAAATGCCTTGTTTATAATGGGTTTTAATGTTTTTGTCTCGTCGCTCCGGCCGGACAGGGCATCACAGTATGGTGAGGGACGTAACATTTCCGTCACACGCTTGAGGAATTCGGCCAATCACAACGCACTGGATAGCTGGCCAATCAGAGCACACCTCGCTTTTCAGAACGATGAGCTTTGTAAAAATCAACGCATTTCAGAAAGGCGGGACATAGAGGAGAAACAATAATGTACAGTATGTGGAAAATAATGTGTTTTTGAACCTTAAACCGCATAAACACATTTTATTTCACCAAATACACAAAATAATGTTCTTTTTAGCAGCATCATATGACCCCTTTAAGCACACAGTTGCAGCAGGAAAATAGCCCGCTGTCACTTTAAGAGCCACATGGATCCAATTTACCGTTACACACGTATTTTCATTCTCAACTCTTTACGTTCATTTATTACATGACCGACGAAGGTATACATGAATAATCACCAAGTGCCGCATTTTGACACATTTTTGCGTGTATTTGACCGTTTAAGCGCGCACCTTGAGCTAAAAGATGACTTTACATGTCCGTGTTCTGTTCCGTCTCTGAGGGCATATATCTTCCTGAGAAGTAGTGCAAGTTCTCTTTCACGCTTTTAAAAACATGAATAACAAATATACTTATATAAATCAAGCACGTTCCATTTTGCAAAAGTCACGTTATATGATTTTACTGATTTGCACGTGAAATTGGGCTTTTATGGAAGAACGAAAGCGCAGCGCTGGAAAAGGGGGCGGAATGGGGGCAGAATAATCGTTTTATCTCGATTATTGTATTTTCATAGTCGTTGGACGCCCAAATTGAAATCAAAATTTTTTTTGATTAATTGCACTGCCCTATTTAGTTTTGTGTGAGAAATGCAGGTTTAACATCGCCAAAACTGATCACAAGACACTCAAGAACTCGCATCTTAATGCACCTCACTGGAATATATGCAAATGAGCTAAGGTGGATGGGAATTTTTCAGTGAATAATGATAAAAATTTCTCACACAAAGCATATAATATTACACATTCATCATTTGAAAAATAAAATAAAATAAATAATAAATAAAAATGCATTTAATGTAAAAAAATGCATCTTTAATTACATATTAATTTAATGCATTTTCATTTTTATTAATGAAATAATGCATTTTATTAATAAAGTACTGCATTTATAAATAAACTAATTATTTTATAAATTTATGTATAAATAAAAATCAAATGTATTAATAAAAAACACAACATATTAATTAAAAAATAAATATATTTTTTTATTTATAAATAACTACATAAACTGACTAATACAATAAAATAATTTATATATAAATAAATAAATCATAAAAATAAAATACATTTTATACATATAACCAAATGCATTACTAAAAAATAACACAATGTATTAATTAAAAATACGCTTTTATTTATACATAAATAAACTACATAAAACGTATTAATAAAAATAACACAAAGTATGAATGCATTTATTTTACTAATACATCTGCTTTATTTTACTTTATTTTATATTAATTAATTTATTTATTTATTTAATTCCAATAAATGAATTTATTTTTAAATAAATACATAAAAGAGATCAACAAGTTTGAGCTAACTATTATATCCATGTTTGTGAAACAGGTGAGGACAGGCGATATTTCCCTCCGCGAGCATCTTGTCTGTCTTCATTCTGATTGGCTATTTAAAGTTACCATCAAACCACGTCAAAACTTTCAAAGAATCAGCCTCAACTCCAACAAACTCCATCGTCATATCCCAGCACTGACTCAACACGACTCTTGTTCATCACACTGCTGTCACGTTACATCACGTCTGTCAATGCGAAAATCTGCACTTCCTATTAGCGGCAAGCAATTCGCAGTTGCTCCCAATTTCAAAACACTGTAAAAATCACAGTCAAGGGGACGTATTTATTATTGCTCTGTGCATGGGGAGGATAGTAGACTGATTTATTGCGCTGCGATGTTAAAAGTAGGACACTTTCACAAGAGGGGGAAGTTCTAAAGAAGAAGTGCGGAGAGCTTATTTGCTATAGGCAAGCAATCAGTGTGGAATTCAAAAGCTAGCCTGGCCTCCAGAGCTCTATAATAAGGGAATGAGATGAGGGTGGGGGGGTATGGGGGGGGGGGTTACCGGCTACACACACAACAACATTTTCCCATGTGACACCATAAAAGTATCTTGAAAGCAAGACCAGCTATTGTCTCTTTGTTCAGACACAGCTATGAGCATGTTTTTATGTGTGGTCCGAAATGCGGCGAGTGAGAGCAAGCTTTCAGGAGACCCGAGCTGCTGTGCTGGTCAGCTGAGGCTATATTAACACAAAGCCCATAAGAACTGGGTACAAGAACAAGATGCTTGACATTTACACACATCACAATATACCCAAATGTAAAACGCAGCAATAGAAGAACATCTTCCTTGCTATTAAAGGCAAAAGCATTCATAAACAAATTACTACTGAAGCAGAACATCATGATTGCACAGAAATCATGCACAATATCTCAAGTCTTCTGAATATGTACAGTAGCTTAGTGTAGGTACAGACTATTCGCTGAAAACCTCTCAAATCTTGTCTGTGGACATGCAAAACATAAACACTCTCGGGTATATGATCAGCGAAAGACAAAAAAGAAGAAGGAAAACCTGCTATAATCATTATTATTACTAAAACACTATTTATTATTATTTAAATTATACAATTTCAATCATTATTGCAATAATTACTATTGCAATAATAAATGTGATGTAAAATATTATTATTATTAATAATAATAATCAAAAATATAATTAACATTATAACATTTAAACAAACGATAAATATTACTATTGCAAATTCAATATTTTAAATACAATTAATACTACTAATAATAATTGTAAAAAATATTTACTATGATTTAAATCATAAAAATTAAACATCAATGTATTACTATTAATAAATGCATTGTAAAATAAAAAAACTGTTGAAATAATAATTATATTATTAATAATAATAATCAAAAATATTATTATCATTATAAAAATTTTACAAACAATAAATAAATATTACTATTGCAATAAATGTACTGTAACATAAAATACAATGTATTACTACTACTAATAATAATTAAAAAAAATATTTATTATGATTTAAATCATAAAAATTCAACTCATCAATAAATTATTATTAATGAATGCATTGTAAAATAAAAAAGGAGTTTCAATAATAACAATAATAATAACAATATTAATAATTTTTACTATGCAGAACAACAGTAGAACTACAATAGTAATATTTATGTCTTAAATCATATAAATATAGAAAATCTAATTCCTGACTCCCGAGTCTAATTCTTAGCGATACAAACATACACATTTAACTCTTATAAGACATATTATCAGTCAAGTCCATTTCTCCATGAATTCATCTGCAGTTACAAACCCAAAACTCCTCGCTCATTATTTCCTACATTACAGTTTCCCTGTAGTGCAATAAAAATGTAATGGCAGTACAGAGATGGATAACAGAGATGGCTTGAACAAAAAAGTTTCAGGAAAACTGTCAGAAGCAGTTGCACGTCTCTGGTCTTTCCTGTCATTTCTCCGCACAGCAAACCAAAGCGACGAACAAGTACTGCAGACAAACTCCAACAGTCCTGCTAATTTGTGAGCGCTGCAGTGAAGCCTGGAGATCTGCATACAGTAAAAAGACAAACAGTCCTGTAAATAAAGACGGCTGTCCGGCAACTGTCTTCCCCGCGACGCCATTATTGACCCTAGTCAGATGCTCTGCTGATTAAAAATTGATCCCTTTGGAAAAATCTAATCAACAGAACAGGATTCTTTCATATGAGGAGGGCACAGCTGCTGACACAAGGGTTGCAGACCTGTTATTAACCCCTGATCCGCAACGCAAACACACACACATGCGCGCTCTCCCTCAAGGCCCCGGCCAGACCGCGACCCAGACGTCTTGAATTATTCAGGAGGCTGCGAGGCTCTGCGGCCACCTCACCTCAATTTATGCAGGCCGCTGCTCTCAATGGACCATCCGGGGGCCCCTGAAGAACGGTCAGCGGAGGGATGGGACCGTTTGAGCTGTCAGGGCCGAGCGACCGGTGGGCTGCTGGCGGGGTGTGAGAATGAATTCATCAGCGAGGGTCACCGCGGGTTAATGATGCCACGCGTCTAGACGGCCGCCGCTCTTGGCCTTTGTCCGAGAGCCAGCTGCGGGTGAGACGGGAAGGCTGGGAATAAGAGCGCTTCCCACGCCACACTGACTAGTGCTATTAAGCTTTAACCACTAGACATGAGGCTCCTGTTCATCACATTTCATCTAAACAAACAGCCAAACGTGATGCTAGTGATGCCAGAATATAAACGCTCTACAACAGCAGCACATCGCTCATATTAAGAGTGATAGTGTACAATATTATAATGTCTTGAGGGCAAAAACCAGCATCAAACATGAGTAAATGGCAAAAATTTACATTTCCATTCATGGCGAGTAAGAATACAGATCAGTCTGAATGCTAAACTGTTGTCAATCAAAAAACATTCCCCAGATTCAACTGATCTCTTTTTTTAGTGCTTCAGAAAAACTTTCAAGTCAAACACATTCCCTGTCAAAAGGAACAGCAGAAGGGAAAAATGCATAAAGTTGCATTGAGATTTGAGTTCATTTCGAGAATCGTACTGATTTTCATTGCTTTATTTAGCCATTAGGATCTTATTTGTTCACTATATAAAGTATACAACTACTGTTCAAAAGTTTAGTTGATTTTGTCTCTTTAGAGAATAACAACATCATAAAGAAAGTCTTTAACATTTATTACTCACTTTACTCACGCGGCTATTCATGCTGGGAGCTCATAAACCCTTATATTATATATAAATGTATGCATATTCAATATAATAATGTGTTTAATGTAAGAAATGTACATTTCTTAGTATTTTTCATAAAAATGATTTAACTTCATTTCATTTATTTTTAATTAACTTAATTTGATTTAATATTTAAAATTTTTACATTAAAAAAATACATTTATTTGTTTATTTTATTTATTTGTATTTGTTTATTCATTTATTTATTACAGTTTTTGGCAATTTTTTTTAAGATTTAGCAACATTCAGCTCATGTAAATACTGGTGATGTCATTTGAAATTGTTCATTAATGACTAGTTAAAGACTAGCCCCTCGTAACTCCCATTTTGGTGTTTGTGACCCAGAAACATGCTGCACATATGAACTGCATGTAACGCTATAAATCCATTTGGATTAATTTGAATAAAAATGTGTTTTCTTTACCAAGAAAGTGGCAAGATGAAAACCACTATTTTCTGTTTCAAACTTTCACGTAGCATCTTTAGGTTATAATAACCTTAAAAATTACAATCCAGATTTAGATTTTCAAAGATTTATTAGAAAACGTTATTATTTTTTCCCCAAAATGCAATAAATCCATGACACTTTTTTTTTTTCAAAATGCAATAAATCCATTGAATCAATATAAAATATATTTTTCATATTGAAACTGTTGAAAATACACAACATAGTAAGTCGATCCACATATGACAGCCTCTGAACTTGGTCAATACTAATCTTATATACAGGCACTGGACTAAAAATACATTCAATCAGTCATCGCTCCCAAAAGGAATTCAACGGGTCATCTTGTTAATGCTATAAATTAATTACAACAATAAAAGAAAATTTCATCATGAACAAGAACATGAACAACAATATCACATTAAACCACAGAAATTCCAAAATGACATTTCCCTTACATTCAACTTCCAAAAGTGCATTCACCTTTGCCACGTTACATTCATTTAGTTGACTAGTGCTATACGCTGTGTTAACAAAAACATTAATGGCATAAATAAAAACACTTACACTGACAAGCTATGCAATATCGCATTTAAAATCGAATGTGACTCATCTGCGATAATGAACGCGATATAGCAGTGATCTACAGCTCTGTGTATTAAATGCCACTCCATCTGAAAGCACATGATGGAGATTTACTATTAATCACAGAACCGGCTTTACTGACGAGATGCACATGACAATCACATGCGATTTATCGTGCAGTCCTAAATTTGTTTGTTGATCACAAAGTACAAAATAGATGAGGAAAACTAGGACGCCAGGTCATTACTGTGTAGAGTGCGTGGAATGGTGCGCTGTGATTGGTTGAGCGGATATATCGCATTCTGCATTTTTTTTAAATGGCGTTTATCACGTTTTGGAACCAAACTCTTGATATATATTATAGGGGTTTAACGGTACCTATATCGTGTACCGAACGGTTCACGGGCAAATTCCAAATTGAAGTGATCATTCCTGTTCCCTTGGAGTGGGGACTTTGGAGTGAGCAGGGCACGTGCCATTACGTAGTCGTTTGGAATGCACTTTCATTTTAAAAAGTTTTATATATATTATTTTTTATATATTATATGGCATATTTTAAAAATGTTTTAAAATATAAAATATCTTTATTGTTGTTAGCATAACTGTTGCAAATAAACGTACATTTTATATTTTAAAAAGTTTTTAAAATATGCTATGTAATATATAAAAAATAATATCTATATTTTTTCATGCCGGTGTCCATCAGTGAATCTGCTGACGGTCACCGTGCTGCGTTGTCACGGGAACATCCCAACTGAAGATAATGAGGAAATTACATCGCTCCCTTTGCCAAGTGCATTCCAAATGACTACATAATGGCACGTGCCCTGCTCACTCCAAAGTCCCCACTCCAAGGGGATAGGAATGATCACTTCCATTTGGAATTTGCCCGTGAACAGATTGGTACACGATACGCATACCGTTACACCCCTAATATATATATATATATATATATATATATATATATATATATATATATATGTATATATAAAACTAATAAAAATGACAAAAGACAATTAAAGCTGTTTCTTTGAGCGTTGAAAGGGCCCTTGCACCCGGAGCCACCTTCACCCGGTGGCCTTAGGAAATAAGTGAATGTTGGGCAATATGCATTTAAAGTGGTAAATATAGGAGTAATATGTCAAAGTCATTTATATGTGCCAAACTTCCTGCTGCCAGCTGGTGGTGCTATGACTATAACTGAATATTGGCACGTAGATGTCTTCAGGCCAGGACTCTGATCCAACAATTTGGGGCAGATTGGACATTGCATGCCTGAGTTACAGCAACTTCCTGTTTCATTGTATTAATAGCATGCTTTAGCAAATAAGCTATGTGCTAGCATGTTTAAACATGTTTCTAGCATGTTGCTAGCCTATTTAACAGTTGATGACGCTTTTTAATATGCTGTTAGGAGTCCATAACAGTGTTAAACATGTCACTTCCTGTTGCCAGCAGGTGGCGCTATGACTATAACTGAATATCGTTATGTAAGTGTGTTCAGGCCAGGGCCCTTATCAAACATGTGAAGTTTGGGGCAGATTGGACATTGCATGCCTGAGTTACAGCAACTTCCTCTTTCATTGTATTAATAGCATGCTTTAGCAAATTAGCTAAGTGTTGCTAACACGCTTTATCATGTCTCTAGCATGTTGCATGTTAAGTTTGGGGCAGATTGGACACTGCATGCCTGAGTTACAGCAACTTCCTCTTTCATTATATTAATAGCATGCTTTAGCAAATTAGCTAAGTGTTGCTAACACGCTTTATCATGTCTCTAGCATGTTGCATGTTAAGTTTGGCACAGATTGGACACTGCATGCCTGAGTTACAGCAACCTCCTGTTTCATTGCATTAATAGCATGCTTTAGCACTTAGCTAAGTGTTGTTAACATGTTTTAGCATGTTTCTAGCATGTTGCTAGCCTATTTAACACTTGCTGACAGTTTTTAATATATTGCTAGGAGTCCATAACAGTGTTAAATATGATACTTCCTGTTGCCATCAGGTGGCGCTGTGACTATAACCGAATATGGGCATGGATACATGTTCAGGACAGAACTCCTATCAAACGTGTGAAGTTTGGGGCAGATTGGACATTGTTTGCCTGATTTACAGCAACTTCCTGTTTAATGGCGAAACATCGAAATTTGTCAGGCTGCCAGGGACACACCCTTGGACGAAAACTCAAGATCTTCGCAATTTAGCATCGCAAAGGCCTTATGATTACTCCCACCAAATTTGAAGATGATCCGATTAAAACTGTAGGTGGAGTTCGTTAAAGTACGAGACCTGAAAATGGCAAAAACTGTGGCACACACAAATTTTGGCACACCCAATTCTGAAACCCATATCAGATGTAAATTTTCACCAGTTCTGATGCGTGTGCAAAGTTTCATGAGTTTTTAAGCATGTTTAGGCCCTCAAAAATGCGATTCATTTTGGAGCAGAAGAAGAAGAAATGGCGCAATTCCTAATAATAAAATAACTTAATAATAATAATAAAATTACTAAAAGTTTAAAATAATTTTTTTTTAAATATAAAATAAAAATGTAAATATAAAAGTAATCAAATAAAAGTTAGTAATCAATTCACATACAGTAAAAGTAAAACTATATTTAATAAAATGTATATTAATATAAATTACTATTGTTATTATCACTCTTTTTATTATTATTATTAATAACAACAATAAGACTATTGTTATTAATAAATAAAAAATTATACTTTAAATCAGTGGTTCTCGATTCCAGTCCTCGCATACCACCGCTCTGCACATTTTGTATGTAACTTATCACTTCAGACATTTGTTCTATTCAACAGTAAGTGCCCTGCGAAGTGGACTTCACAGGATATTCTGCCATGATTCCAGTTCGAAGGGAGCGTATATGTTCCATTCAAAGGGCATTAAAGTGTGCGAGACGTGAATTTAAATAGTATTTATTTACAGAGGTATATTATGTCAGACTTCACACTTCTCTTCTAAGTTTGGTTTGTGTGTGAAGACGCTGCAGGCCTTGGTGTAGTGCAAATCTGTGAATGAATGTTCCGAAGTGAAGTAAACTTCAACGGATTTCCCCTGCTCAGGGAGTAGGGAGCAGTGAACACTGTTTAGGGACCCTGTCAATCGGAACACAGTTCATGATGGAGCTCTCTTCTAACGAGCTGATGATCTGAATCAGGAGTGTTAAATAAGAAAGATGCACTGGAATTGAGAAGCACTGCTTTAAATAAATAAATCAAAACCAAAAAACTTTTTTTTTTTTTCAGATGCATGGGGAAAATAAAGAGGCTTGAAAGTGCTTCAGTGTAGACGGACTGTAATGGTACCAGTGTTGTTGGTTTGGAAAATTTTCATGGTGAAGACATTATCCCAGACAGAGATGTTAGCGGTTCAAGACCAGAAGGTTTAAGAGGCCACTGCAAAGCCAATTTTCCAGCCCAGAATCATGGAAATGTGTGGAATGAGGACCCTACAGAGGACGGACATCAGACCATCCAGCAGTTATTGTACACTGGATTTGTTGAATATAATAATCAACAGACAGCTTGTCAAAGGGATGTGAGCGCTTGTGCTGCTGGTGGTGGAACAGCTGTGAAGCGGCTCCCCAGAAAAGCATTCTGGGATTAATGCACAGGTCAAAAGACTATCTCAACTAAAGATGCTTCATATGGTGCTTTGATCGTTTCCAGCTCAGAGCTGGTGGAAACCATACAGACAGCTCCTGTATTTACAGACTGTGAGCTTTCAGTGCAAGAACTGTGAACGGTTCAACTGAAATGACATTGATTTATAGCACCACATATATAAGCTGCCATCAAACCAAAATAATAGCTTATATTCTATGGAAAATAACCTGTCGATACATAAACAGCGAAACGCCGGAGCCACCAGCACAAAACGTGTTCCCTTTTGAGAGAAAGATCTAGAAAAATTTCAAAACAAACCATTAAAATGTTTGAGCTCCGTGTAAGATGATTGAGTTAGCAGCAGGCTTTAGCTTTGCCAACACATTCATCCAGTCATGCTTTTGGAAGGCAAATTGTATTTTCACCAAATTGATTTTCTCCTCATTGATTTTCTTATTTTACAAAGGCATTTTGTGTGGCACAGTCCTCTGTTTCAGTAACGTCAGTCATCTTGGCGCAATAACCAAACCTGGGCAGGTACCGCACTGAAACCTGGCAGATAATGGTGCACAATTCTGCGATGCACCACTGTGCATCAGCAAAACTACACTTCCATTCTTAAGTCAAGTGCACACTACAAGAATCAAGCTCGTCGCCCTTTGATATTTTGCGTCTGCGACTAAAAGCCCTGCATCACAGCCAACGAAATCTGGCAAAAGAGCAGCAGCAATGGCAAAGAGTAATAGCTAAAGAAACTGAGAGAGCAAACAATATGCAGTATATACTTGATTTTTATTCATGAAAGATGGGCTGAAAAAAAAATTGTGCAAGTTGTTCATAAAACCATTTTTACAAAAAGTGTTGCATGCAACTGAGTGTGACTAGTGGTCGACCGATATTGTTTTTTTGACAGCCGATGCTGATGCCGATATCTTGGAAAGTAGGGTGGCCGGTGGCCGATATAAAGCCGATATCATTTTATTTATTTTAATTAATATTTAAGAAATTTGAAATCATTTGAAAATGGATTAAAAAATAAATGTGTAAAATAAACATACTTATACTTGAAATGACAAAGTATTTTTCACAAATAAATTAATATTTAATAAAAAATAATTAAAAAAGGAAATAAACACTGTAACCAACAGGGCACTCAGTAAACTGGGAAGTTTGTGTGCATTGGGAATCATATTTTTTCGAATAAAGCCAAGGTAACACTCATTTTACATACAGCACACAGTGGAAATGACATGAATATGGCAGTGGGCAAATGCATAAAGCGCAGCATAATTTGAACTCACAAGTTTAAAGTTTGTCGATCGCACGTCTCCAGTGAAGCTGAACTCTCCTCCTGTCCACATTCAATTCACACGGACCGAAAGTCACACAGAGAACACGCGATCATGCAGGTCACATGCACACTTCACAAGATCTCACAACTGGATCCGACTAAGTTTGCAAGGTTTTTGAAATTAGATGTTCATTAGTCATTCAAATTTGTTTAAATTATATAAATGTGTATTTGCTGAATGCTGACGGCAAACGAGAAAGTATTATAATGTTTGCCTTTCTATTACTAATAATATAAAAGCAATCATTATAATACTTTTTGTATACATTTTAATTCCTTTGGTTAACAGTTCTATCTGATTATTACAGATTTCTGTCCGTATTAGACAGAACTGTTAACGACAACATCGAACAAGGAGAATGTGAACACTGTGTGCGCAGGAGCTGCCGTTCTCAGCGCCATCAAAATAAAAGTCCTATCTTGAACGCATCGGCTCAACAGAAAAACTTATCGGTCGATGCCGATATATCGGCCTTGGCGCTATATCGGTCGACCACTAAGTGTGACAATTTAGAAAATGAAAAATTGTGCAATTTACTCACTCTCAAGTCAATCTAAAGCTGTAGAACTCGCTTTCTTCTGTGGAAAACAAAAGATATTTTGATCATGTAATGAAAGTTAATGGGGTCCAAAACTACGATTTTACATAACTAGGATTTTCATTTTTGGGTGAACTACCCCTTTAAGGTTTCGCAAACAATTTACATGAATTAACATGGCTTGTGTTTGATGAATAAGGCTTTGTGTGTGAAACAGTATGCAGTGCTAAACACCTCACACAGTAGTATACTACACTGTTGACACGCGGTCTCAGAATGTCACATGATTGATTCAGCGAATGATGTGCGGTTACCTCAGAAATACTTCTGCATTTTTAATCAAATTTTGTGTAAAAATGCCTTAACATTTTGTCAAGATTATGTTAAAATCACAACAAATATTTTTTTCTGGTTCATTCATCACACTGGACCTGAAAGGTCAAGTTGGGTGCATTGCATTGCGGGATACTGTCTCAAACCATTTTCATTTTAGTTTAAGTTTTAGTAATTTTGTTGTGCGCATTTGTTATTTTTATTTCTATTTAGCTTTATTTTATTTTTATTTTAGTGTCAGTTTTTAGTAATTTTAGTACTTCAACACAAACTAATTTTATTTCAGTTAATTGACTAATTTTCATTTAAGTTTTTCCATCTACCATCTGTTACATTTTAGATGTCCCTAAGGCAATTTTTCTACTTTATTTTAGTTTTAGTAGTTTTTGTACTTCGACTTAAACGTACTTCAATTAGATACCAAGGCAAAGCATTATATATATATATATATATATATATATATATATATATATATATATATATATATATTTAATTATTTATTTATTTATACATTATTATTATTTTTCAATCAAATATCCATACTTTCTATTATTTCAGATTTACTTCAGTTACCATTTGTCATTTTTATTTTGTTGTTGTTTCAATTGAGTTTTTCTATTTTCTAATTTTAGTATTTCAACTCAAACTCATTTCATTTCAGTTAGCTGCCAAGGCAACCAGGCAAGTTTTTCCATCTAATACCTAAATTCAATTTTATTTCAGATTTATTTCAGTCACCAAAAAATATTTTAATAGTTTTAGTTAACAATAGCACTGTACAAAACCTGAACTTACAGAAACATGCACAATCCGTATGGGACGCTCACACTGAAAGCGTCAAAGCAACCTGAAGTCATTCATTTTCAATGAGACGCCACTGGCATTGGGATTAAGTTTCATTTTTATGCAAATATGCAACGACAAAATGCTGCGACAACCAATGGGAGCGCACAAAGGGAAGATCATGTGATCAATTACCAAGGTTTGACTTCAAAAGCCACTACAACATCACTTTGTTTGGCTGCTGCAGTCAAGTAGGAATACCTACAGTGCAAGTAGCATGTCCATGTGTTTCAGGATGAGGGGCCGAACAGATTAGAGCTGTGGCTGGAGAGCAAGACCCCATCGCGATGACCCTCATCTCACATTTACCCCCTGTCGCCGTGGCCCGAGAGAAACGGCCGGCTCGTGCCCTCTCCAGCAAGGCCTGCAGCGGCGTTTAGTAAAACCTGCTGCTCTTGATAGGGGCACGGAGATGGAGATGCAACGGAGAGAGAGGGAGAGGAAGAAGAGAAAGAGAGGGGGTCCCTAGAGAGCTGAACAATCAGACAATTTCAAGATCACGAAGCATTAAACCAATCCCGGCAGGGTACACTAATTAAACAGCCGGGCCCAGCACCGCCAACCAATCCCCACAGAGCAATTAAATCCATCCCCTCTAAAACACTGTGGAACCTGTCTGGGGAAAACCACGGAGAGAAAGCGAGAAGAAAAAACATAAAATTCATCTGGAGAGAGCGAGAGAGGGGGGAATGCAGTAAGCTTCTAACAAGGGGAATTGAACGGGAACGATTCAATTCGACGCTTTGTTCTCCCGTCTTTATTTTTTTTAATTACTACAGTCAAAACGCCCCAAAAACTATTTTCTTGAAGACCCTGAGACCACCAGTGTCATACAAAAAGTATGACCCCGCCGTTAATTCATATAAAAGAGTTCAGGAAGCACTTCCAGACTCTGAAAAAAATGACGAACAACCGCCTGGAGCTCCTTAATAAACCAGCGGAGATGATCACGGTGTCATCGAGCACAATCTATTCACCGGCGCACTGATCAAAATCATCCCAGAATGAAAAACGACTCCATCATCCGTCAAAGAGCTCCTGGGCGACTCCGGATAACTTCCCAAATCCAAATTACATTGGAAAAACGCGCATAATAACATCACTATCATCAAAGATCACATTTGCAATCCATATCAACTTCCTGTTTATTGCAATATGCTTCACGAAACATGCTAGCAATGCTGAAGCTGTGTAGAGCGACACCAAACAATGAAAAAAACCTGCATTTATACATGATTTGAAAGTGGTTTGACTAATTAAATAATTAAAAAGAGATGCGGAAATGAAAGCAAGGATCTCTAGGAGCGTTTCGTCTGCAGTTTGTATGCGTGTGGCCCTGTGTGGCTGCATCTAAACTGCCCTTTGGCGTGTCGAGGCGTCCCACTGGTTCCAGTCAGAACTGATTTTCACTGTTTCTCTCTGAAGCCGTTATGTAAACACTAGAAATGACAATTCAAAAAAGGGGATAGACTACGGATAAACTGCATTTAGATCTGCTTAGCAGGGAAGCACACGCATTACATGCAAATTTAATGCACGCTACATGCCACCACACATACAAGAAACGTGATTTTGTTCATATAATACAAGCCTTACACAAAAACGATGCCACTGTGATTGGATATATACAAAGATACTGAAAATTTACACTACTGTTCAAAAGCTTGGGGTTTGGGATTTTAAAATGTTTATGAAAGAAATCTCTTCTGCATTTATTTGATCAAAAATACCGTAAAATCACCAATATTGTAAAATATTTTTACAATTTAAAATAACTGTTTTTATATATGAATTTATTTTGAGTTGTAATTTATTTCTGTGATCAAAGCTGAATTTTCAGCATCATTACTCCAGTCTTCAGTGTCACATGGTCTTCAGAAATAATTCTATTATGCTGATTTGCTGCTCAAGAAACATTTCCTATTGGTTTCAATGTTGAAAACAGTCGTGCTGCTTCATATTTTTGAGGATTCTTTATGAATAGAAAGTTCAAAATAAAAGCATTTATTTGATGTTTTTTTCTGCACAATGGTGATGATTTCCTTACCAAATAGTATTCCTTTTTAGAGCTGATCGACATTCTGGTGAGCTACATTGTTTTTGCATGATACAGTGATTTTTAGTTCTACTTCACTGGGTGGAAAAAAAGAAAAACACATTACACGTGCAGCCACTCACACACAATCATGGGGTCTCCTTTATCCCTGAAGGGCAGAATGGACAATAGAGAGCTGAATTATGGTGACTGAAGAACTGGCTGATATAAAAGAGGCATAGAGAGAGCAGGAGAAGAAGAATGGAGGGGATTCAATAAGGCCTCTGTAAAATGAACAAGAAAGGCCGGTGCTCAATACATCTGCCATCAGACAGTCAAAACAAATAAAGAGGGCCGCTGTACAGGTACACAGCTCAATATGGCCTCACTCGCTGGGCTTCGGCTGCCAGCGGGGAGAAGACACAGCTATATACTCCAACAGATGAGCCATTAGCTCTCTTTCTCTCTCTCTCTCTCTCTTCCTCACGATCTGGTTTATGGGGCCTCTATCAGGTTTAGGCAGACGTCGAGAGCCTGGCCTTTACCTCGTCGGTGCGCTAGACTAATGTCTCCCCGAAGTTTTGTTAAAACCTCATTATTTACTGAAGTGCCGAGACCATCGCCATCCCCGAGAGTGTGAGCG
>NW_015505642.1:337651-350588 GCF_001515645.1 Sinocyclocheilus grahami | reverse complement strand
AGACAAAGCAATATATATATATATATATATATATATATATATATATATATATATATATATATATATTTAATTATTTATTTATTTATACATTATTATTATTTTTCAATCAAATATCCATACTTTCTATTATTTCAGATTTACTTCAGTTACCATTTGTCATTTTTATTTTGTTGTTGTTTCAATTGAGTTTTTCTATTTTCTAATTTTAGTATTTCAACTCAAACTCATTTCATTTCAGTTAGCTGCCAAGGCAACCAGGCAAGTTTTTCCATCTAATACCTAAATTCAATTTTATTTCAGATTTATTTCAGTCACCAAAAAATATTTTAATAGTTTTAGTTAACAATAGCACTGTACAAAACCTGAACTTACAGAAACATGCACAATCCGTATGGGACGCTCACACTGAAAGCGTCAAAGCAACCTGAAGTCATTCATTTTCAATGAGACGCCACTGGCATTGGGATTAAGTTTCATTTTTATGCAAATATGCAACGACAAAATGCTGCGACAACCAATGGGAGCGCACAAAGGGAAGATCATGTGATCAATTACCAAGGTTTGACTTCAAAAGCCACTACAACATCACTTTGTTTGGCTGCTGCAGTCAAGTAGGAATACCTACAGTGCAAGTAGCATGTCCATGTGTTTCAGGATGAGGGGCCGAACAGATTAGAGCTGTGGCTGGAGAGCAAGACCCCATCGCGATGACCCTCATCTCACATTTACCCCCTGTCGCCGTGGCCCGAGAGAAACGGCCGGCTCGTGCCCTCTCCAGCAAGGCCTGCAGCGGCATTTAGCAAAACCTGCTGCTCTCAATAAGGGCACGGAGATGGAGAAGCAACGGAGAGAGAGCGAGAGGAAGAAGAGAAAGAGAGGGGGTCCCTAGAGGGCTGAACAATCAGACAATTTCAAGATCACGAAGCATTAAACCAATCCCGGCAGGGTACACTAATTAAACAGCCGGGCCTAGCACCGTCAACCAATCCCCACAGAGCAATTAAATCCATCCCCTCTAAAACACTGTGGAACCTGTCTGGGGAAAACCACGGAGAGAAAGAGAGAAGAAAAAACATAAAATTCATCTGGAGAGAGCGAGAGAGGGGGAAATGCAGTAAGCTTCTAACAAGGGGAATTGAACGGGAACGATTCAATTCGACGCTTTGTTCTCCCGTCTTTATTTTTTTTAATTACTACAGTCAAAACGCCCCAAAAACTATTTTCTTGAAGACCCTGAGACCACCAGTGTCATACAAAAAGTATGACCCCGCCGTTAATTCATATAAAAGAGTTCAGGAAGCACTTCCAGACTCTGAAAAAAATGACGAACAACCGCCTGGAGCTCCTTAATAAACCAGCGGAGATGATCACGGTGTCATCGAGCACAATCTATTCACCGGCGCACTGATCAAAATCATCCCAGAATGAAAAACGACTCCATCATCCGTCAAAGAGCTCCTGGGCGACTCCGGATAACTTCCCAAATCCAAATTACATTGGAAAAACGCGCATAATAACATCACTATCATCAAAGATCACATTTGCAATCCATATCAACTTCCTGTTTATTGCAATATGCTTCACGAAACATGCTAGCAATGCTGAAGCTGTGTAGAGCGACACCAAACAATGAAAAAAACCTGCATTTATACATGATTTGAAAGTGGTTTGACTAATTAAATAATTAAAAAGAGATGCAGAAATGAAAGCAAGGATCTCTAGGAGCGTTTCGTCTGCAGTTTGTATGCGTGTGGCCCTGTGTGGCTGCATCTAAACTGGCCTTTGGCGTGTCGAGGCGTCCCACTGGTTCCAGTCAGAACTGATTTTCACTGTTTCTCTCTGAAGCCGTTATGTAAACACTAGAAATGACAATTCAAAAAAGGGGATAGACTACGGATAAACTGCATTTAGATCTGCTTAGCAGGGAAGCACACGCATTACATGCAAATTTAATGCACGCTACATGCCACCACACATACAAGAAACGTGATTTTGTTCATATAATACAAGCCTTACACAAAAACGATGCCACTGTGATTGGATATATACAAAGATACTGAAAATTTACACTACTGTTCAAAAGCTTGGGGTTTGGGATTTTAAAATGTTTATGAAAGAAATCTCTTCTGCATTTATTTGATCAAAAATACCGTAAAATCACCAATATTGTAAAATATTTTTACAATTTAAAATAACTGTTTTTATATATGAATTTATTTTGAGTTGTAATTTATTTCTGTGATCAAAGCTGAATTTTCAGCATCATTACTCCAGTCTTCAGTGTCACATGGTCTTCAGAAATAATTCTATTATGCTGATTTGCTGCTCAAGAAACATTTCCTATTGGTTTCAATGTTGAAAACAGTCGTGCTGCTTCATATTTTTGAGGATTCTTTATGAATAGAAAGTTCAAAATAAAAGCATTTATTTGATGTTTTTTTCTGCACAATGGTGATGATTTCCTTACCAAATAGTATTCCTTTTTAGAGCTGATCGACATTCTGGTGAGCTACATTGTTTTTGCATGATACAGTGATTTTTAGTTCTACTTCACTGGGTGGAAAAAAAGAAAAACACATTACACGTGCAGCCACTCACACACAATCATGGGGTCTCCTTTATCCCTGAAGGGCAGAATGGACAATAGAGAGCTGAATTATGGTGACTGAAGAACTGGCTGATATAAAAGAGGCATAGAGAGAGCAGGAGAAGAAGAATGGAGGGGATTCAATAAGGCCTCTGTAAAATGAACAAGAAAGGCCGGTGCTCAATACATCTGCCATCAGACAGTCAAAACAAATAAAGAGGGCCGCCGTACAGGTACACAGCTCAATATGGCCTCACTCGCTGGGCTTCGGCTGCCAGCGGGGAGAAGACACAGCTATATACTCCAACAGATGAGCCATTAGCTCTCTTTCTCTCTCTCTCTCTCTCTTCCTCACGATCTGGTTTATGGGGCCTCTATCAGGTTTAGGCAGACGTCGAGAGCCTGGCCTTTACCTCGTCGGTGCGCTAGACTAATGTCTCCCCGAAGTTTTGTTAAAACCTCATTATTTACTGAAGTGCCGAGACCATCGCCATCCCCGAGAGTGTGAGCGCGCCGGGTATTAATATGAAAATGCAGAGATTCATTGCCATGGCGAACTATCAGACTCCAGCGCAGATCGATGGGGGAAAAATTGAGGATCTGTGCTTTTGGGACATCGTTAAGGATTTAGAGGAGAAACCGGCTTAAACAGGAAGTGTCTGTCATGGTTTAGCTGTGTGTGTGTGTGTGTGTGTGTGTGTGTGTGTGTGTGGCACCTCAAACACATGCGTGAGGGTCAGCAGTGTGATCTGTCAATGCAAATCTCCTTACGTGTGGCGCTTATGACTAATTCATGCAGCTTCCAGTGATACTAGTCAATCCGCAAATGAATCATTCTGCTGAACTGATTCTTTTTAATGATTCAGTTGAACTGATTTGCTAAATATGTTGAAGTATAGGGGTTTTGAAAAGATTTTTAACAACATTATTAAGACTCTTATGAATATATATATATATATATATATATATATATAGGAAAAGTTTGGGACAATAAAACAACAAAATATGACAAACTATAACTTAAATAAAACTAAATACCTCAAATAAACAAGAATACTCAGAAATATTACTACAAAATGAAAATTTGTAATTTTACTACAAAAATGTAAAATGTCACGCAGGAATGAGTGATACTTTTGATTTGAATTCTCAAAAGAATTGGTGAATCAGTTCCAACTGATTCTTTGAACAGGTTCAGCTGATTCATTTTAATGATTTTGTTGAACCAATTTGCAAAAGATGCTGAAGTTTAATATAGAGTTAAGGTTTTGAAAATATTAACAACTACAACATTATTGAGAATATTATGTTAGTAATTGTTGTAATGTTTCAAACAATAAACAACAAAATATATAACCTAAATCACAAAAAAAAATATTAATCAACAAATAAACAGGAATAATTTGCTATTTTACTACAAAAAAAATATATAAAACGTCACGCAGTAATGTGAAAGATTCTTTTCTTCAATTCTCAAAAGAATCAGTGCTTTGATTCTTTGAATAGACTCAACTGATTCTTTTTAATGATTCAGCTGAACAAACATGCAAAACATGCTGAAGTTTTATCCTTCGGGTTAAAAGTTTTAAAAAAATACTGTTAACAGCAACAACACTGGGAACATTATGAACAATATTAGGTTTTTAACCCGGCTGTTTAACCTCAAAAGAATCAGTGAATCATTTTTTGAACATGTTCACTGAAACAAATGAACCAATTTGCTAAAATGAATCAGACTGAATCAAAAGTGAGCGCTCACCCATGCAAAACCCACAGCCATGATTTCAGGCTGTTATGGGTCTTTGCCAAGGCATTGCTAATAAGGTATTGTGTGTGGTTGCTAGGTAGTGTCTTACTATTCGAGCAAACAGACCGGCTAATGCTAATAACTCATTGGCTTTGTGTAGTTAAAGAAATAAGCCACTAATGTAGCAAAACAGTGCACCGTGCTATCAAAGCACATGCACGGAGGGTTAATCCAGGAACAGTGGAGGTGAATGGGGGAAAATAAGTGTGGACAGGTATGAAAATCGAGCCCTAGGAGGGTCACAGCGATTAAGAGGCTGTTTTATGACAGACCGGCTCTCTCACTCGGTGAATAGGCAACCCGGCGCTGAGCAAAAACCGGTTTATCATTCCTCTCCGCGTGCTGAAGTATCCGCTTTGAAGTCTCGAGCGCTAATTCTACAGAGGAAGGTTAAACTGCTTAAATCTTGAGTCAGTTTCACTTCTCCTCTAATGTTGTCGGCTGAGCGGGAGGGGAATGTGACTCTGGGATCCTCACAACTCAATTTGCAGACGCCGTAAAAGCCTTTTCTCGACGCTTTTCTCTCCTCTTTGTTTCCTCCGCCGAAGGTTCACAGAGAGAGATGGAATTTCCATTCTGCCAGCCTCATGGATAAGAGATTGTTCTAGGCAGCAGGGTGAGACATTAGGGTGCACACTTATGGAAATGTTTGTTTCTCAGCACAGACGGAAGCTCTCGTGGTGAATATGAGTTTATAATTGCCTAATTCGACACAGATTAGCTTTTCAAAACAATCTAATGATGGTCAGTGCAAACACGCACACATACGAGTCGATTTAATTACTTCCCGATTCACATGCCTAATGGCCTCATACATGCACAAGCACTGCTCCTCATAATTAATATGCGTCGAGATACCAAACGGTGAGCAAAATGTCACAAAAAAGTTTAAACAATTTAAAATGTGTTACAATGATTCTTGCATCGTTATGAAGCTGGTTCTCATCTGAAAAACCAATCAAACACATTGGCATATCAGTAATGAACTAACAATGTATGCAAAAGTCTGCAACTACTAGCAGATATTCTAACAAAAAAGTAACTTCAAAGAATTTCATGCATCTTACTGCGGATTAATATGCATCGATACTCCATACCGTGAGCAAAATATCACAATTTTCTTTTAAACAATTTGAAATCTGCGTTACGTTTCTTGCATCGTTATAAAGCACAAATGAACAGCTTCTCATCTAAAGAACCAAGCAACCATTCACAAATCAGTCCTGAACCTACAATGTATGCACAAATCTGTAAACACTAGCAGATCTTCTAACAATGGCGAAGAGTAACTTTAAAGAGTCTGATGCATCTTAAATGTGGATAAATATGCGCTGGGACTCCAAACTGTGGGCAAAATGTCACATTAAGAAAAAAAGGCTAAACAATTACATCATTATGAAGCACAATTGAGCTGGTTCTCAGTTAAAGAATGAATCAAACATTCACAAATCAGACCTGAATGTACAACATACTCAATACTACTTCTGTAAACACTAGCAGATCTTTTTACAATGGCAAACAGTTACTTTAAAGAGTTTGATGCATGGGAATGGGAATAAACAGGCAACCAATTTTATTTTTTAATTCATGTGTATAGTATCTATTAAACCATCATATATGATTGTCATGCATTAGTGCAGCATAAACTGTCTGTAGTTCTGTTGTGCTACCGGTTAGTAAACGTTGCTGAGGTTTCCTCTCGACAACAGCATTTTATCCCTGCAAATCCGAGTGCCTTGCAGAATATCTGTAAACCGTTTCCAGATCCAGCGTATCTGACAGCAACAATAACAGCAATAAACATAGATCCCCCTCCACCGTGAATGAATTTGGAGTTGAAATGAGTCTTTTTCACGGCCAATTGGAGCTGGTTGGGGAAAAGCTCTGAGCAAACTACAGCACAAAGAGGCCACACACACAGAGGAGAGATGGCACTGTTAGACGTTATTACAGTCAGGTTTTGTGGTGTAAAGATGACATGCAAACACCTGAGTCATGCAAAACGTGGTCCCTGAGAAACTGCAAAAATAACCAAAAAAACTGACAGCACACTACAGCCTAAGACTCAAAAGTGAAGCATGTCATCTTTGCACCACAATGAACCCTTTTCACATTTCTGGGGTCGTCACAGTTGTGGAAACTTCTACAGTGGTGAACTAGTTTTCTGTAATTTAATGCCAGGTTAATATAACACAAAGTACAGTGTACATTCTACATGTAAATAAAATGTAAAAAAATAAAAATATTAAAACTAAAAAAAACTTTGCTAGGTTTACAATGTTAAAAACTGCTAAAACATGTCATAGCATTCATGGTTTCCAAACAGGTTTCCATCGAACATGTCATGACATGATCTGTTTTGCATAAACAAACAAAGAGATGAGCTCTTCTCAAAGTCAACCTACAAATGTCTTTCTTAAGCGGAAACATAATCTACGCATGTATACGAACATGTGATACGAAAGCATGATTTCATGCTTTGTTGCATTACGAATTTAGTAGGGCAGTGTATCAGCAAGAATCTGGCGATACGATACGTATCACGATACAGGGGTTGCAATACAATACTGTAAGCAAGACAATATATTTGGATATTTCTTATTTTAGGAATAGGAGAATAGGATATAATTTTAGGAAACCGGTCATTTAGAACACACCACGATATGCTAACCTTAGCAAAAAAAATAAATTTACACATATATATATACAGTGGGTACGGAAAGTATTCAGACCCCCTTAAAATTTTCACTCTTTGTTATATTGCAGCCATTTGCTAAAATCATTTAAGTTGATTTTTTTTCCTCATTAATGTACACACAGCACCCCATATTGACAGAAAAACACAGAATTGTTGACATTTTTGCAGATTTATTAAAAAAGAAAAACTGAAATATCACATGGTCCTAAGTATTCAGACCCTTTGCTGTGACACTCATATATTTAACTCAGGTCCTGTCCATTTCTTCTGATCATCCTTGAGAGGGTTCTACGCCTGCATTTGAGTCCAGCTGTGTTTGATTATACTATTTTTTATTTTTTTTACCAAAACACAGTGGATTCTGCATTTGCATTAATCTGTCTCTATAACATTTAACGCTATTGAACCACTTTTTGTGCAGTACGAGTAAAGGGGGAACAATTAAGTGCTTGTAGGAGTTAGGGCTGTGCAATTAATCACATGCGATTGTCAAGCGCATCTTGTCAGTAAAGCCGGTTCCGTGATTGGTAGTAAATCGCCATCACCTGCTTTCAGATGGAGCGGCATTTAATACACTGAGCCATAGTTCACTGACAAGCTAGGCAATATCGCGTTCATAATTGAATGCGATTCATCTGCGATTATGAATGCAATATTGCCTAATTGTCAGTGAACTATGGCTCTGTGTAGTAAATGCCGCTCCATCTGAAAGCAGGTGATGGCGATTTAATACCATTCACGGGATCGGCTTTACTGACGAGATGCGCATGACAATCGCATGCAATTAATTGCACAGTGCTAACAAGAGTTAGACTTGACTGATCATGGGTCGAGAGGAGGGATGACCTACAAGACCATGGTGGAGGATTTGCTACTCAGCAGATCCGGAGCTCATTGACAAATATCTTATATCGTAAGATGCACTCCCTTTACACAGAGTGCGCGTGATCGCGAAATCGAAAGTGAAATTGAACAGCGCACTCCCCATTGATAGCGGCTCCCTGATACGCGAAAATGATATGTAATATTAGAATGTTTGCGGGAGCGGGCGGGACTGGACAAACCTTGCAGGAGCGGAATGCACACGTTGTCACTGTTTAAGTTCAGAGGTAAGAAGACTGCTATCTAGCAGTCAGGATATAAACTCAAAACGAAACAACGGCTGTGAATCTTGTATACATTTTTTTTTTAAATATCGATATTGCGTTTTTGAGAATCAATACAGTATCGCCAAACAAAATATTTCAATACTCACGTTTATATATTTATATATATATGTATATATATATATATAAATGACAAAACAACAAAAATGTACTAAAAAAATTAATTAAAATTAAAGTGAAAACATTTTCAAAATATTAACAAAAACTACAACAGTAGGCTATATCAATGATACTTAAATAGCGCTGGTTTATAGCTAGCTACCTGAAAAACAATATTTGAAGAAAACTCCATTTCAATCGATGTACGTTAAAAGATGGTTCAGTCAAAAACATTTAAAATCGTCATTTACTCCCTCTACTAAACTATCACTTATAAACAGCAGGACTGCACACTTGAAATGCATTAGCCAAGCATTCCGTGAGCATTCGAATAGTTGTGTAGTCTCTGCACCTTAAACTGGGACAGGAAAAAGTTTTTGAACAAACAAATGACAGGAAAGACACGACAGAACACAAATATTCCAAATTTAACAGTCTTAATTGTAATAGTTTGATTTATGTGTCATAATATAAAAATGAAGTACCAATTGCATATTTGGTATCACCAATGCTCTGCACACTCTGGGACAAAAGAGGACAGTCTGTTTGCACAGGGATCTTGTTAGCCTGCTCCCTATTGGTCAGATCTGTCCTAAAAGAGACTAGCAGGGACCTTTTGGCCTGTCCTTTCTACGAGCGCCCACGGAAATGCCATCTGGCTGGTGTGAATTATTACCACGGCAACGGCCATGTGACCTGAGACCAGTGGAAACCAAGGTCACCAAAACCTGTAGCCCGTCTATTTCTGTGTCATCTCTTTTATGAGGTTAGAAGAACCCGGCGTCCGTTCTTACGAGGACGTGTCCTATCGCTTAGGAAACAGATTAAATGAGAAACATCATTCAGTGTCGTTCTCATCTTCAGTTCACAGTATAACAAGTCTCAAACAAGGTCATTAAAATTTTTAAAAAGATACTAGCAGCAACAAATTATTTTCTAAGAAGTTAACAGAAACAGAATTTTTTTTTAAATATATATATATATATATGTGTGTGTGTGTAAAATGTCTTTATTAAAGTGTGTGTGTGTGTGGCTGTATATATATATATATATATATATATATATTTATATTTATTTATTTCTTATATGCATATTTTTTTTTTTTTTAGATTTTACACACATAATATAATACACACACATATTTATAATATATATATAACATTATTATTTCATTATTATTACTTTAAGTATTACATTATTACAACTATTTCTTTATTTTTTATATTATAAATGACAATAAAATGATTTTTAAAAAACAACCCTAGTTGCAAAACCATTTTGGTAACACTTTCCAATAGGTTAACTACATTATTTAATATAAACTAACTATGAAAAATACTTCTAAAGCATTTATTAATCTTAGTTAATGTTGATTTCAACATTTACTAATACATTATTAAAATCAAAAGTTGTATCTATTAGTTATTTAATGGACCTGAGTGAACATGAACTAACAATGAGGGTTGTATTTTTATTAACTGATGTTAACAAAGATGAATAAATACTGTTAAATACTGCTCATTGTTAATGTTAGTTAATGCATTAAATATAGTTAACAAATGGAACCTTATTGTAAAGTGTTACCACAATTGCTCATTTTACCACATACATGATGTTCGTCTCTTCATTTAAACATTTTAGTGAGAGAATATCACCACAAACCACTAAAAAACCCTTATCGCTATGCCTTATATCAAGACAGGAGGATGTCAAATATTCCCTCTTATGAAGAATTCCCAATGAGACCGGAACACAAGGCTCGTTCACGAAGGAATATCACTGAAACACCTCTGAGGATTAATGGCAATACAGGAACTGCTGTATGAAATGATGTAATTTGAGAGCAACCAAAGCGACAGCCATAAGCCACAGACCCCAGCGAAAACATCATCTGACACGGCCAGATGCTCCGCTACAGACCAACACAGACAAAGAGGGTCATAAATCAACTGTCAGTTGCAGATACCCCCCTCTCCTGAACTTATTCGTCCGCTAGTCAATACAAGCAGCCGCGCTCTGTTCAGGGGGGTCTGGGGTTAGAGGAATAAAAATGATCTTCCGGGAAGAAGCATTTGAACTCAAAGCTTTAATACACCTGAAGTTTTAGACACATAAATGGTGCTGCAGATGTGCTGAATATTTTCCATTATTTCGCTTTCACCTGTCCCGATATATGGATCCCGCTGGAGTCCAAGTTCAAGAGTGGGTGAGGGGCCCTCGAAGGATGCTGTAGACACCACGTCCCACAGGGGCCACACGGGAGAAAAACAAAGACCATCACAGCATGCAATAAACAGCATCTGACTAGATTCATAAATGAGTTAACAGCGATGTCTCGTGAATATTTAAAAAGTTAACATGTCCCAAATATGCATGCACACCAGATAACAACATACATAACTCTTAACGACTACATACCTGAATTTCATATTTATAGCTTTGTTTCTGTTCATACTTTATTGTAACATGAAGGAAACTAAGTTCCGGGTGGATGTAAACATCTATGCACGTCTATGCACATTTCATGCCTAACTAGTGGTCTTGCAACTGATTCATCAATGCATTTTTAAGAGTTTTAAACACAATCAGTGCAAAATGGATCCATATGGAATGAAGAAATGGCTAATGCACCCATTAAATGACATAAAATTGAAGTCTCAAATATATCAAAAGTTATCATGTCCCAAATATACATGCACACCCGATAACAGCAAACTTAACAACTCTCAAGACTACAGACTTAATGTAAGCTGACAGTGCTTCCTCTGAATTTCATATTTATAGCTTTTCTTGTGTTATAGCAGGAGGAAGAATAAACAGCTTCACAAATAACATCTATGTGCATTTTATGACTTGCAACCCATTAATCAATGCATATTTAGTTTTAAAACAATCATTGCAAAATGCAAAAGAACTATATGGAATGGGGGAAACAATTACTAATGCAACTGTTAAATTACACATATTTACAAATAAAACTGAAGTATGCATGCGTACCAGTAGCAACAAACTTAACAACTACTAAGCTAAGAATATTTGATCTGAATTTCATATTTATAGCTTTGCTTCTGTTGTGAAATGAGGCAAAATAACTTACGGGCGGATGTTTTGTGAGCAAAGAGCTTCACCTATGCTCATAATCAATGCATTTTTAAGCATTTTAAACACAATGAATGCAATCTGCAAAATGCATCCATATGGAATGAGCCAAATGACCAATGCAACTGTTATATGGCACATATTTACACATAAAACTGAATAAAATGTGCACTTAAGATTCCGTAGACATTTTTGCTTACCCTCACAAGCATTAGGTATCAATAAATAGCTTCCACAAACAAAAAATCACATACTGGATGTGGAATTGGCCACAAAAGGTTCAATAACACAATATTCTTTAGCTTCCACCCACATGCGAGCCTGTTTTGAGATGAAAGATGCGTCGCATTAAATATGACTTGAACTGTCACAGGCTGCAGGTGAGCACATCAATAACCTGAACCAGGTGTGACCTAGACTAACTCCAGAAACAAAGAAAAACTCTGATGTGCAAATGTGTGTGATTCATATATCGAGCCCAGCAGATTCATGGGAAATAACACAGCACTGTGTGCTCTTCGCTGGTGCGGATTTTAACTGTTTAACTCAAAGCTGATTAAACAATGCTAATAAAAAGAGCTGTCATTTAACAACTTGCTCAGTATTTAAAACAAAAAGATCAACTAATTCACAAAACCTCTTTGTCCTCCTGTCCTCTTAAGGCCACTGTAGGCAATGTGAGCGATACCAAACAAACGTTCAATATTTAGATTAGCAATCGATCGATGTGTTTGTCAATGACTAATTCTTACACTTTAACATCCGGTTACTCTTATGATTTATCAGTCTAGCAGAAATATTCAGAGCACAGTCCAGACAATAACCATCTGATATTTGTCCAGATAAGCCCTCCATGAAAACATGTTTGCTCTCCCTGTCCATGAACAGGTTCAGGGTTTGGATAACCTCAGTATGGACGTGTCGTCTGTCTGTATTCAGAATAAACCAAAAACATGAGAGACCCTCCAACAACAGCCTACACAAGCAGCCCTTCTTTGGAAAGGCTTGAATAACAATCGGCCACACACACAAACACACACACACGCAGACAGATCTGATTCCTCTCCGGCTTGGCTTGGCATGCTCTTGTCATTTCTTATGTTACAGAACATCAATCATAGGGCTGAGCCTGTGCCCTAGCACTGGCCGAGGCTGATTTACAAACATTAGCAGGGAATGCAATTACACAGTCCGAGAAGCGCGAACAGTCAGTGAGCATTCTGGGTTTGACGCGTCGCAAGCGGTGTGGATGGAGCGTACACACTGTGGTTGGAACGAAACCGGAGTGTGTGTTTAAATACATCTGATACATAGTAGCTATTGTGTGCAGCAATATTGCACATGGAAATACTAACAATAGCAAGGGGTCAATTATTAAATTTTTCCATTTAAATATTCGAAAATATTTTCTGTATTCTATATCAATATTTTAAAACTATATATATATATATATATACACACATATATATATATATACACAT
>NW_015505642.1:325327-337565 GCF_001515645.1 Sinocyclocheilus grahami | reverse complement strand
TATATATGTATATATAAACAGCTATAGAATAATAGAATACAGAAAACATGTAAAAATTTAAAATTTTTACACCACATGTTTAGAGCTATAAAATGCATTCAAAAAAAGTAGAATATGGTTTTTCTGAAAAAGTTTTTCAAAAACGTAATAGATGCAAAGATTGCATTTTTAAAAACATGTCCCATATGTCTGAAACTAGATTTTTTTTTTCAAATATTTTTCTTTTAACCATCTTGGACATTCACATTTGACATTGAACCGGAGTCAATTTACATGCCAAAGCATTATAATAGCCGCACCAACTTCATAAGCAAGGTTACATTTTGATCTTAAACAGAGTCGATCCTATGTTTACTTCTCAAGTCGATTTCAAGCCATCGTATTTTAAAATAAAACTTAATTTTCTACTCTTAATGAATTACAATATGCACAGCTTACAAAGACTGCATGCAAGGCATTGCGTTAACATATGAGCTTATGCATGCATTAACCTGGCATTTTATAACACGAATACTTATTAAGTTAAGCACTATCAAGTTGTCACAATAGATAAAGACGTCAATAATAAATACATCAACTTTCCTAAACAGAAACTCTGAAGATGCGACGTTCATTACGCTCCGCGTCCTAATTACTGAAGCGCACTAATAAAGTCAAAACGCGAGAGATGGATAAACAAAATCAACATTAAAGTTCTAAAACACACGAGCTGTTGATTTGATCAAGTCTGAGGTGAATCACACACCGGCACTTTACAGAACGAGCCGCGCGCGCCTCACCGTTCCGTATTTCTATTAGAATAAAACACATCAGGCTGATAAAAAGTTAAAGTCCACAACTCGGAACGGCATTAAAAGTTTCCGTTTCCAACAAAGCTCGTGAAAGAAGCGTTAACATAGCCTTAAACGTGCTGTTAATGCGCGGCAGTGCGCGCGAGGCTGCAGCCGCTGCTCTTGCGCGCGCCTGATCAATGATTGAACCGAAACAAAAGGCAGAAGAGGATCAATTACTAATAACTATCAATGCAACACCACCATCCCGACCCTCTAAAGTCCCCAAAAGAGAAAATGCATGAAATGCAAGGTGCATTATCGCGTATAGGGTCGCGTCGTGTAAAAAAGGTGAGAAATAAGACCAACCTGAAGCCGCCGGAGATCAAATTTCTTCCAATATTGAAACATCGATCCCACATCGGCGGCCATCTTGAGCACAATATTCAAGAGCGGCTACAATAAATATATGGGCTGGATTCCCCCCGTTAAACAGCGTTGACGATTACACTCCACATGGAAAAAAAAATGTTAGGAAAATAACAGTTGTGGAGAACTAGACGGGACGCGCAGCGCGCCAGAGCCGGTGGATGCGATATGAACAGAATATAGATGCATATAGATGCATTAGTGCTGCTCCAGGGATTGCACTTGATTTTGGGTTTGGTAAAGTTATCAATACTGACGTAACGGGTTGATCAATAACGTCTGGGAAGTGGAAGGAGAACAACGAGCGACCAATGCGCATCGCCAGATGTTTGATGCGTAAAGCGGCGAAATCGTTACATATCATTAATGAGCCCCGCATAATGAGATTCGCAACTTTAGGTCAATAATGCGTAATGCATGCCATAAATGCACTGAAAGAGTCGCGCGAATAGAATAAACACTGAATGGTTGAAAGCTTTTGTGTTTGAAGTGAAAAGAGTGAATTTGGATTTTGATAGTGTCCTTGAGTAATGAAGTGCACGAAGATAAGCGTGATAAAATAATGCTTACGCCTATTAAAACTGTTATTGGGCTTTTTTATAATACTTAGATGTGAACGGTAACATCATAAACAAAACAAAAGTTAAACGTGCTAAATATTAGTGAAGAGATGCACGAAAAGTGCAAGTTTAGTCTATGCGCTTAGTTACGTGAGATAAAGAGATGTGTGGAATTTCAATAAACACCAGGAATATTTCAGTTAACGTTATTTATCTAGAACACTCGAGAGGTTGTTAACGCGAGCCAATGCAAAAGGTGTGTTTTTATATTGCACAAGCTCTTTTGCTCTATGTCTGAAGACGGATGAATAATAAACTCATTGCATTCTAAGAAAAAAAATGCATAAATGTTATAATGGGATTGTGCGATCAATGCATGGTTTGAAATACTGAATGGACAGTTGTGTTCAAACGTTAACACGTGCTCCCTCTTGTGGAACAGGACGTTTCTACTGGACTGAGCTGAGGAGCCTTTACAATGAGGACTGTTCTGAGATGAGTTGCTTTAAATATAGCACATATTGTCCAAATTACATCTTTATCATTATAATAACAACACAAAGATGACCACACAGAGCCGAGATTAGCCTTAAAATAACACATCACACCACACTGTGACCACATTGTGCATAATGACTAGCTGCAATCCTTTTTAGAAAAGCATAGAAAATTGACATTTTAACAGAGGCAAAACCTATTGGTAAACTTTATTCAAGTAATTACAAAAAGTCTATGGATTTATTTTCATCTTTAGGAAAAGCGGCTCGATTTATGTATCCAAAATGCACCGGATTACAGATATCAGTATAATAATGTCTGGAAATGAAAGCGTTTAGGAGGTTAACTGCTCCGCTGGCTTGTGGACTGCGAGCAATTACTAAGTGAGCACATCTGTCATTCTCCCCTTCGCTATTAAAACCAAACGCAAGTCTATTTTTAAGTAGAAATGTATTTGCACTTTGTAAGCCACCTACGGGGAATATAAAAGGTGCTTATTAAAAGTTTCTGTTTTATTGCTTTTTATTTATTGCTTCGGGGGGGGGGGCATCGGGCTTATAAGAAAAGAATAATATACCTTGTTTTGATATGGCTCACTGTTAAATTTGAAATTTAAATCAGTTCTGATATACAAGCCTGATGCAGCAACACTTATTACTTTTGTTCAAATCTAAATATGTGGATATTTTGAGGGTTCAGAAACCAGTGGGAGATTTTTCGAACCTCTGTGGGCGAACCTCTGAGATTGTTTCTAAGGGTTATGTTAAAAAATTTAAATCATATAATATCTGAGACTTAAAAACAGCAATACTAATCATGTGGAATGAAAACTAAACCCAAAAAGAGATGATGCAGCCATTAGAACTCATCAGATGAGTGCGTTTGTGTGTTTGGATTGACGGCGTGTACACAGTGGCCTAGATACACATGAATGTTTGACTAAACTTGGCAATATCATTCCCGGAATATTGACGAGGGCTGCTGAACTCTGATATATTGATCGACTCCGGAGTGCAAAAGGCCTTGAAACGGAAGCTTGTTGAGACTGCCATCAGGTGGCTGGAAAGGTTTAGCATGAGAATTTGCATCCCATGACCGAAACAGGTGAGCATTATTGTGCCAAGTACTCTTTCAGAAACCTAGAAAACCTTTACATAAGGGATTCTTCTAGTTTGGCTTCACTAAAGCAATGCTGTTTGAGTTGTAACTGACCACATGATCATCTTTGGAAGGGTAAGCTGTCTTTCCTGATGTCAACTTGGCTTATCCATCATGACAAATTGCCACTAAAGGTGTGGTAATATAACGTCTCAGGTTACTTATGTAACCATGGTTCCCTGAGTAGGGAACAAGACACTGCGTCCTCTAGGGGTCGCTATGGGGAACGCCTCGTCGTGACCCGTGTCTGAAGCATACATTGAAAAAACACCAACTCGTTGGCCGGCAACAGCCATGACGTCACTACCGGTGCGACTATAGTATAAATAGGCTAACCGGGAGCTACACATCATTCACTTCTTCGTCTGAAGCTTGCGTCCGCAGCATGGCAAGAAACCTAGAGGAAGAGAGCTCAACCTACAGCATGTTCCTATGGTGGAACAACTAGCAGTTATTCAGCTGAGGGAGCAACACACTCGTCAGTGAAGACGAAGAAGAGAATGATGTGTAGCTCCCGGCGCCTATTTATACTATAGTCGCACCGGTAGTGACGTCATGGCTGTCGCCGGCCAACGAGTTGGTGTTTTTTCAATGTATGCTTCAGACACGGGTCACGACGAGGCGTTCCCCATACCGACCCTTAGAGGACGCAGTTCGAAGTTCCCATGAAAGGGAACCTAATTTTAGTGCATACTGCAGGGTTTGAGTATGAGAGGTCAAGCAGAGGTCATCCTGATAACATCGAATGTTAGTTAAAGTGATTCTCTGCACCAGGGTTATTTTAGTTAAAACTAAAACCATAAAATTGTTGTTACTTGAAATGAAGTTACTTGCTAATTGTCAAGGCAACAATTCTCATTTTCATTTAGTTAACTTGCTGGACTAAAATAACTAAAACTGAAATAATAAATAATTTTTAAAAAACTATATAGACATTAAAAAACATTGATACATGACAAAAACTCCAGGGTATTTAAATTTTATTAATTAAGCGCATGCATAAAAAATTGTTACTTGAAATAAAATTAATAAAGATACTTGCTAGTTTTCAAGGCAAAAATTCTAATTTTCATTTAGTTTAAATTGCACTAAAATAACTCAAACTGAAATAAAAACTATATAGACATATTTTTAAACAAATAAATACATACATGCATAAATAAATAAACCCAAATAAAAATAATAAAACACCAGGGTTATTGTAGTTAACGAAAACTGAAACCCTAAAAACTTTAAACACAATAAATGTTAACTGAAATAAAATAAAATATATTTATTTATTTCTCATTTATTTATTATTTTATTTATTAATTATTTATAACATTCATTTATTTTTCATTTAGTTGAACAATATACTAAAATAACTCAAACTAAACTGAAATAAAACTATATATATAAAATATATATATATATATATAAAAAAAAGAAAAATATAAAAACAAATTGAAAATATAAAAACTGTAATAATATATCAATTATAAAATAACACTGAGGGTTCCTCTGCTAGGATACCTGTGTGTACTCGAGGAGAACCGACAGGGAGAGCAAACATCACATAAAAACATTGAGACTTCAAAAATGATGAATAAAAGTGAAGCTAGTGACACTTACATGTCTAAATATCCAAAAATACTAAATAGTATGAAATTAACCTACAAAGACGTATTAATAGACATAAATGCCACTGTCAATCATACATTCTAAGCTATAGGAAAGTTCTAGCTATATTCCAACAACTGTCATTTGTCCTGAGTTGAAGCCCACTGGCTCCTGTACTAAACCCCTTTAATCAGGATTCTTATAATAACTTATGAAGTCGACAATTGGCTACCTGGTTAAGCGCATGAGGATGTATTTATAGACAGTCAGAGGTGGAGAATGGGGTGATATATATAAAATCAGCATTTCCACACTTGTCTGAAATCACTCGTGCTTTGTCTCCTGAGTTCAAGGGTTACGGTCATGGTGAGTTTGCTTTGATATACATTTATGCATTCATAGAATATCAGCAGACATTTAACTCCGTATTCTCTTGATGCATCCAAACAAAGATCTAGAAAATGAGCTAGCCAGAGTTGATTTCTGTCTGTCTGTGTTTAAAGTCTGATTCATCAGGGCCACTTACATCTGTCTGACTCATCCAGCGCCTCTGATGTTTTAGTTCACTTTCAACAAATAAATACATGAAAAGTCAAATGTTTCTGTTCTCAAAGATAGATACAAACGTTTTCATTACTCAGAAATAGAAAAAGGTGACATGTGACTCATTATAGTTTTAGTAACGTTTCAACTGTTTCTCCTAGATAGTAAAGAGAGCAAATGGAGACTTTTTACTCAAAATGTTTTTATTTTTAAATAAGAAAATGACCCAAGTAACCACAAGTTTCAGAAAAATATATATTTCAGCTGTTATCAGGTTGTGCTTAAAAAGAAATGTTATTAGCACAATCTAGTTTCAACTGTTTCACCTAGACAGTATCGAGAGCAAATGGAGACTTTTAACTCAAAATGTGTGTTTTTTTATTGCTGTTGTTGTTTTTTATATGAAAAAAGACCCGAGTAACCTCAAGTCTCAGAAAAAAAAATATTTAAACTGTTTTCAGGTTGTGCCAATTATATTTATATATATATATATATATATATATGCATACACACACACACACACACACACACACACATACATATATGTCTGTGTGTGTGTGTGTGTGTGCATGTTTATGTGGTTTATGAGGACACAAATTTGTATAATAACATGGGTATGACATAGGTATTACAACGAGAAGGTGATTTATGAGGATATTTTCAGTGTCCCCGTAATTCAAAAGGCTTATAAATAATTCAGAATGAGTTTTTTTTTAAGTCTAAAAGTGCAGAAAGTCTCCTGTGAGGGGTAGGTTTAGGGGTAGGGTTGGTGTAGGGCAATAGATTATACGGTTTGTACAGTAGAAAAACCATTACGCCTATGGAGAGTCCCGTAAACCATAAAAACAAACCTGTGTGTGTGTGTGTGTACCTGCTTAACCATATTTTGTGGACAAATTTGTACCCAAAAGTGAGCTAAACCTGACAAAATCCCCAACAACCTCCCTTTGGGGACGTCCTCATTTGTAAAACTGGTATAAAAATAAAGTAAACAGAGTTTTTTTAAATTGTAAAAATGCAGAAAGTTTCCTGTAAGGGGTAGGTTTAGGGGTAGGGCTGGTGTAGGGCGATATAATTATACAGTTTGTACAGTAGAAAAACCATTACGCCTATGGAATGTCCCCATTTAGATAGCTAAACTTCTGACAGAACAGAGAGGGAGAGTCTGTGTGTGTGTGTGTGTGTGTGTGTGTGTGTGTGTGTAAAAAAGTTGGCCTAGGAACAATTTTCACTTAGAAATTGCTAATAAGTTTCACAGTTAAAAGATTTTTGATCAAAATCCAATTCAAATGAGCTGAGCTACTATCCACGTTATTAATTTTATAGTTCTATTACTGCACGCCGACCATTTTTTATTTCTCTTCAGGGATTTTTGAGAATAGTTGAAGTTGATTCATAAATAAGAACTCTCTTGAGTTATGAACCTTTGAGCAATAACATTTTCCTCTGGGTTTATTTATGCTGTTTATCAAAAAAAAATCCCTTGAAAGTACTCAGCATATTTCGTGCTTCAGCTCTGGTCTCGGCGACAGCACAACTGTCGAGATGTAATCCAGACAGAAGGCCGATGAGCAGCTGTCGGGCTGCGATGTCATCGAGCAGAAACGCATCTCGCAATGTTTTCCAAATTCTGTGGCAGGAATGTAAATAGTAGCGATTAATCCCTGTCTTGGTGGGATTACCTATCAACAGGCTCAGAGACGAGGCTGTCAGCAGCCAGCGCCAGTGTGTAATCCCACATCTGATCCACCGGCTGAGTTCTCGCTCTCCGAGCTAATTATACATCCTGCAGGGCACCAAACATTTCCACTCTCATACACTCATCACGTTACTGCTCATTCATTGCTCGGGAGGAGTTTTAACTCTGATGATTCACCTAAAACTCCTTAAGAGAAATGCAAAGACACAAATGAGACAACCATTGACAGAAAGAGCTCAAATGAACGAGAACAGCAGCTCAGGAAGAATTTGATGAGAAATATTTGAGTTAGTAGCACACTTTGAGACAATGTTAGGAGGAGACGTGTGAGATTTATGGGGCTTTTTAGCAAGAGACTTCAGTAAAAGTCTCCATTTAAACAGACTGCTGTCTAGGAGAAACAACTGTGATATTAGGTCAAGGTCAAACTTGTGATATTAAAGTCAACTTGAACTGGCATTTGCAACCTAATTTTCTGGCGTAAAAAAGTTTGGAGTCTGTAAAAGCTGTTGAAAGGAGTCTCTTCATGCTCACCAAGGATGCATTTGTTTCATTAAATATACAGCAAAAACACTAATATTGTGACATATTATTTAAATTTAAAATAACTGTTTTCTATATGAATATATTTAAAAATTTAATTTATTTCTGTGATGCGCAGCTGTATTTTCAGCATCATTACTCCAGTCTTCAGTGTCACATGATCCTTCAGAAATCATTCTAATATGCTGAAACATTTATGATTATTATCAATGTTGAAAACAATGTTGTCAATGGAAACCACAATTTTATTTTTAGGATTCTTTGATGAATAGAAAGTTGAAAAGAACAGCATTTATATGAAATAGCAATCATATGTAACATTATAAATGTCTTTACTGTCACTTTTGATCAATTTAATGCGTCCTAGCTGAATAAAATATACATTTCTTTAAAAAAAAAAACGGGGAAAAAACACACTGACCCCAAACGTTTGAACAGCAGTGTATTTTCTAGTACAACAGGTAAAATAAGAGGTAAAATTCATATTGTCAGCCAAAAAGGAAAGACATCCCAGAGGGTTTTTGAAACATGTTATTTCTCTTTTTGAAGAAAGATTCCAGAATAAAGTGCACCAATGAAACAGCATACCAAAGTGTATTTCTATTTAGCTATTCTGTGTAACTTGTTTTTGCAGGCACCCAAAAAGGCAAAGAAGCGGGCAGAAGGAGCCAATTCAAATGTCTTCTCCATGTTTGAACAAACTCAGATCCAAGAGTTCAAAGAGGTACAAACCAAGTGCTCGTTTGACTCTAATTGCTCTGACAATTGTCTTTATCGTGACACTTTCACTGTGATATCGAGCATCTACAGCGAGATTCCCGTATGTGACTTCAATATGTCAGTTTTCATCATCGCAAGGGAATCATTCAGAATGTGTCAGTAACGATTAGCACAGTGGAGTGATTTACACCCTGAACACACACTCGCTCACACACACTCCAACTGCTGTCAGGGCCCTGAGATTTGCGTGGAAATGCAGCAGGACAGACGTTCTCTCTGGTCTCAAAGCGGCTGTGAAAAGATCACGGCAAACAGGATAAGCATGACGCTGATCCGAGATGGCAGTGATGAGAACGTGCAGACAAATGTCTCTCTCTCTTTCAGTCTGTCTCTCTCACACATATCACAAACAAACACAAAGACTTTCAGGAAAGCAGAATTACAGGAACTATAAATATACAAATGAGAGAGTTTGGCAAAACAAGATATATTAAAAAAGCAGCACGACAGGGAGGTTCTAATTCACCTAAAAATGAATTTGTGATTATTTTCTCACCCTCATGTCATTACTTATTTTATTTTTTATGTTATTTTTCTGTGGAACACAAATTGTTAAAGGGGTCATATGATGCGATTTCAAGTTTTGCTTTCTCTTTGGAGTGTTACAAGCTGATTGTGTCACGCTCCAAAAAACATTAATTATTCTTAAAATATCATAACAGTAGACCATATGACTTGAGAATTATATTCCAAGTCTTCTGAAGTCAAACGATAGCTTTGTGTGAGGAACAAACCATTATTTACAGATAATCTGTCCCTGCTACCAAAACTCATTCAGTTTCAAAGATGTCAAAGCAGGGTTATTATTGGTAACTAAAACCGTTAAAAAAATTATTGGTTTAAAATAAAACTTCAATAAAATATTCATATTTATATTTTATTCATTTTTATTTCACATCACAGCACATCAAGTTAAACTAAATGAAAATGAGATGTTGGCTTGGCAAATAACTAATAAAATAAGTTCAAGATTTTTTAAGATTTTATTTTACTTCAGCTAGTTGCTAAATAAACAAGTTTCATTTAGGTGTAAACTAAACTAATGTACTAAAAATAACTAAATAATAAAAAAGGAAAGAAAAATAAATAAAAACTATATATGGACATATTAAAAATTATAAATATATACTTTACTTACAGTAAAAGTAGTGAAAACAAGCTAATTTGAGAGTGCATACTAAAGTGCATACAAAATAGTTTTAATTCTATGCAATACATGATGAACATGATGTTTTCAAACATCCATCAACCACAAAAGTTAAATTATAAGTTGGTCAAAGTGCATATTTCACCTAAAGGCAAATAGATGCAGAAGGCACACATGCCGCTTTCCAAAAAGATCACTCAAATTATATACATCAACATCATAAAAGGCTATAGCAACACAATATATGTCAACTACTGATTCAACAATGAGCAAGTACGGTGGACTAATTTTTAATCATTTTTTGCAATTCCATTCTGTGCAACTAGAGGTGCTTTATCTTTGACAAACACCATCAGACTACATTCTGCATCCCTCTCACACATACTCTATATTCTTTCTCTTTCATCTGCCTCAGGCGTTCACAATCATGGACCAGAACAGAGACGGCTTTATCGACAAGAATGACCTGAGGGATACGTTCGCCGCTTTAGGTGGACTGTAATAATCTCTGCTATACGTCACTGTCGTTCTGTATTGGTGGATGAAGCGTCTCTCTGACAGCAGTTTTGACCTCTGCCTCCGCAGGCCGCCTGAACGTCAAACAAGAGGAGCTCGATGAGATGCTAAAGGAGGCTCCAGGACCCATTAACTTCACTGTCTTCCTCACCATGTTTGGGGAGAAGCTTAAAGGTAAATGGTGGGGTGAAGTAGCACTACGAATCCAAAAATCCTGTAGGAATTGAAATGTATCCAGCAGGATTATAAAAGCAAGTATCTTAATGTTGCCTTGACAAACCACTAACTTAAGAGCAACATTTCTGATTGTAACTTCCTGAGCATTCAAGCTAAATTCAAAAAAAAGTATTTTTTTTTTTTTTTTTTACTATTCTAATATTTTTTCAACTATTTCATACACTACCAATTCAAAGTTTTGGTCAGTGAAATGTTTGTTTGAAAAATGAACACTTTTATTCAGCAACGGTGCATTGAATTGCTCAAATGCGAGAGTAAAGACATTTATAATGTTGTAAATCATTTCGATTTCAAATAAATGCTGTTCTTTCGAGCTTTCTATTCATCAAAGGATCCTGAAAAATAAAATGCATCACAGTTTCCACAAAAAATGAAGCAGCACAACTGTTTTCAACGTTGATAATAATCAGAAATGTTTTTTTTGAGCAGCAAATCAGCATATTATAAATGATTTCTGAAGAATCATGTGATACTGAAAATTCAGCTGCGCATCACAGGAATAAATTACATTTTACAATAAATTCACATAGAAGACAGTTATTTAATTTTAATACCATTTCAAAATTTTTACTGTATTTTTAAAAACATAAATGCAGTCTTGGTGAGCGAAAGAGGTTCTTTCAAAAACATAAAAACAGATTTTTATTCTTAAAATCTTATTGTATTTCATTTAAACAAAACTAGGTGTTTTGGAATAAAGTCCTATGAGTGAACAAGAAATCACACAGGGATTTCCTTTCCTTTAGAAGTCTAACAGAAGCAATTTGATACTATTGGGAATCATAATAGGCCTTCAGGGAATTATATGTTCTGGAAGCTCTTGTATGATGATTCCCATAAGATCGGCCCCAAACTGTGATAGAAATTCCACTAGGAATCCTGTACAAAGAATGTCTTATTGCATTCTTGGAGGATTTTAAACACAGTCAGCACTCTAATCAGTTTTCTATTGTGCTCTTTCAAAAAAAAAAAAACAGGTGCCGATGCAGAGGAGACCATTCTGAATGCCTTTAAAGTGTTCGACCCAGAGGGAAAGGGGACCTTGAGGAAGGATTTGTGAGTACCATTAAAACAACACAGTCTGCCCTGCTTCTCTGTAAATCGGAAAGCATATTTACACTGTTTGAATCGTTCCCTGTTCCCTATATAGTGCACTACGTGCCATTCACTAATAAAATAGCTTCACTGCTGAAGATCTGAAACGCGTCAAAAACGGAGGTAATTCATACATACACAGTCTCTCTCTCTCGTAAATGAACACTTGATGAATTACACTTTTCTGAGAATAGAATATCGAAGAGGAGATCGCTAAACTGTAAGCTTACCGGTGTTTTCAGGAAGCCAGCGCTTTTATCCACAGCGGAGAGAGAGTGCAATGTCACTTATTTTTGTCAACCTGGCAACCATGGTGCACATATTTAGCAGATCTTTGTGTGAAGCTCTGTGTCGAGGATTACGTCTTTTTATATCAGGCAACCCCGGTTGTTTTCCTCTGCTACCAGATTAAACCTTGTTGGAGCCTATATATTATATTATATTCATTATTTTTAAGAAACCTGGCACTTTTCCCACTCCGTTTTAATCGCTGTTTTTGTATTCAAATTAACCAGTTTATTCCCAAAATTTTACCAGACATGAAAATATCCAAATGATATGTCATTAGTAACCCTTTGAAATGATCAATAATTATTTTTTATATATTATATATTTTATGTATTATATGAATTTTGGGGGGGGGGGGGGGTTGGTTTTGGGGGGT
>NW_015505642.1:317978-325255 GCF_001515645.1 Sinocyclocheilus grahami | reverse complement strand
GGGGGTTGTGTTTATGGGATCATGTGAATACTGAATTGACATATTTCTAAAAAAGAATTATAAAGTTTTTATTTATCTCAGCACAGCTACTTTAAACTCTGTTTCATCACATTCTAGGGTTACTATTATGCATAAAAACCCTTATACAACACTGATAGGAATACTGAGATAGAAGACAAAAAATAAATTTAAAAAATACAACCATCAACGTATTTCAAAATTGTTACTTTATTGTAACAAAAGTTTTTGAACAGTAAGATTTTTTATGTTTTTTTAAAGAATTCTCTTCTGCTCACCAAGCCTGCATTTATTTGATCCAAAATACAGCAAAAACAGTAATATTGTGAAATATTTTTACTATTTAAAATAACTGCTTTCTATTTGAATATATTTTACAATGTAATTTATTCCTGTGATTTAAATGCTGATTTTTTTCAGCATCATTACGCCAGTCTTCAGTGTCACATGATCCTTCAGAAATCATTCTAATATGCTGATTTGCTGCTCGAGAAACATTTTTTATTATTATTAATAATAATAATAATAATATTTAAAACAGTTGAGTACATTTTTTTCAGGATTCTTTGATGAATAGAAAGATCCAAAGATCAGCATTTATCTGAAATAAAAATATTTTGTAACATTATACATATTCAAAAGCTTGGAGTCAGTATTTTTATTTAAAAAAAATGTTTATTTGTATTTTTTGGGAAATGATAGAAATTAATACTTTTATTTAGCAAAGATGCTTTAAATTGATCAAAAGTGACGATAAAGACATTTATAATGTAACAAAAAAATATATATATTTCAGATAAATGCTGTTCTTCTGAACTTTCTATTAATCAAAGAAACCTGAAAAATTCTACTCTGTTTTCAACATAATAATAATAATAATATTGTTTTTTGAGCAGCAAATCAGAATAGGCCTATTTGAATGATTTCTGAAGGATCATGGAATAGAAAGATCCAAAGATCAGCATTTATCTGAAATAAAAATACATTTATAATGTTACAAAAGATATTTATTTCAGATAAATACTGTTCTTCTGAACTTTCTATTCATCAGAGAAACCTGAGAAAATTCTACTCAGCTGTTGTCAACATAATAAAAATAAATATGTTTCTTGAGCAGCAAATCAGAATATTAGAATGATTTCTGAAGGACCATGTGACACTGAAGACTGGAGTAATGATGCTGAAAAAAATCAGCTTTGAAATCACAGGAATAAATTACATTTTAAAATATATTCAAATAGAAAGCAGTTATTTTAAATAGTAAAAATATTTCACAATATGACTGCTTTTGCATTTTGGATCAAATAAATGCAGGCTTGGTGAGCAGAAGAGAATTCTTTAAAAAACATTAAAAATCTTAATGTTCAAAAACTTTTGATTGGTAGTGTATATCATAAAAATGTTATATTAGTGCTACCATTACAACAGCAATATTCACTGTAACTTTGTCATTGCAACATTTTAGTGCAGCCTTCACTAACAACTGCAACTGGATTTATATGTATTCCTAAATGCAATGTTATGGTCACTATTGTTGCCATCAACATGTTTACTCATTCTATGACCACACTCAACAAAACTGAATTATTGTGAATTCATATATTAATGCTAGACACCTTAAAAATAACATGTACCAAATATCTTTGTCATATCTTTATGTTAAGATACTTTATAGCCTTTTGTTTTGGAGCTTTGATGCAGCCATCATCATCTCATGGAGATAAACTGCCCTGGTCATGTGACAATTTGCACTAACCATGTGACACTGCACATATTTAATTGAGACCCTTTATTTTTTCCATATTTCCAGGAAATGCACTAAAACAGCAGTCAATAACATTTTTAGAGCTTTATCAATGAAAACCTTCTTTACGGCCACTATTGTGACCGGTGGGATTATGGGTAAAGTGCGGGCCACTGCTGCGATATCAATAGAGACACAGCTGTATCGATACCTGTATCGTCAAGAAGTATGTGACAGTATCGATGCTTCGAACACAGCCCTAGTATGCAGTCTTTGTATTGCATCACATTCAGTACAAACTGCAAACTCACATTCAGTGGCACTGAAGCCAAACTCTGCAGAAAACACGAGTAAAAAGACCTCTAACATTAGTCTTTACTGCCACCTACTGCCTGAGTAATTTACTTGCAAGGCCTCCAATCTATGATTGCTACATGCACAAAACCCTGAACCTCAAAAGCAGTCAAGGCACATTTTTACACAAACTTCTGCTGAGGTGAGTCATCTTAGTCTAAACAAACACAATTCCTAAAATATAACCCGAATCATCCACTTCATAAGCCACAACAGTTCACGGCCCTTTCATAGGTTTGCAAGGTTATAGGTCAACAAGTTTCTATAAAGCAAGTACGGTGAATGACCTTGACCTCTACAGTGCTTTGACAAGGTGTTTTTCGCTGAATGTATATCAAAACACTGGCATAGAACCAAGCTTGACATTACTGAGTCATACGAAACAATATTAGACTGCTTTCACATTAGGAAGCAACTAAACTTGCATTAGCAGTGAAAATACCAGTGCTTGCAAGTGCAAGATAGTGTGAACCTTTTGGCAAATATCTGATATATTCAGTCAGTATACATTTATATTTTTAATTACTATTTTTGGTGAACAGAGTACAGTATTTAACAACTATACAAGACATTTAAGATCAATGCAAAAAAAATAAAACATCTAAAATACATTCAGGTGATATTTTTTAACTGAACAGTTATAGAAACGTGCTAATGTGCGAGACTTCCTATTCATTAGTCGCTATTAAATAACTAGAAGAATAAAGTGCAATAAACAGTTAAACTATTTGTGCTACAAACAGTTTGTCATGAATCCTGTTTGTCTAGAATGTACTGCGCAAGAACGACCAGTAGATGGCGACAAAGCCTAACATAATTCATAGAGGGTTTCATAACACACCATAACAACATTTGAAATTGGAGTATTATAAACTATACCAGACTAAGAGTTCAGATTTCCTACAACATTTCCAACTGATAACCAAATTATCACTCAGTACAGCTTTAATTCCTTCAAGAATGAAATGCAAGTGGATAATATTCCAAATCAACACATCAGAGCCAGTACTGATCTAGTTTATGCATCTGAACAGGCTGTGGTTCAGCCAAGGTCAACTAACACGTGCAGAGAACTTCAAAAGCTGGCCTTCAACCAGAGGTTTGTAAGTCCATGTTCTTGGACTGTGTCCTGATGTGACTGAAACCACAAGCTGTTTCAGAGTAAAGCTCTGGCCACATGCATTATACCTCCAAATTGACTATAACTCGTCAAATGTCCTATCCTGAATCACAAATAAAAATACAATATGATTGTTTATAACCAGAATCTGAATATTTCAAATGGAATTTCTTTGTATTTTATCAAGGAAGGGGCTGCAATATCAAGACAGCACCAAAACAAACAGAAATAGACTCATTTTATCTGCATCACCACAAAAATACACCCACTTATTAATATTCAAGAGTCAAAATATTTAATATTTGTAAAATATGCTTTACCTTTTTGTGTACAATGACGTATACAGGTCCAAGGATAGGTGAGTATTTTTACTTAGTGGTTACATCCTTACATTTCTAGTTAGTAAATCAAAATTTTATGCAAAATTGTTCATGTGATTTATTAAAGTGTTACCCGGTTCAATATGTACATCTTATTTTATAAATGAACTTGGCCTGTGTCTGTCAACAGGTCTCTTTCATTGGTCTTCATTAAACTTTAATTTTTTATATAAATACATATACTCCATTAAAGTTTTTTTATTTAATTTTTTATTGAATGTATATAAAGATAAATACACACATTTACAGCTCAAAACCGATTTCAACAATAAGAGATATAATATAAACGATATACAAAGAACCAGGAAAATAACCCAAAAAAACATTAAGCCAGGGGTGATATATAATGTAAAATAAAATAAATTCGAGAAGAAAGAGAAAGGGAAAAAAATGTGCTAAATCCCTTCCTCCCTTGTAGTCAATATCACATTATAAAAAAGCATAAATATTATACATCGTGCACAACGTATAGGATTTTAAGGTTTTGACATTGCTGGAAGAAGAGATAGTTTCCAAATAACATTTCAAGTCTTTACAAAAAAAATTATAAATAGAGGTTTAACAGACAAAAATGTGCATTTATGTATAAAAAAAAAAACTTAGCTAGGAAAATAAATTGATTTATTAGAAAATACTTGTCTTTTAGATTCTTGTTAGAATTATGAAAACCAACTAAGACAGCCAAGAAAAATAGTTTGAAGCACGTACAACCATGCAAAATTTCTTCCAAAAGGTAGCTTCATGGACACAATCGGACAGGGTAAAATCGGTGCAGCAACTTAAAAGATATCTCTTTAACCTTATTAGTGATTAGATATTTGTTAGGTAAGGACCACACTTTCTTCCAAAAGAATTAGTCCAATAAGATATTACAGAAGAGACAGTAATGATATCTTTCTGAAAGAGTTGCCACATTTTTCCATTCTTGAGAGAGGGACTGGACAAAAAGCAAATGCTCCCTAGGGATGGGCATATCGATCCGAAATACCGATATTAAGGTGCGTTTTATTTACCAGTGGTTTTGTTTATTTAACAAAAATAATAATAATAATAATGCGTACAATATGCATTGAATTGGACGAATAACCTTTGTTAGCGAGTAATTGTGTAGGATAGAACTATTTTCCTGCTCATCTGAACACGCAAATGTTGCAAGACAGACCTAATCCATCACACAGAGCGTTCACTCACTGCTGACAGTGCATTCAAACAGGGCTGCGTTCCCCAAAAGTATCATAAGAAAGCATTAAAGCTTTTGGGAATGGCAGCCCTGAACAATGCTTATCAGAGGACAGAACAAAAAAAACATAAATGTTTGAGTTATTTCACAATAAACTAATTGAAATTGTAGCCTACATAGTTTGTGCAATTACAGTTATTTCAATTGAACGTTGAACGATAATATTGATCATGTTCTATTCTGTAATGTTAATAGAAATCATACGCTGTCAGAATAAAAAGGTTGCATTTTATGCATGCAACAGCCATTCACTGGCAGTCCCTAACGGCAGTACAAAATATTGCACTAAATCAAAAGATCAAATGTTACAAATAAGTTAGAACATTAATGTTGTAATACTGGTAGCACTAATATAAAAATGTGGTGATATATGTTACAAAAAAGTAACAATTTTGAAATGCGTCGATGGTTGTATTTTTTTGTATTTGATCTCAGTATTCCTATCAGTGTTGTAAAGTTTTTTTTTATGCATAATAGTAACCCTAGAATGTGATCAAACAGTTTAAAATAGCTGGGCTGAGATATATAACCATTTTTAAGACTGTAGAAATATGTTAATTCAGTATACACATTATCCCACCGGTTGCAATTGTGACTGACCGTAAAATACAATTTTTCACACACTTTTCCAAAAAAAAAAGGGTTACTAATGACACACCATTTGGATATTTTCATGTCTGGGAAAAATTGGGGATTAAAATGCGTTTTAAACATAAAGTTAAGTGGTTTTCATTACCCATTTTACTCTTAGTCATTTAATAATTTAAAAGTTTAGTGCATAAGTATCGAATCGGTATCGATATCGACGATACTGCCTTGAAAAATATCGGTATCGTATCGAAAACAAAATAAGGGGTATCGCCCATCCCTACAGTGCTCCCTATCACTGTTTCACAGGGTTGTGGCCTACTCCATTAAAGGTGCACGGGTTGCGTAACTGCGTCTGACGTCAAAGCAGTCACAAGACTTCAGTCGCATCGCGGCCTTCGGCAGCAGCTCACGGACAGACACGCAGCGATGGGGCTCAGCGCGAGAAGAACGAGTTCAGCAAAACCCGCATCGACCTGGATGTTCTGAATCCCATCGGATCGATCGCTATGGAGAGCTGAATGTGACTGATCCTTTACTACAGCGAGGATTTGAAGGTCGGCGCCGGTGTAACGCCGTTGATTGACATCGTGGATGCGGCTGTTGTGACATCTCCAGACTTCATCTCGAGCCGTGGATCTGCAGCTAGTCCTCGAACGAACCCAAACCACCCCTGCAGCGGAGTCCGGGGGTGATGCTGTCCGTTCTCTCGTACGGTAGACTGGTGGCCCGGGCGGTCATCGGCGGACTCTCTCAAACCGACAGCCGCGATTACAGCCTGGTGTCCGCCAGCTTCGGCTTCGGGAAGGATTTTCGGAAGGGGATCTTGAAGAAAGGGATGTGTTATGGAGACGACGCGTGCTTTATAGCCCGACACAGGTCTGCTGATGTGTTAGGTATGTAATGATTAAAACGATTAAAGGCGCTTTGTGTTGCATGCAAAGACATTTTGTTTAGGAGAACTGGTTTGGTCAAGTATCATCGTGGTTGAATCGCTTCTGACGTCACAGCTGTCGCACATCAGGTGCATCAACAAAAGCCTTTATAGCCACCATACTGTACATGTCAGTAATTGGCAAAACCCCGTTTAATCTTACTCGAACGTTCATTTATAATGCATTTAATGTGCATACACGCATTTACACAAAACATATTACACAGTAACAAGCCTTCAGTTTTATAGCGGCTATATATTTATCACATTTATTAATGTTACTATGAATAATGAAGCACATGCATATAAAAATCTGAACGTTCTGTGTGGAATTTTAAACCAGCATTGCGCGCAACAAAGTAACATTTCGCATTGTGACGTCAGTAGCGTTCAGAACGACGCGTTCCATAAACCTACTGAAATTACCCAGTCCTTCATTCCAGAGATCATGTTCAATTTATTTTTATTCATTTATTTAGTCATTTAGCAGACGCTTTTATCCAAAGCGACTTACAAATGAGGACAACAGAAGCAATCAATTGTTGTATTAAAACAACTAAAAACAGATCCAAAACTAAAAGCTGAAACTTTGTAAATACTACCTATACACATTTTTTAAATGAATACAAATGACAAATGCATACAACAAAATTTCAAAACTTAACATTTGAATGAAAAACAAAAAATAAAGCTCAAAACAATTCAAAAGGTATTAGTATAATAATGATTCTAACATAACACTAAGCCAAACACCAAAAAAACAACTACATATGTGTATGTACAACCACACACACATACATATATACTGTATATGTACATACACATTTATACATTCAATATATATATATATATATATATTTCATTTCCATTTAGTTTGTTGAAGTATTAAAATAACTCAA
>NW_015505642.1:251810-316978 GCF_001515645.1 Sinocyclocheilus grahami | reverse complement strand
ACTACATATGTGTATGTACAACCACACACACATACATATATACTGTATATGTACATACACATTTATACATTCAATATATATATATATATATATATTTCATTTCCATTTAGTTTGTTGAAGTATTAAAATAACTCAAATGAAATCAAACTAAAATTTAATAAAAGACCTATACAGACATAATAAATTCAGACATAATTTAACGAAAATTAAAATAAATAACTAATACAAATCAAACGACAGTAGTTTATCAGTAATCCTAAAAAATAACACTGAGCCAAATACACATGCTAAAAAACAACAACTTACACATAGAAAGAAATGGTTATAAAAACTGAAACAGAAGCGAAACAAGTAGGAAAGAGGAGAAATAAAAAGCGATTCTTATCCTTTGCCGGTGTCCTGCCCGGTGGAGTCGATGGTCTTCACACGAGGAGGCCTTCACGCGTATTTTGTTGTTATTTAAGTCTTCCCACTTTTTTAATTGAACACTCACTTCTTCATTCTCATTATTACGTATTATTACTTTATTACATATGAATTATTACATTACGTTAAGAAATTTTTTTTAGTAGTATCTGCTTTCCTCTTTTATGAATGTCTTTATTTTTAATTATGTTTTGTAATATTTGAATATGTATTAAACTTGTGTTAATTGCTCGTTGTCTTGAAAATGCTTGTACATATAGGCTACTCGTGCAATAAAAATGATTCCAGAATCGCTGCAGCTGTCAACAAACAATAACAGCGTATAAGATGAGTCTGTTTCTAATGTTCAGTACTCCACGATAAACGTTTGCGTTCTCAGTATCTAGATTGTAGATTTAGTTGATCAAATTATATCACAGTATGAATAATTTTATATTATGGCAACACTATGCGTCTCAACAGTCATTTTCTATTGTAATATAATTTAAAATGTAATATACTTCTGTGATCAAAGCATTCAACATTTCCAGCATTATTACTCTTTAGTCTTTAGTATAAATCATTCTAATATGCGGATTTGCTGCTCAAGAAACATTTATGATTATGCATGTTGAAAACAGTATGTTTGCAGAATCTGTGAAAGCATTTGTTTTAAATATAAATCTTTTGTAACATTCTTAACGTCTATACTGTCACTTCTGATTACTTTAATGAATCCTTCCTAAATAAAAGTATTAATTTCTCTCTATGAACAGACTTCCAAATCTTAGTGTTGCTTAATACTTTATAAAGTGAAGCTTTCTAGTGGGTTTGAATTGGTTTCTCATGTTTTTCTGTCACGTATAGGTGTGGCTGATGGAGTAGGTGGCTGGCGTGACTACGGGGTCGATCCCTCGCAGTTTTCTGGGACGCTCATGAGGACGTGTGAGCGGCTAGTCAAAGAAGGGCGCTTTGTGCCGAGCAACCCAGTGGGAATCCTCACCACCAGCTATTATGAGCTACTTCAGAACAAAGTACCACTATTAGGTGAGCACATTCATCTTTAGATTATGGATTATGTAGTGAATTAATTTCAAAGCTAGAAAATGGAAGTCTGCAGTATAGAAGTCTATTTTCAAATTAAATGCAACACAGAAAAAGCATTTGCTTAATTACCTTAAGCTTTATTTGTCAAATGTATTTTCTGTTTTCGAATGAAAACTGTAGCGAGATTCGATGGTAATGTGTTTGAGGCTGTTGGGATTGCAACATTATGCTCTGGCTTCAATTAAGGTGCGGTCGCGCAATTTGGTGTTCCGTTCACTTCCATTCAAATGCTTGCGTAAACAGGAGAGCATGCGTCATGCTTTTGCTACAAAACAAAGTTCAGTTGGGCATCAATACAAGTTAAACCAATTTTGCATGCTTAAAATCCCTCTCTCTTTAATCATTCAATTTGCAACACGTCTAGTCCAAGTATTCACAGACTGATGTAACGTTAGCATCAGACTAACATTCCCGCTTAAGGTGTCCGCGTGCAATCTCTGCATGCACAGACATGTGAGATGCCATAAAACTGAGGAATGGGTGTTATGTTTTGGGACAGTCAAGAGTCAAGTTTTATTTTTCCTGTCTTAGGAGGGAAATGGTTTTAGGGAAGGGCCTTGGCTCATTTTTTTCAGGATGAGATCAAAGCTGTAACTAAAATATAATGGACAGAAATGAGTCACTGTACAGCGTGCTGCTCTCAAAAACGCGCTGTGGGCTGGATGAGTCACAGACAGAGTGTACTGGGTCACAAGATTGGATTTTGGTAAATCTGCACAGATTCAAAGCTAAACGGCAGTTTTAAAAATTAACTCTTAAAAATTAAGGTTATTTTTTGCTGTGAAAACCCCTTTTGGAGCCTTTATTTTTAAGGGTAAAGTTACGAAATGAGTCACTGTACAGCGTGCTGCTCTCAAAAACGCGCTGTGGGCTGGATGAGTCACAGACAGAGTGTACTGGGTCACAAGATTGGATTTTGGTAAATCTGCACAGATTCAAAGCTAAACGGCAGTTTTAAAAATTAACTCTTAAAAATTAAGGTTCTTTTTTGCTGTGAAAACCCCTTTTGGAGCCTTTATTTTTAAGGGTAAAGTTAGAGCTGAAGTGTAGAATTTGTCTGTGTTTAACCTTCATGTTGTGTTCCAAACATTTAGACCCAGAGAGGATATTCTTTTTCCTGAAAATGTTAGTTAATGTTGTCACACTGAACTATTTCATTATGCAATAGGGCTGCACGATAAATCGAAATGGAATGGAGATCGCGATTCGACAGAAGATGTGATTTGCATGCGTATCTTTCAGTGAAGCACGGTTCTGTGATCAGCAGTAAATATCCATCCAAAAGACCAGAGGGCGCTCTCGCGCTGAAACTACAAATACGCCTCGCAGAAGTCATCTGAAAGCACGTGATGATGATTTCTTGCTGGTTACAGAACCGTTTTTTTTAACAAAATGCGTATGACAATCACATTCGATTAATCGTGCAGCCCTATTATGCACCACATCTTGGATTTAATCTTTTTGTCAGCTTGTTTTCTTTCAGTTTGCAGTGCACAGATTAGGTATTTCTTTTTGGAACTATTTGGCCATAGTCCTCACTGAACAAAACTTCTGCACCTCAGTTTTTTTTAAGTGAACACTGCCAAAATTATCCACTTAATGCTTTTTTTTGCACTTAAACCCCTATTATGGATTTTTGAAAATTACCTTTCATGCAGTAGGTAACACAGCTCTAAGTGAATGAAAATCAAAACTTCTGCACCTCAGTTTTTTTTAAGTGAACACTGCCAAAATTATCCACTTAATGCTTTTTTTGCACTTAAACCCCTATTATGGATTTTTGAAAATTACCTTTCATGCAGTAGGTAACACAGCTCTAAGTGAATGAAAACATCTTGCAAAGTTCTAAATCTGAAAGTGCACCATGTATAAAGTTATTGTCTCTTAAAAGAAAGAGTCGACTCTGAATCATTGAAACGAGTCGTTTTTAAAACTAATCCCAAACATTAGCATATTGCCCGCCCACTTGTTGGTCTTTTCGCATTGGTCTGAATGAAAATGCAAATTCATTCTTTGCCACAAGATGCTGCTTTCGGAGCGGTAAAAAATAGAGGTTTCCCCGGTAACGCTGTACACAAAGCAGCACTGCTCACAAACGCTGCTTTATCAGGCATTACAAGCATGATGAAATTAAAATGAGACCAATCACCGCAGATTAGCATCACACAAAGGAGGGGGTTGGAAAAATGAATCGTTGAGCAAATCGTTTGGGAGTCGCTGAGCAAATAAGGTAAAAATAAATGCATATTATAAGACAATGGAAGTGTTTTTTGACCTTGTGAATATGAACCTTTCATTACCCGTAATAGGGGCACTTTACACACGGAGGTGCATAAGCTCAGATCAGTGAGGCCTACGACCTATAAGTTCCAAAAAGAAATATAAAACCTGAGCTAACTGAAAGTAAACAAGTTGACAAAAACATTTTTTAAATCTTTTAAAAAGAAAAAAATCTTTTTTTTTTTAAAGTACAAAAATCATCAAATTTTTGGGGGAAGTTGTTATACCCCATATGAGCAAAGTCATGCTAGAAACACCAAATTAGGTCATTGATTTTCAGCACAGCACAATAAAGTACTTGCAGAGACAACAGAAAGCAAGCAATTTGTGGATTAATTTCTCTTAAAAGTGAACACTGTGGCTCTATAGGGCATTTTAGAAAGAAATTAACGTTGTATTTTATAGTACCTATGATGTGACTAAGAGTCTTTCTTGTCTTTAGGAAGCAGTACAGCATGTATCGTGGTATTAGACAGGCAGAGTCACCAGCTACACACCGCAAATCTGGGAGACTCTGGCTTTCTGGTGGTTCGAGGTGGAGAGGTGGTCCACAGGTCTGATGAACAGCAGCACTACTTCAACACCCCTTTCCAGCTCTCTATCGCCCCTCCTGAGGCAGAGGGCTCCGTCCTCAGTGACAGGTGAGACCGTTCGCTCTGTTACGTGATTTTTCCTCTCGCTTTCTGATGATGCAACAACATTGTGTCCCCAAGCTAGACGCAAGCGAGGCATAATCCACTGGCTGTCAGTATGAGAACATGATTAGGTCCTCACTCTGAGAGCCTGGTTATTAACTCGACTGGATTATCAGTTCCTCCTGGTGAGAAATGAGTCACTCGGTGTGAAGCATTACAAGCATGATGAAATTAAAATGAGACCAATCACCGCAGATTAGCATCACACAAAGGAGGGGGTTGGAAAAATGAATCGTTGAGCAAATCGTTTGGGAGTCGCTGAGCAAATAAGGTAAAAATAAATGCATATTATAAGACAATGGAAGTGTTTTTTGACCTTGTGAATATGAACCTTTCATTACCCGTAATAGGGGCACTTTACACACGGAGGTGCATAAGCTCAGATCAGTGAGGCCTACGACCTATAAATTCCAAAAAGAAATATAAAACCTGAGCTAACTGAAAGTAAACAAGTTGACAAAAACATTTTTTAAATCTTTTAAAAAGAAAAAAATCTTTTTTTTTTTTTAAAGTACAAAAATCATCAAATTTTTGGGGGAAGTTGTTATACCCCATATGAGCAAAGTCATGCTAGAAACACCAAATTAGGTCATTGATTTTCAGCACAGCACAATAAAGTACTTGCAGAGACAACAGAAAGCAAGCAATTTGTGGATTAATTTCTCTTAAAAGTGAACACTGTGGCTCTATAGGGCATTTTAGAAAGAAATTAACGTTGTATTTTATAGTACCTATGATGTGACTAAGAGTCTTTCTTGTCTTTAGGAAGCAGTACAGCATGTATCGTGGTATTAGACAGGCAGAGTCACCAGCTACACACCGCAAATCTGGGAGACTCTGGCTTTCTGGTGGTTCGAGGTGGAGAGGTGGTCCACAGGTCTGATGAACAGCAGCACTACTTCAACACCCCTTTCCAGCTCTCTATCGCCCCTCCTGAGGCAGAGGGCTCCGTCCTCAGTGACAGGTGAGACCGTTTGCTCTTATGTGACTTTTTTTTCCCCCTCGCTTTCTGATTATGTAACAGCATCGTGTCCCCAAGCTAAACTCGAGCGAGACGTAATCCGCTGGCTGTCAGTATGAGAGCATGATTAGGTTCTCACTCTGGTTACTAACTCGACTGGATTATCAGTCGATTAGTCACTCGGTGTGTTACGATCAGGATATGTAATGATCTCTTTGCTCTTATTTCAGATCAGAATGGCTTAAACCGTCAGAAGAAAAATTTGATAACTGTGCACTGTTAATCTACCCTAAAAACTGATAGAATTTTAAGCTGCAATTTATTGGCTTAATCACGTTTAGCCAATAACTACTCTACGACCTCAATATTATTTAAAACATTGATTTATTTTCTAGCTTTTTAAGATGTCATGCTAGTGTTCTTTTAATTAATTGATCATTAATAGTATATTCAGGGGTTGAATCATGCTTTTGATTTGATTGCAATGTTGACTGATTGCTGAAACCATAAAAAAAACAAGTGCCACATTTTAGTGCCACACTTTCCATGATTGCAAAGAGTATGTGACTAAATCCAGCCTGTGGTTTTCACTTTAACACATTTTCTGCAACTTAACATTAACTGATCCTATAATTTGTAACTTGTAATCCTGTATCCTTTTAACCTGTAACATGAAATGCAAAGATGTGATTTGAATTTGATTTTAAATTCTCTCACATATGTGATTTTGTGATGCAGCTAGGCTGGATCTTCAACGGCATTAAGTACTGCTGGTTTTGTAACAAGTGTATCACATAATTCTATGATAAATTTAAAAGACAATTATAGTCACTCTTCAGATTGCCTAATGTGAAATGTTCCTATTATTATAGATAATCTGACTATGATTTTTGTGCAATTAAATGTTATATTTATTTATCCAATTCGTTTATTGAATATCTGTCTGTAACCTTATTGAAGGGTTGTGCTAGGGCTGCATGATTTGAGGAAAAAAAGACCAAATGTGATTCATTTTTTATTTATTAATCATTAATCATTATTATTTAATTATTCATTATTTATTAATTGTTATATATTACTAAATAAAAATAAGCATTTCTAAATAACTAAATGAAAATTGTAATATTTCACTGTAAAATCTCATATTTAAAAAAAATGCATTATATTGTTTTAAATATTAGATTATTTTACAGTGAAATATTACAATAGTAATTGCTTTTCGTTGCATAAATAGTTGCTTTTAGTGTCTTCATTTTCAAATGTTAAACAATCAAACTTTTATTTCGACTGAAAACCGCAGGGAGTCTTTAAGGATTCTCTTTTGTTTATAAGCATTTCTATTTACAAGTCTGGAAAGATGGTTATTGCATGTTACAGCAACCCAAACTCAGAGCAGATGCAGAGATGGAGTCTGTGTGGAGCAGCATTTACTGTGAACTGAGCTGCTCTGAGATGCTGAAAAGAACTACGGATAATGAGCTGCTCAGGCATAAATGAACACAATGCCGCGCTTTACTCTGAAACACGCAGTGCATATATTTATTTAAATTGCAACCTTTGTGATTTGATAATCAGACTAAGCAATTCCGGATTTATTTTGAAGAATCCTGCAGCCCTAAGTTGTGCATTCACTAAACATTGCCAAGCAACACGTCTGGTAAACGGAACCCTAAATAAGGAAACTACAGTGACTTTATCACACTTAAGCGGAATTGTTGAGCTTTCTGCTCTGAGCTACATCCGGTCACTTTTAATCTTGCTAATGGAGACAACCTTAGCATGGCCTGGTTTCTCTTTGACAGACAGATGAGCTAGTTGGAAGAAGTACTTCTTCAGATTGTGGGTCTAAAACTCAAGCCGTTCCAATTTAGATTATTTTATTTTATCTTAAGTTTTTATTCAAAATAAGTATCAAGTTTAAAACGCGTGACCTGGGACTGGCCGGCCGGTCTGGCACAGACGGAGGGAAAGTCAGCCAGTGTATTCGTAGAGTCAGTGTACATAGCGTCTGCCGCAGACTTCCTGGAACAGGAACATGACACTTCACAGCTGATCTGTATGTTTCCGTGTGCTTTATACTGTAATGAGGATCAAACTATAAGCTTCTTAGACTGAAACAGCTTTTATTGCTCCCAACTTGTGATCCTAAATATGGTCTGCAAACAGTAGTGCTTGATAGCTTTTTAGAGCTCTAAACACATTTCAACTTGAAAATGTGCAGTTATGGAGTCGGTTTTGATGGATCATTCTGTACCTGAGATTGAGAGTCTCAAATGTTTTGTTTTCACATATGTCCAACGTAAAACCGAAATATCACATAACTAAACTATCGAAAGTTTACTTGAACAACTTTGTTCTCTCGTTTCCCACAGCCCTGAGGCTGCCGATAGCTCGTCCTTCGATGTCCAGTTGGGTGACATCATACTCACAGCTACAGATGGTCTCTTTGACAACATGCCAGACTACATGATTTTACAAGAACTCAAAAAGCTCAAGGTACCGGAACATCTACGAGCAAGTCTTCCTTCTGTCCACTTTTCTGTCCTCCAGCAGCACTAATATGAATTGTGTCCTCTGCTTTCAGAATACCAACTATGAAAGCATCCAGCAAACAGCCAAGAGTATTGCAGAACAGGCCCATGTTCTAGCATACGACCCCAATTACATGTCTCCATTTGCACAGTTTGCCTGCGATAATGGCTTGAATGTCAGAGGTGAGATATATATATATATATATATAACCTTTTGAACAAGCATCAACTACTGCTTTTCCTGATTTACTTTTTCTTTACAGTTTTTCTGGGAGATAATGGTCTTGCTGATAGTCATCATTGGCACTAAGAGTGTACGCATTTACTCTGACAACAGAATGATTACAATTCTTTGCTAAATCATGCAGTGCATTTACATTCACGCATTTGACATGCATTTATATTGCATTGAAAGTATGCAATTTTTTAGATCAATGCACATGGGATTGTAGATGTTGAGTAAATCTGTAGTCTTGACAACATTCCCTCTCTCTTTTTTCTCCCCAAAGGAGGAAAACCAGATGACATCACTGTTCTGCTGTCAATTGTAGCAGAGTACACAGACTAACGCTCGCAAGGGCAGCAAAATGCTTCTCTTGTTGTCTTCCTCTCAGTCATTGGACTGGCGGCTGTTTCCTGCTGGCAGGAGTGAGGGCTGTTTGAGTTTTCTGTTTCTGGCAGGGACTTGGAGCCCACATCTGTTCCTTGGGTTCTTCGACCTTACTAGACCGTACTTCAAATGATGTTGTCTGCAGACTCAAGTCAAAGGCCACCTTGATACGGACTGCTAACGTCGAGTTGTGTTTGACAAGGGCTACAACAGGTGTTGAACACTTCTCCAGTAAGAATCACAAGTGTTTCTGTCGTCCAGACATGAATGAGTAGTTGGTAATGATGTGGTTGTGATGCCAAAAATGGAGAAAGAATGAGCGAGAAAGGAATAACAATCTGATTAGGTCCCAAAAGAAAGAACGTCTCCGTATCAAGAAGAACATTAAGATGGAAGTGTCATGCAGTGGGAGTGTTTAACTTTGCAAAAGGCCAATGGGAGATGCCCTCATGTTACATAAGTCTTGAGATGGCACGTTTTGCCTGTTTACTTTCCATTTAAAAAGACACCTGATCTGTATCCTCTGGACAGACATCTGCCGAATGCCAGCTGAGATGTGATGTTATTAGGCACGAGTGACTACAACAAACTCTTCACTAGCTAATGGAGAGTTTGTATTTTGGAAAGTAAGCAGAGGTGTAACTTTACAGTACTAGACTGATTATGAAGCTTAACAACATCGAAATACTGTCAAAGTTAATGATCAACCATAGAAATGCCTTTCCTTTGAGATATTAATTAATGAAGACGCTTTTGCAGAACAAGTTCTCATTATATGAAATAAGAGTCAGATGGGTGTTTTAAGCGATTCAAAGTACAGGACAAATTAGTTTGCATGGGGAGACGGTAACCTTTTCCTTTCATATTTATTAATTTAAATCAGTATTACTCCACCCTTTTGAGTTTTTAACGTAATGACAGCAGTACGACAGACTGCAAGGGATTGTGGGATGTGTTGAGAGGAAAAGCAGTCCCACTTAAACCACTTTTAAGAGGTTCACATGCTTGTGGTGTGCATATGTGTATGTGAGAAAAGAACGTTTACGATATGTAGATATTTGGAAAATTGGCTGTATATTTATCTATGACATGTATGCATTTGCAAAGTGTAGGCTATTACACATCAGATGTATATGAGAGTATATTTGATAATTGTGTGGATTCTGTTAAAAGTATTTTTCTTCCTTTTTTTTTTATGTAAAACTTAATTTTAAAATATCCCTGGAGGCGTTTACGCACAAAGCTAATGCTAGCATCTGTGAATGCTTTCGGTGGGTATGTCATGGATCACATGATCTAATAAAGTTATATTTTTATAACTTCTGTAGATCACGGTTTTTCTCAGTAAATTAGTGTTTCTCTGTTTTAGAGTAAATATTTAACTGAAGTGTCTAAATTATGCTCTGTGATAATGTCACAGATGCTGTCAATAGTTGTATTTAATGTGAAATATTAATATTTAATCATCTTAAAAATATTAATTAATAGTTCCTATTTGCACAGTTTGCCTGCGATAATGGCTTGAATGTCAGAGGTGAGATATATATATATATATATAACCTTTTGAACAAGCATCAACTACTGCTTTTCCTGATTTACTTTTTCTTTACAGTTTTTCTGGGAGATAATGGTCTTGCTGATAGTCATCATTGGCACTAAGAGTGTACGCATTTACTCTGACAACAGAATGATTACAATTCTTTGCTAAATCATGCAGTGCATTTACATTCACGCATTTGACATGCATTTATATTGCATTGAAAGTATGCAATTTTTTAGATCAATGCACATGGGATTGTAGATGTTGAGTAAATCTGTAGTCTTGACAACATTCCCTCTCTCTTTTTTCTCCCCAAAGGAGGAAAACCAGATGACATCACTGTTCTGCTGTCAATTGTAGCAGAGTACACAGACTAACGCTCGCAAGGGCAGCAAAATGCTTCTCTTGTTGTCTTCCTCTCAGTCATTGGACTGGCGGCTGTTTCCTGCTGGCAGGAGTGAGGGCTGTTTGAGTTTTCTGTTTCTGGCAGGGACTTGGAGCCCACATCTGTTCCTTGGGTTCTTCGACCTTACTAGACCGTACTTCAAATGATGTTGTCTGCAGACTCAAGTCAAAGGCCACCTTGATACGGACTGCTAACGTCGAGTTGTGTTTGACAAGGGCTACAACAGGTGTTGAACACTTCTCCAGTAAGAATCACAAGTGTTTCTGTCGTCCAGACATGAATGAGTAGTTGGTAATGATGTGGTTGTGATGCCAAAAATGGAGAAAGAATGAGCGAGAAAGGAATAACAATCTGATTGGGTCCCAAAAGAAAGAACGTCTCCGTATCAAGAAGAACATTAAGATGGAAGTGTCATGCAGTGGGAGTGTTTAACTTTGCAAAAGGCCAATGGGAGATGCCCTCATGTTACATAAGTCTTGAGATGGCACGTTTTGCCTGTTTACTTTCCATTTAAAAAGACACCTGATCTGTATCCTCTGGACAGACATCTGCCGAATGCCAGCTGAGATGTGATGTTATTAGGCACGAGTGACTACAACAAACTCTTCACTAGCTAATGGAGAGTTTGTATTTTGGAAAGTAAGCAGAGGTGTAACTTTACAGTACTAGACTGATTATGAAGCTTAACAACATCGAAATACTGTCAAAGTTAATGATCAACCATAGAAATGCCTTTCCTTTGAGATATTAATTAATGAAGACGCTTTTGCAGAACAAGTTCTCATTATATGAAATAAGAGTCAGATGGGTGTTTTAAGCGATTCAAAGTACAGGACAAATTAGTTTGCATGGGGAGACGGTAACCTTTTCCTTTCATATTTATTAATTTAAATCAGTATTACTCCACCCTTTTGAGTTTTTAACGTAATGACAGCAGTACGACAGACTGCAAGGGATTGTGGGATGTGTTGAGAGGAAAAGCAGTCCCACTTAAACCACTTTTAAGAGGTTCACATGCTTGTGGTGTGCATATGTGTATGTGAGAAAAGAACGTTTACGATATGTAGATATTTGGAAAATTGGCTGTATATTTATCTATGACATGTATGCATTTGCAAAGTGTAGGCTATTACACATCAGATGTATATGAGAGTATATTTGATAATTGTGTGGATTCTGTTAAAAGTATTTTTCTTCCTTTTTTTTTTATGTAAAACTTAATTTTAAAATATCCCTGGAGGCGTTTACGCACAAAGCTAATGCTAGCATCTGTGAATGCTTTCGGTGGGTATGTCATGGATCACATGATCTAATAAAGTTATATTTTTATAACTTCTGTAGATCACGGTTTTTCTCAGTAAATTAGTGTTTCTCTGTTTTAGAGTAAATATTTAACTGAAGTGTCTAAATTATGCTCTGTGATAATGTCACAGATGCTGTCAATAGTTGTATTTAATGTGAAATATTAATATTTAATCATCTTAAAAATATTAATTAATAGTTCCTATATAGTATACATTAAATCTTGTGGTTTCTCTCCAATTTTACAAATACTTTTGTAATTGTAACAGAGCTGGCTGCTTTTTTTTTGTCCTTTAAAAATAGCTTTTGCAGTTTACTTAAAGGCTCTGCTGTGTGACAAATTAATTTTTAAAAGAGCAAATGCTGCATGTAATCTCTCAATATGATTAATAAAAGAGGCATGTATAATAATAATTATACAAGAATAGTCCTAGATGAAGTATAGCATGTTACACTACAGGAGACGAGAGTGATGTCTACCCACACAAACACTTTTGCTGGTTTCAGCTACCTAGCTATTCTAATCACACAGCCCATTTGTATCCTGATTACACCATCGGATGAATCTTCATGGCCACCTGCTTTTCTCTACATCTAGTTCTATAGTGATTTCTGGCCATCCAAGATGTAGATGAGTTTGTTTCTTCATCAGATTTGGAGAAATGTAGCATTCCATCACTTGCTCATCAATGGATGCTCTGCAGTGAATGGGTGCCGTCAGAATGAGAGCCCAAACAGCTGATAAAAACATCACAATAATCCACACCACTCCAGTCCATTAGTTAATACCTTGTACAGCGAAATGCTGCATGAAATCAGAAAAAAATCCATCATTAAGATGTTTTTAACTTCAAACTGTCACTTCCTGCTAAAATTCAAGTCCTCTATCCATAATATTGCTTTTTCCAGAGAAAAAGCCGTCATGTCTGATTCAAGAGAGAAATCTGCACAGATCAAGCACCGTTTACAAGGCAAAAATGGTCCAAAACAGTTCTAAGTATGTCTGTGGATTTTAATGTGAGAAGACAACTGGAAATTGACTTTTTCACTCGAGGAAGCATTATGAATGGCCAGAAGTGACAGTTTAAAGTTAAAATGCCTTAATGATGGATTTGTTTTCCAAGTGATGGAATGCTAAAATTCTCCAAATCTGTTCTGATGAAGAAACCCATCTACATCTTGGATGGCCTGAGGATGAGAACATTTTCAGCAAATAATTTTCGAATGAACTATTCCTTTAAAGCAGATGTGTTTAATTAAGTCATCTATATATGAACCATTGGTACATTGTTCTCCTGAAGATAAATAATTGACAAAATGACACACTTCAGCTTTAAGGCTTCCATTTCTTTGCATTTTTATATGCATCAAGCCTGTATACATTTTATTGTGTAACTGCAACAGTTTGTGGTTTTCCTACATTTTATGCTCAACTGAGGTGTCAATTGTTACAAAGGGCATGACAGCCTGAAATACTGCGCACATTACCATCACCGGTAAGTGGCTGGAGACTAAATTTGTTTGTCAGCAGTCAACAAAACCAGCAGTAATGGTTGTGACCCCGATATCATGAGCATGAACTAATACAATAGCAATTGACTGAACCATCACATTAAAAGCTCAAATGACAAAATGCCTCTAAAAGGCGAGTGAAATTAAATTATTCTGTTTTGCACGGCTGTCCAGCTCAGCTCTGACACAATCTGTATTATCAAGCTTCTAACGGACATATTTTTTCAATTCAACAGTCATGCGAAACACAAGGCTTTCTCTGGATAATGCGGCAAGGTATGTGTACAATAGCAGTAATTGCTGCAGTCTTGCATAACGATCGCTTCTCGGGCAGCATTTTAAAGCAGTGAGTTAAAGCTTCCTCGGTGGACACAGAACACGGAGTCCTTCAGTCCTCAAGAATGTTTGTTTTGAAGTTTTGATTTATCTTCTCCACGGTGACCGAACTCATCTGAACTGTGTGTTTAGGATGACATTCCTCAGCTATGCAACAGAGAGTGATTGTGCCCCACTTTACTATTGCCCTAGAGTTTTCCTTTCCTCTCTCCAAGAACAGTTTTACATTTACATTTAGTAATTTAGCAGACGCTTTTATCCAATGAGGACAATAAAAGCAGTCAAAACTAACAAAAGAGCAACAATATATAAGTGCAAATGACAAGTCTCGGTTAGCCTAACGCAGTACACGTAGCAAGGTGTATATATATATATATATATATATATATATATATATATATATATTATTATACACACACACACAAAGAAAAACAAGTAGAATAGAAAAAATAGAAAGCTAGTTTTTGTTTTTTGTTTTTAAATAAAGAATTAAAAAAAGATAAATATAGATAAAGTAGAATTAAAATAGAATAAAAAGTGTTAGAGTTAGAGGGTCAAATAAAGGTGGAACAGATGTGTTTTTAGTCGTTTCTTGAAGATGGGTAAGGACTCAGCTGCTCGGATTGATTTGGGCAGGTCATTCCACCAGGAGGGAACAGTTAGGTTGGATGAGTTGGAGTGGCTAGTAAAGGAATTTTTTTTTTTGGTCACTACTTGCTTTTATACTGTCATTTGTGTAACTTCACAGTTTTTAATATTTTGCTATAATTTTACTTCTGCATTAGAATTTGGGCTATTAACCTGATATGCAGTTTACGGTTTGTCTGATGGAAGACACTAACCTTAAAAGTGGCAGGTGTTACTGGTGTAGTCAAGGCCGATTCAGGTGCCAGACTGGGGTTCTCTCCAGGTGCGTGAAGCTGAATCATCTTCCTCATATGAAGGGCTGGATTAAAAACCTCACTGCTCTGACTGGAAGCCACCTGTTCCCCATCAGCGACGCACACCTCTGCCTCCATAGGGCCTTCACACGTGGAGATTTCTGCTGTGGAGGTCTTGGGGATGTTGACAGGACAGTCATCCCTAAAAAAACACAGACTGTTAATTGTTGTTGAATCTGATTGAATCATTTAAACATGCCCATTGTTTTGGGTTCTTTTTCATTTTTCTAAACAAACTGCATTAGACTCTCTGCTGCCCCCACCAGCTCTGGAGCATGAGGTTTATTTATTTTTTTATTATGCAAGGACTTTACTGAAATGTAGGATGTTAACAAACATAATTGGCCTGGTATAATATTGAAAATGTCTTAGCCAAACAACAGACAAGCACCAAAAAACAAGACAAAGAAAATAAGGAATAAGAAACAAAAAAAACATTGGTGGGGGGAATAAAAAATGTTTTTTTGCAAGTTAAGTTAAGGCATTCTTCTTCATTAATTTCAACGATAAGAAATAATGATGTAGTTCCTAGTGATTATGTAGAAATTTGGTAAAGTTTTCAGCAAATCAATTTTTATGTCATAAGATTTTTCCAAGGATAATAATTATTATAATATATAGTACTATATAAAATAGTATTATTATTTATATATAGTATTCTAATTATTTTTCATATTTTTAATTATATAATAAAAAAATTATATAATATACATTTTTTACATTTCGGAAATAATCAGTTAATGCAAATCCTCCTGAAGCATGAGGTTTACTGAGGTTTTAGGTAAACTCAACTAAAGTTTGTTCATTTTTATTAACTTAGCTGAACTACAAGACATACCCCTGATGAAAGGGGCGACACTCGTTATGTAGAATAAAAATTATTTGCATACTAAAACACTGAAATGGCTGAAGTCTTCATCTTATGTGAGTGTACAGCTAAACATCTAAAACATGCTGTTTATTTTTAATAGCTGTAAAACCTTTTTACTGTATGTGTGCCTGTAAGCAAAGAGTTTGCACCAAAGCCTGAGTGATGTGAGTGCTATGGGTAACGAAACGCGTGCAGGCATGTGTGAGGGACAGCAAAGGCAACAGAAAGACGCGACGAATCACATGGTGACAGTGGGAGAGGGAAAGATGAATGCATGCCTCTGAATATGTGAATTGCACCCCAGGGGGGCGGGCTATACTATGTTCGGATTTGGCCTTGTACCGAACTGCGGCCCACGGGACAAATGCTCCTCTGCACGCGACAGCAAAGAAACAAAAACAACTGTTTCGACTTACCTAGGATCTGTTCATCTACTCCACTATGAGGGAATTTGGGCACTCTTTAGTAAAATGATCTCATTTACTCTTTCTCTTTGCTGTCTGCATCCATTCAAATATGTATGCTATTTTTTATGTAATTTTTTTTTTAAAAGCTTGTTTTTGGTTCCTCTTCTTATGTTAATCCATTGTGTGTCTCCTCATTTGTAAGTTTTATAATTATATTTATATATATATACAGTATTTATTATATATATATATTCAATTTGTTACATAACATTTGTATATTTTAATTTTTACATAGAATTATAGATTTTATATTTTTATATTACTTTTATATTTACATTTTAATTTATATTATTTAAATATTTTATAATTTTTGTTTTTATAATTATAATTTAGCAATTTTACTTATTATATTTATCATAATAATTATAATAACATAATTTACAACATAAACATTTTATATGTATTTATCATTTTTATATACATTAAAATATATAATATAATATAATTATTATATAAAAATAAAAAATTCAAATAATTAACCATCATTTTCAGCCAAACAAGAATCAACATAAACGGCCTTGTTGTTGGATGATAGACTTTGTCTTTACACTAAACTGCTTTGCTGACTTCTATGCAAATAAACCCTTTGCCCTTTTAAAATCAGAGATTAAAAAAAAAAAATCAAGAGTTGTAGAATAACACACAGAAACACTGATACAAGGGCAAACAGCAAGAGGAGGTGGGCCAACTTCAGTGACATCACTGCCTGGACTGGATGAGCTACAGTGAGAATTAGAGACAGGCTAGCATGTCACAGTTCTGTGTTACCCTATATAGGTAAGACATGAAAGACTAGAGCACTAAAGCCGTCACTGAACTCAACACCCTCTTGGTGCCTATGAAAGGGGCTTTATGTCACAGTGGTTTTGCTTTTGCATTGCACCTATAATCTGACATTATAGAAAAGAGACTATAAAAAAAAATGTTACTGGACGGAATATTGTATGTATTTGCACAAAATAAAAGGGATTAGCTTCCACTTTTTAAGAATATTTCACCCAAAAAAATGGAAATTAACCTCATTAACCTTTCTTTCTTCTGTGGAACACACACTCTAAAAAATGCTGGGTTAAATACAACCCAGTTCTGGGTAAAATAGGGACAAACCCAGCAATTGGGTTGTTTTGACCCAGCGGTTGGGTTACCCAGAAGGTTGGGTTAAACATTTAGCCCAACCGCTGGGTCAAAACAGCCCAATTGCTGGGTTTGTCCCTATTTTACCCAGCACTGGGTTGTATTTAACCCAGCATTTTTTTTAGAGTGCAACAGCTATTACACAAAGCTATCATATAGCTTCAGAATATAATACATACATCTTTTTATGGAAAAAAAGCAGCTAGGCTCTTCTTAAAAACAAATTAACATACTGTTTCAGAGATGAAAGGAAGGCATGCAGGTTTACGACAACATGAACATTAGTAAATGATAACAAAATGTTCATTTATGGGTCAACTGTTCCTTTAAGAACGTCTGTCTATCATGAAAATACAAAGTCAATTTTTCATATGCAGTATATTTATGTTAACATGATGGATAAAATGAAATACCCAGCTGCAGGTTGAGATTGGCTCTCCAGGTTTGGATCCGTTAAGGTGGACAACACAACATGGGCCTCCAGCATCATGTCTTTTACAGTGAAGGATACAGGCCTGAAAGAGATCAGAATCAACTGACATAGTGTGCTAACTGTATGACTTTATGCTAAATATATAGTATCGAAAAAAGTAAAGACTTACTGTCCAGCTACACCAAACTGACTAGACACTGGCAGACCATAAGACTCGGCAAAGGACAGCAACCCCTAAAAGCAATTTAACAAACAATAAATAAATAAATAAATATATGGTTTATTATTAACAATGGTTTATTACAATCAACATTGATTCGAGATTAATCAAATGACAAATATATGTGTATATATAATTAATAATAAATTCAACTATTATTATATATTAATATATTGTCATGTCTTTTACAGTGAAGGATACAGGCCTGAAAGAGATCAGAATCAACTGACATAGTGTGCTAACTGTATGACTTTATGCTAAATATATAATATCGAAAAAAGTAAAGACTTACTGTCCAGCTACACCAAACTGACTAGACACTGGCAGACCATAAGACTCGGCAAAGGACAGCAACCCCTAAAAGCAATTTAACAAACAATAAATAAATAAATAAATATATGGTTTATTATTAACAATGGTTTATTACAATCAACATTGATTCGAGATTAATCAAATGACAAATATATGTGTATATATAATTAATAATAAATTCAACTATTATTATATATTAATATATTATAAAAGATAAAAATCTATGTGTATATATATAATTTATTTATTTTATATCATTAAGTTAATGAGCAAAGTGGCTGGATTTAAAAGCTCATGAAGACAGCCCTGCACAATACTGAAGAATTAAGACCTGTCAAAACAGATGCATACCGTGTTTTATATGCAAGGGACACACTGATCCGTACAGATGTATTTGACCCCGTTTAAGACTGTATGAGGAGAAGGTCAGTCATGTGTGTCCAGACCACAGTGTGCTGTCCCGTGCTGTAACTCATTGTGACAGGCTATCTGGTTCACATCCAAGCATCTGTCCCACTGCATCAATGACTGACACAAACACACTGTGGCCTGCCAAGAAGTTACGCCACTGACACACAACCAAAACCCGTTCGTGAAAAGGGTCGGTACTGTCGGGGCAATAATCCAGTGACATTAGATCTCCCTGGAAATCAGGGTCAAAGGTTGAGCGAGAGGATACAAAATGAGCTTGTGTTTATAGTTTATCTTGGATGCATTACAGTTTCAAAATCTAAATGTATTTTTTTTTTTTGCATGTTTTGCATAATCCAACTGTTCAACTAATGCCTTTTTTTGAGGAATGCAATATTGCTGATTAATGCAGAATGCAACCAAATAAATAAAATACCACACCTGGGTGTGTGAATTAAAAGAACATTGCAGTCTGTTCAGTTCACATGCATAACACACTTTCTCTGGACTCACTTGGGTGAATATGATAGGCACGACTACTGAACATCATGCACCACAATGTCACTAAAAGTCTGAAACAGAAACAAAAATGGCTGTACATTAGCTTATAAATTGGACTATCCTACTAAAAATGAAATTATTTAACATTAGTTAATGTGTTAACTAACAATGAAAAATAAATATGTTACAGTAATTATTAATCAGTTACCATTAGTTAATAAAAATACAACTGTTCAATGTTAGTTCATGTTATCTCAGGTCCTTTATATAATTAGGGCCCTATGATTTCCACGATGCAGAAAACGCAGACAGAATCGCAGAATGCAGTCATAAAAATGGAATTTACTGTATAACGCGGAATGTCACGGAATTTGCCAAATTTTGGATGGATAAAAATAAAATACCACACCTGGGTGTGTGAATTAAAAGAACATTGCAGTCTGTTCAGTTCACATGCATAACACACTTTCTCTGGACTCACTTGGGTGAATATGATAGGCACGACTACTGAACATCCCAGGACGGAAATAAGTGGCAATAAAAATGAATATGGCAGATCCTCATGCACTTGCCAACACACACATCAAATAAAACATACTTGCATGGGGACACAAACAACTTTCACACCCTCAGTTCTTTGAGGCAGAAGGTCACGGCTGAATCCTCTCCAACCTGAAAACAGTCAAACTCATCTGGGTGCAGCATCAGCTCGGTGTTTATGCCTTTGATGCAGTCTGATAACAAACAAACAAGATATAATTCATTAATGCAGGACCATAATGTTCAGCATCTGAGTATACAGGAGCTCTGGTATACAGTAAGTCTAAATACATGTAGGTTACATGCAGTCCTGAATATTTTGTCAATGAATTTCATGCTCAGCTATATATACATATTCACATACTCATTTGACTCGGATTCCATGATCGTCTATGGTGTTTGATGTGTATACTGTATTGTTTACTGTATTTGTCCTGTTTTTGATGTATTTGTTTTTATTGTTGATTGTAAAGCACTTTGAGCTCAGAAAAAGAGCTATAAAAATAAACGCATTATTATTACTACTATTTTTAAAATAATAAGTTAAGCAATAGGCATTATTTAATGAGAAATATAATAGTATGCTACTGTACAATGTGGTCACATAACCTTATCATACTGTACATTTATTTTAGTGATTTTAAATTAAGGACATTTTAATTTTAATTTTAATTGAATGATCATTTTAATTCAAATATTTTTTTTAAAAACTAGTTAAATCATTGTAATATTTCAATAATATTCAAATGAGTGAAGAAAGAGTTTTTAAAGAAAGAGATATTAAAAATCACAAAAATGTATCCATGACACTGGAGATGGAAGGTTGCTATTAAAATTATATATGATGTGCATCAAATATTTGATGAATAGAGAAAATGTTCACATACTCATAATATTCATGGTATATACTACAACAATAGTTAGCGTACTACATGCTAGTGAACTATTATAAACACAGCAAAAGCTTCTTTACTGTTTTCTTCCTCACAAAAGGACTTCAAGGTTACTTTAAACGAGGAAATGCAAAGAGTGACCTCTTCTTGTGAAACCGGGAAATGCACCACAATGTCACCTAAAAGTCTGAAACAGAAACAAAAATGGCTGTACATTAGCTAGCTTCTTTACTGTTTTCTTCCTCACAAAAGGACTTCAAGGTTACTTTAAACGAGGAAATGCAAAGAGTGACCTCTTCTTGTGAAACCGGGAAATGCACCACAATGTCACCTAAAAGTCTGAAACAGAAACAAAAATGGCTGTACATTAGCTTATAAATTGGACTATCCTACTAAAAATTATTTAACATTAGTTAATGCATTAACTAACAATGAAAAATAAATATGTTACAGTAATTATTAATCAGTTACCATTAGTTAATAAAAATACAACTGTTCAATGTTAGTTCATGTTATCTCAGGTCCTTTATATAATTAGGGCCCTATGATTTCCACGATGCAGAAAACGCAGACAGAATCGCAGAATGCAGTCATAAAAATGGAATTTACTGTATAACGCGGAATGTCACGGAATTTGCCAAATTTTGGATGGATAAATCAAAAGTAACGCTGTACGCCAACACACACATCAAATAAAACATACTTGCATGGGGACACAAACAACTTTCACACCCTCAGTTCTTTGAGGCAGAAGGTCACGGCTGAATCCTCTCCAACCTGAAAACAGTCAAACTCATCTGGGTGCAGCATCAGCTCGGTGTTTATGCCTTTGATGCAGTCTGATAACAAACAAACAAGATATAATTCATTAATGCAGGACCATAATGTTCAGCATCTGAGTATACAGGAGCTCTGGTATACAGTAAGTCTAAATACATGTAGGTTACATGCAGTCCTGAATATTTTGTCAATGAATTTCATGCTCAGCTATATATACATATTCACATACTCATTTGACTCGGATTCCATGATCGTCTATGGTGTTTGATGTGTATACTGTATTGTTTACTGTATTTGTCCTGTTTTTGATGTATTTGTTTTTATTGTTGATTGTAAAGCACTTTGAGCTCAGAAAAAGAGCTATAAAAATAAACGCATTATTATTACTACTATTTTTAAAATAATAAGTTAAGCAATAGGCATTATTTAATGAGAAATATAATAGTATGCTACTGTACAATGTGGTCACATAACCTTATCATACTGTACATTTATTTTAGTGATTTTAAATTAAGGACATTTTAATTTTAATTTTAATTGAATGATCATTTTAATTCAAATATTTTTTTTAAAAACTAGTTAAATCATTGTAATATTTCAATAATATTCAAATGAGTGAAGAAAGAGTTTTTAAAGAAAGAGATATTAAAAATCACAAAAATGTATCCATGACACTGGAGATGGAAGGTTGCTATTAAAATTATATATGATGTGCATCAAATATTTGATGAATAGAGAAAATGTTCACATACTCATAATATTCATGGTATATACTACAACAATAGTTAGCGTACTACATGCTAGTGAACTATTATAAACACAGCAAAAGCTTCTTTACTGTTTTCTTCCTCACAAAAGGACTTCAAGGTTACTTTAAACGAGGAAATGCAAAGAGTGACCTCTTCTTGTGAAACCGGGAAATGCACCACAATGTCACCTAAAAGTCTGAAACAGAAACAAAAATGGCTGTACATTAGCTTATAAATTGGACTATCCTACTAAAAATGAAATTATTTAACATTAGTTAATGTGTTAACTAACAATGAAAAATAAATATGTTACAGTAATTATTAATCAGTTACCATTAGTTAATAAAAATACAACTGTTCAATGTTAGTTCATGTTATCTCAGGTCCTTTATATAATTAGGGCCCTATGATTTCCACGATGCAGAAAACGCAGACAGAATCGCAGAATGCAGTCATAAAAATGGAATTTACTGTATAACGCGGAATGTCACGGAATTTGCCAAATTTTGGATGGATAAATCAAAAGTAACGCTGTACACTTAAATCAAAACGTGATATGGACTAGTGTCTGTGAATATTAAACTGCAAAAATACTATTTAAATATGAATCCTGCGAGTTCTGTGTGAATGAATGGCACAGACGCGCGGTTTTGTTTACTACACACATACTGAAGCGCGCGAACTCGCGGTGTTTTCAATAATAATAATAATAAAATTATTATTACAACATTATTTTTAAAGAAATATTTACCAGAATTTATTTAGCAGAACACACTATTTCTGAAAAAAAAAAAATATATATAATTTTTTTAAATCAATTAATTAGAGATGCTTTTGATTGTTAAAACGTAACGAAAAACCATTACAATGTAATTTTGTAAAAAATAAAACTAAATTTGAGAAAAAAATTTAATATTTCATAGGGCCTTAAAAATTAAAGTTTTGTTAAACTTTTAATAAATTGCTGTTAAATATTGTAAGTTTCATGATTTCTATTAATTAGACATGCTTTTTGATTAATACAATTAAATGTAACCATTAAAACAGTCTAGAAAAATTTAAACGGAAAAAACGGAATTTGAGAAAAAATCTAACGGATTTCATAGGGCCCTATATAATATTAACAGATACAACATTTGATTTTAATAATGTATTAATAAATGTTGAAATTAACATTTCCTAAGATTAATACATTACAAAGTATTTTTCAACTAATAACTAATGTAATTAACTATTGTAAATAAATAGAACCTTATTGTAAAGTGTTACCAATAAGTTTAGACACTAAAAGATTGTGTCTTAAAACCTAGTGAGCTGCCCACCTATAGACAGCATAAGCATGTGCATCAAAAAGGCTTGGATGCCCAAGACTATGATGCCCAAAAAAGCTGTCTAAGAGGGCAGCTCACTTGGTTTTGAGACACAGCCATTGACGATTTATTATGTAAACATAAATAATCTAAATAAAGAAATAATCCACTAAGAGTTTCAGAAAAACTCATGCTGAATTATATGTGCACTCACTCAGGACATTTGGACAGAGGTGAGCTGGGAACACAGCCTGCAATGCTTCACATTCCTGATACCCCAAATTATAGGTCTTAGTTGTTCCTAATGCATGCATTAGGAATCTTGATTAGAACAAATGTGGTAAATTGTGATGGATTATGCAATATGGAAATGATTTGTAGCATCTCATCATCACAGAAGAGAGTCCAGTGACGTGTGCTGTCACCCCATGATTACATCCGCCAACACCAATCTGTTTCTCCCTCTGTCAATGCATTACCAGTTTCAGTATGTTCTTCACATACAAATGAACTAATCGTGTCTGCAGTGAAACTGAAATATCACCCTGCTGTTTGGGATGTTGATGGATATCTCACATCTGTCCACACTGCGCTCTCTCCACGACGCACAACGAAACAGGGGAAGCTCGCACTGAAAATTATTAAAAAGCATATGATAATCAGTAAACACTGTACAATGAATGAATAATACTGATGCATACGAGTTAAGGCACTGGGTATTAATATTGCTGGTTCTATAATAATAATTTATTCAGCAGTATTTTTGTCTTGCTTTCCAGTGCAAATGTGTAAACATTCATAAATTAGGATGCATTTACTTAAGTTGCAAAATGACATAACTAAAGATCTCTTTATGAGAAATTGATCAAAATAAAATATAAAACGTTATTTATAGTTATTAATATTACCAAGGACAAATATCTGCTAATGGGCTCAGAAAAACCAACTGCCCCATTAATAGATCTTCATTTCGCATCTCAAGTAAATTTTGATTTAACCCTCTGGTTTTGTTCATTTGGGGGTGACATTTTTGTTCAGTATTATTTTTTATTTTGTATTTTGTATTTTGAATGAATTTCATGGTACTAATTAATATTTATGCAATAATTATGATACATTTTTTCCCTTTGAAAATAATAATCCCCCCCCCCCACACAATATTTTATATTACTTTTCAATTATGGCAGTATTTCATGTTAGAATAGAGACAATGCCTTTTTTAAATCCCATTTTTTAATGCAGATTAGTTCCATCTGGTGGGAGTAAAAAATTTTTAAACATCTGCAATTCCATGATTAGCCACTAGATTCATATAGAGCTCTATTTAAAAGGCTTGTAAATTCTCTAGTTGTTTTTAGACACAAATATATATATTTTTTTATGTTGTGGATTTGTATATATATATATATATATATATATATATATATATATATATATATATATATATATATAGTAACGTAACGCATTACTTTCCATAAAAAGTAACTAAGTACCGTAATTAGTTACTTTTTTTATGGAGTAACGCAATATCGTAATGCATTACTTTTAAAAGTAACTTTCCCCAACACTGTAGGGCAGTGTATAAAAAAGTACTGTGCAAAAGTATCAGGCCATTAATATTTTCCACCAACAAAAAATGGTTTTAAGCCAGTTACGCACCCCGTCTGCGATTACATGAAGAAACAGAAGAAACCAAGACAGACTAAATTCAGAAGAACTGTGGCAACATCTTTAAAACACTTGAAGAAACCTTCCTACAAAGCTACTGTGAAAAGTTTTAGGCACTTAAAAACTGTAATTTACAAACAAGAAAATTTTAAAGTAAACCAGTAAATTCAACAATGCACACTGCTATTAAAATCTGTTTTGTACCTTTAACATACTGACAACCACCATAATAATGCAGGTGGTAAAAGAGAAAGCCACATGAAGAATCAAAGCTCATCACAAGTAGCTTTGCCACAAGCAGAAGTATATACTAATATATAAAAGGTGCACAGAGTCATTCATGCAAACACAAAACACCATGATGGTAACACACATGATACTTAAATAATGCATTACACTTTCATTAAACAACAGAAGATGTAACATAAAGCCCAAATGTACATAACTGATAACAAAAACTATTAAAAAAACATGATTATTTAAACAAAATACTTTCAAATGTGGAGTGTCACGCAGGGAATCCTGGGAATATCAGTTTACCGTTTTTGACTGTAAATTATACATTGATTTGTAATTTTTACTTCTAAAAACTGTAAAATTACATGAAATGTCTGGTTAGATATTTTAGAGTTTTCCCTGTATATAGTACGGGAACTTACTGTTAACCTATTAAAATTTTTTTCCCGTAGCGTTTTTACAAAATTTTACAGTTAAAATTGGGTCAGTAAATTTCTTTTTTTCTTCTTCTTTTTTTTTTTTTTAAAGAAACTTTTAGAATACTTTTATTCAGCAAGGATGTGTTAAATGGATAAAAAGTGATATTGTTAGAAAAGATTTCCATTTTGAATAAATTCTGTTCTTTTTAACTTTTTATTTTATTTATGGAACACAGGTTCCAAAAAAATATTAAGCAGCACAACAGTTTCAACACTGATAATAAATCAGAATAAGAATGATTTATAAAAGGATCATGTGACACTGAGGACTGGAGTAATGATGCTGAAAATTCAGTGCTGCGTCACAGAAATAAATTAAATCGTATTATTTTAAAGTATAATAAGATAGGAAACCAATATTAGAAATTGCAATAATATTTAACAATATTACTGTTTTTTTCTGTATTTTTGATCAAATAAATACAGCATTGATGAGCATAAGAGACTCCATTTACATATATATATATTGAAGAGATTTCTTGATTGCGAACAGGTGTGGCAGTAATCAGGCTCGGGTGTGTCTAGAGAAATTGAACTCAGGTGTGATAAACCACAGTTTTAACAGGGGGGCAAACACTTCTTCACACAGGGCCATGTAGTTTTGGATGTTGTTTTCCCTTAATAATAAAAACCTTCATTTAAAAACTGCATGTCGTGTTTACTTGTGTTATCTTTGACTAATATTTAAATTTGTTTGATAATCTGAAACATTAAAGTGTGACAAACATGCAAAAAAATAAGAAATCAGGAAGGGGGCCAACACTTTTTCACACCACTGTATATATATATAATAGGCCGGTGAGTGTATCCCTTATTCTGTCCCTTATTTTTCTATGAAAAACCACAATTGTCCCTTATTTTCCTTTTCTGAAGTTGGCAACCCTATCTGTAAATGTAAACTGATATTTCCTACTGACACACTACAGCGAAAGATAGAAATAACTGACTTAAAACCATTTTTTGTTGTTGTTGTTGTTGGTGAAAATACTAATAGCCTAAGACTTTTGCACAGTAGTGAATATATATATATATATATCATCACATACCCCCTTCTCCAGTGGATCCAACCATATTTCATCAGCAATTCTTGATATAGCATGAACCGCTTTTCCAAAGACTAAGAACAGTAAACAGAGACATTTATTAACAACAGAACCCGCTCAGAGAAGATTTATTTAGATAATAAAAATGGTCATACCTTTAACGCCATTGCCTTCAATGACACACTTCATTTGACGCATTGATTAGACGCTAAATTAATACGACCTACAGTACATTTATGTACATTTTTCAGATGGCACCAAAAATTCTAAGAGGAAACCTTTGACAAAAGTGAATTTAGAGAATAAAAACGACACATAAACGTTTCTTTTTTATTATTATTTTACCTCAGCGCTCGAAGGCGGGAAAGAAGTGCGGGAAAGAAACGCGGGAAAGAAGAGCGGGAAAGAAAGATCAGTTTCGTCTAACTGAAAACGCGCGCGCTCCAGTTCTCAGTTTGTCAACGTTTATTCAGGTTTTTATTGGGTTTACTAAAATAGAATAGAATAGAATAGAATTGTGCATGGCATAACGTATTCCTGACACCTTTCAACAGGGAATAAATACCAACCTTTCCACAAGTTACAATAAATTATACAAAAAATACTGTATAGGACTGAAATGAGTGAAAGTGTGCATAGATAAATACTCACGATACAACAGTACGCTAAGCACGATTACTAAATCGCATTTGTAAAATTTGTATTTCAGAAGAATATTAACGTAACAATTAGTATATAAACATATACGCACCTCTCGATAAAAAAAAATCAATACAAATAAAAAGTTATTTATCAGTCTGTCTTAGTGCGTTAATACGCATAGGAACTGAATATATTTAGAGCAGCGGGCGATCGGAACGATTAAAGCGTAACACAGAAACACTGTGGATGTAAATATGAAAATCCTAAGTGCTAAAAGTGTATCATGGAGACATTTAGACCTATAAACATACAAAATGTGTATACATGGAAGTTGATCGATCCTCGCTTAGTTCGATAGCGCATTTCGAGCTGTCAGACTGCAAACTGTCTTATTGGAAAGAGGTTTTTGCTGTAATGGCTACTAACAGTACGCTAAGCACGATTACTAAATCGCATTTGTAAAATTTGTATTTCAGAAGAATATTAACGTAACAATTAGTATATAAACATATACGCACCTCTCGATAAAAAAAAAATCAATACAAATAAAAAGTTATTTATCAGTCTGTCTTAGTGCGTTAATACGCATAGGAACTGAATATATTTAGAGCAGCGGGCGATCGGAACGATTAAAGCGTAACACAGAAACACTGTGGATGTAAATATGAAAATCCTAAGTGCTAAAAGTGTATCATGGAGACATTTAGACCTATAAACATACAAAATGTGTATACATGGAAGTTGATCGATCCTCGCTTAGTTCGATAGCGCATTTCGAGCTGTCAGACTGCAAACTGTCTTATTGGAAAGAGGTTTTTGCTGTAATGGCTTGTAATGATGACTGGCAGCTAGCAGGGCGCCGAGCGGCTAGAAGAGGAAAACAAGCTTCAACCCCCAAACTAGACTCACACCAGGTGGCTGACTGCAAACCGGACAAGCAGAAGATATTAAACGCCATGTGAGGGTTTATCTGCCACTATCAGTTATTACATGAGTGACACTGTACATCATCATAACGCAATGGTGTTCTTTTAAATAGCCCGGAGTCTTGTGTAAATAGGAAAGTGCATGAATTAGGTTAAGGATTGTGCTGTTCTTGTTGTCTGTGAGCTCTCTGAAATGTTCTTTACCTTCACAGGAATGAACTGAGAGGGGAAAGCTTCTGGATGGAGTGGAAAGGTGATGTTGAATTACAGCTGTACTGTCTATAAATGTGAAAATACAATTTGTAACGACCCCATCTCCATCTCCACCTCCAGATCTCCTGTCTGAGCGTCTTCTTTCCAACGCTTCTGGTTCCTCAGAGCAGAATGGAGATGTTTCTCTTCAGCTCTGTTGTGTGTGTTACGGTTTGGGTCACTTTGCTTCCTGTGTATCTGCCCGATACCAGCTTGCAATGTTGTTACTGCTTCTAGAGACACTCCAGGTATATGCGTTTCATTCGTATGATTTCTATGAAAGGATTTGTCAGTTAAACATACAGATGTTCTCTGTTTCCTCAGATTCCAGTGGGCAGTTGTTGTGTGTATGATCCTGTGTTTTCTGCGTCCGAGTGTGATGCCCTCAAGGAGCTAGGCTTCACTGTGTTGACTGAAAATGAGGTGCAGACATCACACATCTACTGACATGAAAAGACACAGGTTTTGCTGTCAGTTTTCAAGCAGTATGTTCCTAACAGGAGGGGAAACGAGCGGTTTATCAACCCACCCTGTTTTACCTGATGCATTGTGGGAAGGCTCTGTATAACAACCTGCTGTGGAGAAACTGGACGCCTCGGACGTTGCCAAAAATGATTATAATTGGCAACAGTTTTCATGGCATTCAAGAGAGGTGGGTGTCTGGTGTTATACAACACACTATTGATTAAAAAAATAACATTTCAACATTGAAATAAATGAATAAAAACTATATAGACATTATTTCAGGCAAAATTGAAAATGAAAAAGGCAAAATTGTGTAGCAATTGAGTCTTATTCATGATGTCTGTTTAATTGTTTTCCTAGGATGCTTCAGAGAGAGTTTGATAGAGACTACAGCTTCCTTTCAAATGTATCCTTGACTTTTATCTTACATTACACCTTTACAATTCATGCATGTTTATAAAGAATTTCAATATGACAAATGCAGAAAAATACCTGATATGACGTATAAATCCTCAAATTATGCAATTACATCAGCATGTATGATAAAATTGCATTTATTTTCTTGTTGATTATCTTATTAATGTCACAGAGGTTGACCACATAGGTGTTGCATTGTAAATGCGAGCTTTAGATTCTCACAGGTTTACATTTTTCCTCCATAAGAACTCGCAGGCCTTGACTAAGTACTGTTTTAGGTGATAAGTGTGTGTGACGAGACGTCTCTGCCCTGCTCACCGCGATTCCTGGATGTGTTCAATGACACAGCGCTCATTCAGTTCCCTCCGGAAAATCTGAACAAACTCCCAGAATGCATGTGGATTGAGCCTTCAGAGCCACTGTACCAACACTGCCAAGATCTGGAGATCATCCAGAGAGAGACAAAGAGCTGAAAAATGTCACTGCTTTAAACATGCGACAACATTTGTTTATTTCCAGTTTCTTGTGTGTATATGTTTTTTATTATTCATAGAATAAAAATACTGTTTTTAGTCTTTTTTTTTTAAAATAAGAGTCTTGTTTTCTTGGGACTTAAAGGTTGTGGTTTGTTTTTTTTGTACAATTGGAAAGTATGGAAGCCCATTTCTGCCACAGGATTTAAAAAAAAAAAAGGTAACTAAGATTTAAAGGGATAGTTCACCCAAAAATGAAAATGTGATGTTTATCTGCTTACCCCCTGCAGGGTATCCAAGATGTAGGTGACTTTGTTTCTTCAGTAGAACACAAATTATGATTTTTAACTCCAACTGTTGCAGTCTGTCAGTCGTATAATGCATGGCAACGGTAACAAAATCTATGAGAGTAAAAAAAACATGCACAGACAAATCCAAATTAAACCCTGTGGCTCGTGACGACACATTGATGTCCTAAGACACGAAACGATCGGTTTGTGCGAGAAAACGAACAGTATTTATATAATTTTTTTACCTCTAGTACACCACTATGTCCAACTGCTTTGAGCGCACGCACGGCATCTGATACGTGAGGTGTGTACGCGCTCTGGCGTAGTTTACGTAAGCGCCGGAAGTGATCTCTCGCACGTATACGTCACTCATTGTTTACACAGTGCACAAACATTGCGGAAGTGTTCCCTGCCACTGTGAAGATCTAAAGATATTTAGACGTACAGGTCATCACAATGAAAGACAATTTTTATATATCAACAGACCACGTGGATTTTTTTGCCCAACCGTATTTATTTGAACCAGAATACTCAGATCAAGAACTCAGAGAGATGGAGGAAGCATCTGCTGCAGCAGCACGTCTTCAAGCCTCAGAGAGACAGAGATCTCTTCAAAAGTGGTGGTGTTCTTGTAGTAAGTGTTGTGAGATGCCAACAGAAGTGGAGAGCATCTGTTGTCACGAATGGAACATAGCAATGCCACAACTACAAGACGCCAACGAGGACATTGCCGAGGGTGCCCCATCACACACCTGCCTGACTGAAGATCCAGACTTTTCTCCGCTGTTGAGCCGCAGCGTTTTGCACATTGTGTTTAGCTTGCCACGTATAAACTGGAGGCAACGTCCAAGGCCAGAGAGACCCAATGGCACGCTGTCAATAGAGTGAGTAATGTGTTGTATTTGTAATGTTATTGCAACGATTACAGGGGTGCATATGAACAAATGAGTTGGATTTAACAATCCGGAAAAGCGCAAGTAAGTACCATTTTGATTAGCCGTCGTACCTACAATGTTTGTGCACTGTGTAAACTGAGTGACATGTACGTGCGAGAAATCACTTCCGGCGCTTGCTACGCCAGAGCGTGTACACACCTCACGTACCGGATGCCATGCGCACGCTCAAGGCAGTTGGACATAGTGGTGTATTAGAGGTAAAAAATTATATAAATACTGTTCGGTTTCTCGCACAAACCAATTGTTTCGTGTCTTAGGACATCAATGTGTCGTCACGAGCCACAGGGTTTAATTTGGATTTGTCTGTGCATGTTTTTTTTTACTCTCATAGATTTTGTTACTGTTGCCATGCATTATATGACTGACAGACTGCAACGGCTGGACTTAAAAATCTTCGTTTGTGGTCTACTGAAGAAACAAAGTCACCTACATCTTGGATGCCCTGGGGGTAAGCAGATAAAGATCAAATTTTCATTTTTGGGTGAACTATCCTTTTAAACGCAGAGTTATGAGATGTTAATTCAAAATTTTGAGTTATAAACTTTCAATTGCAAGAAAAAAAGCCAGAATTGTGAGATTAAAAAGTCGCAATTACCATTTTTATTTTTAATTCTGTGGCGGAAAGCAAAAAAAAAAAAAAGTAAACTCAGAATTAGGAGAAAAAAGTCCGTTCATATCACAATTTTATATATTTTTTTAATGGAATTCTGCCAAAAAAAAAAAGAAACTACAAAATTATGACAGTTGCATAACCAATGTTCACTCACAGAAATGAGAGTTTATTTAGTCAAACATTTTAATGACTTCAGAACTTTGATTGTCAGTTGGCTTCATCTTCTCTCTCGTGCTATTAGTGAAGGCACTGATTTGATATGGTTGTACAGTCATGTGTCAAACACTGGATCTATCTCCTCATATCTCACTCGGTCTCGACCTGTTTCTCAGAATCATCCTTCACAACACACTCTTTCCCGTTCACCACTGCTGATTCTGACTGTGCTTCATTTACTGACATCAAAACATTACTTGATTTTGATTGGCTCTCAGTGGAGACACCGTTAGTGGTGTTTGATTGTTGTTCCTCCTCCTCACTTTCGTTTTTTGTGGCACAATTGCCGTTATGCAGATGGGACTCGATCTGGCCATTCATGTTTGAGTGGTCTGATTTCTCACAAGCATTGGTTTCCGCTGACGGACTTTCTGCATTTGCGTCTGTGGCCTCTTGCGTCTGTTCCCCATTCGCTGTGGCCTCCTCAGTAACCTCTCCATTACTGCTCTGCAGCTCTGAAGCTTCATTCTTATTGGTGGATTCAGAGTTCTCCAGTTTAGCCTTTTCAGCCTCTTCTGCTGCTTTCATCTCTTTCAACTTCTCTTTGAACTCCATCATTCTTGTGCTTAAGCAGAAACAACAGTGATTTATTCAGCTTTCAGTTTCCATAAACTACAAATGCACCATATACAGAATCAGAAGCTAGAATTCTGCAGAAATTAAATGCAAATCATTCACAAAATTGACGCCTCCCCAGAAGTTTTTTTTGTTGTTATTTACTTTTTGTTTTGCCTTATGAACTCTTTCAAAATGTAATTATAGCAAGTAATAATAGTAGTAACACCCGCTAACAAGCAACAATTTTATTTGAATATAATTTTTTTTTAAAAACATATTCCATTCCAAATTATGATTACGATAATGCAGAAATAATAAATTTATGCTTATTTAAATAAAAACACTGCATTTATGAGAATCTAATAAAAAATTATGAAAGTAATGAGAAATACAAAAAATTTGTGTGCATGTACATATATATATATATATATATACAGTGGGTACGGAAAGTATTCAGATATTGCATTGTGCCATTTTCAAACATTATAATACTTTATAAATACTTGAGTTTATGTATAAATAACTATATAAACAAACAAACAATACATGTATATGAAAAGTTTATATATATATATATATATAGGTAAAATACTTTTTATATAGGAATTTTTTATACAGAATTTTTGTTTAATTATTATTATTTATTTGTTTAATTTAGGTGATGTTTCTCTATTTGTTGATTTTTGTAAGGTAACATGTTTCTGAATTTCAAAAAAGTAAAATCCTGAAAGTCTCTTACCTGTATGAAGTCTTCAGTATGCCATTGACCAGAGCGAGCTGCTCCAGCGTGGTGTCCTGAGAGGGAACCAAACCCTGACACACAGCTCATGTTTAACAAAAACCTGCAAGTCTTCGCATGTGGGCTCTATTAGACAACGGTTTCAAGCTGTGCTTACCTCAGGCGGAGTATCACAAAGCTCCGTGCCTCCCTGACGAATTGACCGTTCTACACGCACAGCCTGCTGGGTAATGTTCCTCAGGAAATCAGAGCTGCATTTGGTTTGAGGATGATCTTCTCCGTACTGTTGCACCACATAAACACGCTCAGAACATTATCATTTATTCAAGGCAAAAATTCAACCCACGAATACGAAATCTGACCTTGCTCTGGAAGATGCTGTGAGCTTCCTTTTCATGATGCATGCCTCCTCTGTAGTCTCCAGCCACACACAGTCTCTGCGCCAGCAGATGGTGCCTGCCAAACAATCAAAAACCACCTCTAGCAAAGTTAACAGACAGGTAACATAATTATACGTTTAAATGAGTTTGATTACTTTGGCTCTGATCCAAACCCTAATGAGCTGCCTCAGTGTCAAATTACCCAGCCACCTTTAAAGTAACCAAAATTGAAAACTTATAAGTGACTAAACTAATACGCTCTTCATGAGCGGCAACTTTAATTTTTTATTAAAAAAAATTTTATTTATTATTTTTAAATGATGTATTTGTGTTTTTTTTTATATTTTTCAGTTCTTATTTTATTTGATTGAAGTGTGTTTTATTTTTTACTTTATTTGTATCTTTTTATTAATTTTCTATTGTTGGTAGTAGTATTTTTGAGTATTTTATGGTTTTACTGTGTGTAATTGGTTGGGGCAATAATATTATGTCATGAAAAAAAAAAGACCACACGGTGCACGAATATCACATTTAAAAAGGCCATTTCTAAATAGATGGCACAACATTTTTTTTCAGTAATTTTACAATTCCTTAAACTTATTCACCATTTTGGATGTGTTTTTTTTTGCAGTGCATTATGGAATTGTCTTATGCGTGAAGGATATATGCGATCCTGCATTTTATTTTGACCAAAATATGCTATCTTAGAACGTTGTATCATTTTGGAAGTGGATGTTGAGTGTGCTTCTATGATGATTAGAAGTCGTCTATATAGGCAGCTTACTAGTGTTTTGCAACAGAGCCTTAGTGCTTGTGGCATCCGAGCAGGTTATTGTATGATTACTATACAGCTCCCTCTATTTTCTTTTTATGATTATAGCATCTTGGCTTACATCAGAGCTGTCGTCAGGTCTGCGTCTCCCCTGAAGGAGCTGATGAGTTTCAGTGCACTCTGTAGATACTGTAATGCCTGCTCTCCCTGAAGAACCAATCCCAGAGAAGCCTGAGGGAGAAAAAGAGAAAAACATTATCATTCAAACCAGTATTTCTATTTGGGATCAGTGATAACTTGATAATGTTTGATGATGTTTACATCAATGACTGCAGTGTAAGGATGATCTGCTCCGTGAACCGCCAGCAGAAGAACTTTGGCACGATACAGGCAGCGTTGCGCCAGAGCGGTTTCGCCTCCAGCTAACAGATACACTGCCAAAGACACCTGGAACAAAAGAAGTAATTGCATCAGATAATGATGATCTCTGTGCATTTTAAAAAAGTAGGTCTGTTTGGTTTAGTGAGAGCGTGACTCACGTATTGCTGAATGGTGTTGGGATGATCGAAACCCAGAACCCTTTCGCTGATGACCACGACCCTCAGCTGCACGCTACGAGCCTACAGGAGACGAGAGAGACATTGAGCGGATAACAAACTAACATTCTGGAATGTTGAACACATGTTCTTCCAGTAACGGTAACAGAACATTTGTTCAAAGTCATTTTGATCTTTAATGACATTAAAAATGTTGAAAAAGCCACCGGGCATCAGGACACACCCTAGACAGCACACACAAACACACCTCAGCAGGATGGCCCTGTACATAGGCCACTTTGGCCAGCAGACTGAGACAATGGCAGGCTTCAGGGTGAAGGTCATCACACACACGACCGAAGAGGTATGTCGCTTCTTTCAGCTGCTCGTACGCCTGCTCCAGTAACCCTACGGTGAAAACATGGTCAGGCGAGGCTGTTCACACATGACTCAGTTACTGCACACTGGGTCATGAATACCTTTCTGAAGACTTTTCTGAGCCGCCGTGAACATCCGTGTGGCGTCGGTGGTTGTCATGGTTATGTGCTTGACGACGGGCAGGATGTTGAGCACGTCGTCAGGAGAGATGGGCGCTTTGTTACGGGTGTCAAGAATGTATTCTCTGAGACGGAGCTGTGGGACATTCACAGACACGCTGATGAGAATGCTTTCTCTATGACTATGACAAAAGAAAGTCACAGCACAAACCCCCGACAAGATATCAACAAAGATCCTCACAAATGCTATCAAGGGAAGTCTGACCTCACCAAAGCTGCATTTATTTGATCAAAAATACAGTAAATATTGCAAAATATTTTTGCTATTTAAAACAACTCTGTTCCATCTGAATATATTTTAAAATGTAATTTATTTCTGTGATCAAAGCTGAATTTTCAGCATCATTACTCCAGTCTTCAGTGTCACATGATTCTTCAGAAATCATTCTAATATGCTGATTTGCTGCTCGAGAAACATTTCTGATTATTTTCGGTGTTGAAAACAGTTGTGCTTTTTTTGTGGAAACCGTGATACATTAAATCTTTCAGGATTCTTTGATGAACAGAAAATTGAAAAATATTTATTTGAAACAGAAATAATTTTTAAATGTCTTAACTGTCACTTTTGATCAATTTATTGAATCTTGAATGAAAAGTATTAATTTCTTTAAAAATAAATCTTACTGACTCCTGATCAAACAAGCTTTTTCAATGTATTTTGTGATGCAATATATTTAGCTGAGATGTATTATTACTTATTTCATCGTTTTTTTTTTTTTTTTAGAATTGTTGCTTTTCATTCCTAGTTATATGTACTAAAATAAGTCTGTACATTTGTTCTTTGTTGCTAAATAGTTTTTTTTCATGACACCTTGGCAATAAAAAATTAATAAAATAAAAAATGAAAATACCAAAACTATTACCAAAACTAGTTTCAGTCAATTTTAAATAGTCATTAGTTAAAAGCTACAAATTGCATACGTCTTGCTCTGTTTCTCTAATTATTTTACCGTTAAATTAACCTGCTAGCCGAGCATACCCTATGCAAAGTTACTGCATGCCATCAAGACAAACCAGATTGCAGAAATAGTAATATTCTAGAATGTTTTTTAAAGTTTAGCCATTGTTTAATTCAACGCAATACCTGAATGCCAGTCTTCAAGCACATCTCTCTCAACAAGGATATCTTCTGGAGTCCGTACTGCTCTACTAGATGATCCACATTTGACCTGTAAAAAATATTACTTTATGAAGCCGCAGGGTGTACTGGACACACTTGAGGGTTACAGTATTTGAAATGGATGATCTTGGCTCACCCTAGTCCTTCTTTAAGTCTGTATGTTTCTTGAGCATCCTGACAGATCAGACTCCACAGTTCATTCCCACTGAGTGCGGTCCATGCCGTGCTGTCGGCAGCCCCGCCCCCTCCACGGCCCCGCCTCCTGGAGCGCTTCTTAGACTCCTCCCCATTCGACGCGGAACTGAAGTGGGGAACCAATAAGCAGCAGAGGAAATGACTCGCTGCTGCTGACAGGTTAGATGTTTCCACTCCCTGAACGACACGAGACACAATTAAATTTTTTTGAAAGAACAATCCCTTTAAAAAATAATATCTTTACAGATTAACTACGTGAAAAGAAATACCTGAACGTAGCCACTGAAGAAGCGTTGTGCACAGCGCACTACAATCTCTGCAAACGCCAACCTCTGAGACAGTGAGATATGATTAGAATGCTTCTTAAACTTAAAATCTCCCCCAATATAATGGATTTTAAAATCATGTTCTCACCGTGATGTGTCTCAGTTGATGTTTGCGATCTGATTGGCTGATGGACAAGATCAGGTGACCAAGATACCGCAGGTTTATGCCTTTCTGATGGAGGGCTTGTCGTAAAGAAGCACCATCCATTGGTATGTCAGCGCCATGAATGCAGTCGTTCATCTGAAAGTACACATTTGTTTGATCAAAATTGCTGCTCAAGAGACATTTCTGATTATTATCAATGTTGAAAACAGTTGTGCTGCTTCATATTTTTATGGAAACCGTGATACATTTTTTAGGATTGTTTGATGAATAGATGTTTCAAAAGAACGGTATTAATTTGAAATAGTAATCTTTTGTAAGAGTATAAATGTCATAACTTTACACAGTCACTTTTGATCAATTTAATGCATCCTTCCAAGTTTATAAAAAAATCGTACTGAGCCCAAACGTTTGACCAGTAGTGGATAAAAACACAAAATACACTCACAAATTCCGGTATCCGGTCGTTTATGATAAAAGCTGCTGCTTCCTTCAATAATCTCTTCTGCAGCTCCACGGCGTCACTGTCTGAGCTGGGAAACTCCACACCTACCCGAAGAGACAGAAAACAATATTTAAGGTCTCGAACAAAATCTCTAATTATGGAAATTCTCAAGTTTGGCTGTAAAGAAGCTAAACGTAATGATTTCTGTTGAAGATGGATGTGATGATATCAGTTCTGCTCCAAAATCTAACGATGGCTTGTGATGTCAAGGCTGTTTCAAAAGGTACACTCTTAAAAATAAAGGTGCTTCAAAAGGTTCTTCAAGCGATGCCATAGAAGAACCATTTTTGGTTCCACAAAGAACCATTCAGTCAAAGGTTCTTTAAAGAACCATCTCTTTCTTGTGTTTTTGTAATCTGAAGAACCTTATTTCGCCACAAAGAAGCTTTTGTGAAACAGAAAGGTTCTTCAGATGTTAAAGGTTCTTTATGGAACCATTTAGACAAAAAGGTTCTTCTATGGCATCGTGAAGCACCTTTATTTTTAAGAGTGTAGGCAGGAATATTACGTTGGCTTTTTAGCCTAATGGCTAAGGCAACATCTTAAATCAATATATGCTACATAGAAAAGTCAATCCCAGTATGCATTATGACAGATAAGTATAAAAAATAGTCAAATCCCATTTAACTCAGTATTATATGTGTTCGAGTCATTAGCATAGAAACATTTCAAGTCTCCCATGTGCTTCAAAATGAGTCACTTACTAGGTTCAGTTTCACTAAATATTGCCTCACTCGGGAAACTTACTAGGGTTTGGAACGGACCTTATATGTAGTTTGCTTTAATGGATCTTGAAGTGCTTTGGGTTTTTTTGTTTTGTGAGAATGAGCTTTTCCTGACCTGGGGAGTAGACATTAGGGTTGAAACGCATCTCAAAGATTATGCCACTGACGGATCCGACATCTTTGCAAGCTTTTCTGACTGCGTCTATGTTCGGAGAATCAGCTGACAACACACAAATAAACACATAGGATTATTCCTGTTAAACAAATTCATCTCAGACACACAGTCCAGCATCCCATGACAGAAAATGAACACTTCTCACCAGATTTCATACACTCTTCCACCCCTCCGTTCTCCTCCATGTGAGCCTTCACTCGCTGTGAGAACTCAGCATGTCTGAAACATCAAGACATAAGCAAACATAAAATCTCTGGTTTGTAGATTTTAAATTAAAGTGTCTAAGTAAATGAAATACTTTCTTGTATCCCAGTTTAATATGCAAAATTTTACATATACATAATGAGATTGTGTGGGGGAAAAAAATGGCTTTCTGTGTGTTTGATTCATGCATTAATAATTGTTGCTTGCTCATGACACGATGCATTATGCACTGCTGCAATTTACGTACAAATAATTTTTTTTGTAATAATATTTAGTTTGAACACCTCCACAAAGCAACAATGGCTCAACCAATGGTGTGAATTAAATCAGTTTAATCGACCAATGGAAAGACTTGAGATACCTGTCAAAACTGGCCTGTGCTGAATGTGTATGCTGCAGCTAATATACAAATAATTTTCCTAAATATTGACTTTGAGCAACATGAAAACTGATTCTTTGTCAAAGTAGAAAACAGTGTTATTTTAATATCATTTATATACAAAATAGTTTATATTTATAGCTTTTATTTTTATACTTTGTTTTAAATTTAAATTTGACTAAATTGTTTAGTAATTTGGTTATTTTTATTAGTTTTTGTCTATTTTGAATATTATTATTCAGGTTTAGTTTCTTTTTATTTCAGTTTTAGTTTACTTTAAGTTTTCATTTATTTCCAGTTAGTAATTTTAGTGCTTCAAAAATATTTTATTTCAGTTTTATGTCAATCAACAACAACAAAAATTGTTTTAGTTAACAATAACAACACTGCTAGAAAGACACTAAATATTTTGTTGTAGCATTCCGACAAACGAAGCTCAACCAATTGACCTATCGGTAAGCCCCTCCCCTCGAATGCAGATGAGCCAATAGCAGTCGAGTATCAGTTGCACAGGAGCGATACTCGGACATCTTTAGTTTTCAGCACCATAGAGAAACATTGGAAGATCCGAAGCTCGCATCGTTTTTATGGGGTTTATGCTTCAAAAATGCTTGCAACACTGATTCCAGGTATCCGGAGAGGATGGGCAATTGGAATTTATTTTATTCTATTTCCTAAACCCAAACAAAATGGAGCAAAATGTCCCTAAGCATTCACCTCCAATCCCAATGAAGATAAAAACGTTAATTTTCTGCTCAAGCAGAACGTTAATGTCATCTTGTGCTTCAGTAAGGTATCTCTGGCTAAAACTAGCTAACGTTAAAGTTAGTGAGTCCATGCTAGTGTACAATCCTAAATAGCGGACTGTTCTCACATGTAGGGCAAAAACACACATCGAACATTTCACTGTCTCTTCATATTAAACTGGTTAAATGTAAATTAATTTAATTGTACCCTGCGATACATGAACAGTGTTGATCCGGGATGTTGTCATCCGCGATCGTGACGAACGTAACATGAGACTTTTCCCGCTTGCATTGTGATCCGTAAACCCTCGCTTCCAAATTAATACCCACAATAGTTATTTTAAAATCTTTTATATATCTCTCCATGGCATATTTAAGTCCCACTTGAATGGTGGTCCTTCTGTGTCCAAAATGTATCAAAAAGATATAGGGACAAGGTTTTCACACTGACAGCTGTCACTGTAAGACAGTTAGCAACTCTGTTTATTTGTCCGAGTTCGCAACAGTAACTAGAATTTGGGGGCGGGGCTATCTGTTTGATCAACCAATGTAAGCACTTGGGGAAACCTGTCAATACTCACTTGTGTTGAATGAACGCCTTCACTAGCTCCGGCCGTAATCGACACAAAACGTGAGGGTACCGTCGGGGAAAACTCCCTTCCGTTTCTGCTCCTTCTTCTCCATCTTCTACCAGGAAGTTGGCATCAGCAGGCATAGTACGATACACATCCAGCAGGTAATACCGACCATCGGCCCCCAGAATCCCCTGGGCATCTACAGAGGTGAAGAGGGGCAGCTGATGCCCGGTCGGCCCCAAAACCGCATGTCTTTGCAGAGAAAGAGCCTTTGCGGACTGAGCCAGCAGCTCTAGGAGTTTCCGTCTCGATGGATTTTCCAGCGGCCCTGCACTGTAGCCGTATAAAAGGCCACTGGGAACCTCAGCCTGCTCGGGGCCCTGAATACCCGGGGCCAGGCCCTGCGCAGACAGCCGAACGCCGCGGTAGTCAGCCAGTGCAGTGGGGATGGTGTGCAGGTTTTGGAGGTCTCCGTCCAGGTCGCTGTAAGCCTGAACACATCTCAGCTCAAGACGTTGAGCAGCTCTGTGACTCCGTTCTCCTCCCAGCAGTTGGTCTCCGTGTGCCGGCATACTCATGAACACGCCGCCGCACAAGAACGCCGGGTCCCCGTGAGAACCGCTGATTGAGTCGACAAAGCCATCGATCACCTTCTCTGCTGCCTGAGCAACAGCCCACACAAAAGCGCTGTTCACCTGCGGAAGGGTAAGAGTTCAGTTTAGTCTGTAGTAGTAATAATAAACTTTATATGGAAACAGCAGAAGTCTGTGGATCTCTAGGCAAATGTGTGCTCAGCCTCAGACCTGCAGTAACGCTCGGTCCCTCTGAAGTCTCTCCTCCAGACTCCTCTGAGGAAGATCTCTGGCTGTTTGAAGTTCCTTATTCCAGTCAGGAGCCTAAAACACAAAACAGAACATGTGAATGACACACACACAGTCAGGTGGACAAAAGCACATGCAGAGGAGAACAGACAGGTCCAGAGACAGAATCTGTGAGAAACATCTCCTTCACTGTGACAAATACCAAGACAAAAGAGAAAAATTTTTTTTGGAAAACCCTTTTACCCTTATCAAATGCTTCTCTATCCAAAATAGAACAATTAGAAATTGTTGCATTTCATATTATGTGATTATAAGCATATCAGATATCTTGCTGATGTTAATATAACTTACTTGCTTATTTTATTTTTGTAAATATTAAAATTAAAATATTGAATATTAAGTAATATTAGCTTTTTTTTATAAATATTTAAAAATATATTTTATTTATTTCATTTTATATTATATTATTTTCATTAATTAAATGAGTGAATCTCATGAAAACAATCCAATACTTCACTCCTTCTGAAACCTTAGGATTTGTTTTCTTTGCATTGTGACATTATGCACATTTTCCCACAAAAATTCTCATTACAGTAATGCATTCATAGGTTTTACTTTTAAGTTTTTTTCTTAATAGTGATTTTCATAACTGTAATACAGTAAAATTGTCGATGTTAATATAATTTACTTAATTATTTTATTTATTTATTTAAATAGTAACATTGATATTGATTATATATATATATATATATATATTAATATTGATAGATTTTTTTATTAATATTTACATTAAATTAATATTAAATAATATTATTTTAGTTTATTTTCATTACTACAGTTTTTTTTTTTACTGCTGATATTGATGCATTTATACGCTTCATTGCAATTATATATGTCACAGAGTCATGTCAATAAAGATCATTGTGTTTGAGCACTGAAACAGGTGAGTGCGGGACAGGTGTGTACCTGCGCACTGAGGTCCTGGTCCAGACCCAGCCGGCCGCTGAAGCTGGGTTTGTGCGAGTGAAGTGAGGAGATGCCCAGCCAGCTGACTGTGCGGTACGGAGTGGACAGCATCTCCTCAGCCGGCAGAGACGGCCTGAATGGACAGAGACGCTCAATGAACTATACTGAGAGAGATGAGAGTGTGTGTGTGTGTGTGTGTGTGTGTGTGAGGGTCACCTGTGCCGCAGTGTGCTCAGGTTGTATTTGAACTGTGGGCTGATGTGGGACAGCAGGTCGGTCAGACAGTGGCACACTGGAGTCGACTGAGCAGGACGAGGGTCAAACACTTCGAGGGTCGACCTGAAACACAAAAATACAGCTTGGTTTTTGAAAAAAATCTCTTTCATTCTGTGAATCTAATATGCCACAAACAGTCTGTTACTCCAAAAATTACATTATTGGGTGAATCTCATGAAAACAGCCCAATATGTGAAGTAAAATGAAAAGAAAAAAATAAGAATAATATTATTTTGTACAAACAATATGCAACCAAAAATGATCATTACTGTAATGTATCCAGATGTTTTCCTTTTTTATTTCCTTTTTTTCATTCTCTTAACTGCAATACAGTACATTAACAAAAATTTAAATGCAACAAAGTAAAAAAACATACTGCAATACAATTGTATTTGAAATATATTTAAATACATTTTTAAATTAATCACCACAAACGAAGTACATCATTGACATCAAATATATGTATATATACTGTATATGTGAGTGTGTGTGTGTGTGTGTTTAAATTAGACTTAATTTTCTTTATGCAAAATCTAGTATATATTGTGTAATGTCTACTATATTTAAGAAATAGTATATGAAACTGTATGCAAAATGCAATGATCAACATTTTAGACAGTAGTAAGCTACATTTTCTTGAAAATGAATGGTTAATAAATTAATTAATCTTGAAAATTAATGGTTATTTTGCTTTTTTTATTCCAGTTTTGTGTACGTTGTAAGTTTTGATTAAGTTTTGTGCATTTTAAATAGTGAGACTGTCACACTGGAAAAAAGGCAGAAATAGCAATAGTATGGGAGTGAGTTGTTCTGAATTTAGCAATACAGAGAGTCTTACCTGTTCACGTAAAATCCACGTGGGCAGGAAGTGATGTCACAATGCTTGCCCTCCAGGGTGCGGACACTGATGTACATGAAGTCACCTTGCAGCTTCCGGAAACCAGGGGGAGGGTTCCAACAGCTGAGTGACAGGTCCAGCAGGTAACTGGGAGCCTATAAGAGAAGCCGTTTGAGAGTGCAAATGCCTGAAAGTTTATTTGTGTGTGTTTGACATACTTCACTGTGTGTGTTGGTGGGTAGCAGGGTCGTCAAAGGAGGAATTTCAGAAGCTCCAGGCAGAATGCAGGCAGGAGGGGGCGGGGCTTCACCAGACTGCTCTGTCTTACTATTGGCTCGTTTGTTTTTTGATGAGTGCAGAGTGGGAGGGGCTTCTAGTACACACATAAAACACACAATCAGAGTCTCATTGCCATGGGCTTAAAAAATTATTATTGCTTTTTAAATTATTTAGAGGCAATACTGAATAAAATCACTTTGATGTATTTTATGATAACATTTGTGCACAAAGACAAAGTTATCAAGATACTGGAACAGTGATGTTACTGTTAACTAAAACTATGAAAAATAGTTGTCAGTAATTTAAATAAAGCTGAAATAAAATACAAATATTAGATGAAAAACTTAAAAACCCTAAATGAAAATTTGAAATGTTGCCTTGCCTAAGTGACAAAACTTAAAGTACTAAAATTACTAAAACCAACGCTTACATTAAAGTTAAATAGAAATATGACAGATGACAAAAGCACAAAGTTATTAAGAAAACTGAAAATATAAAAAAATAAAGTTATCAAGATACTGGATCAGTGTTTTTACTGTTAACAGAGTAAAACTACTCATTTTTTTCTGTAATTGAAATATAATAAAATTTGAAATAAAATAAAATAATAGACGAAAAACAAAAATTTAAAAACCTTAAATAGAAATGTTGCATTGGCTACTAAATTAAATCAGTTTAGTGCTAAAATTACTCAAATTAAAAGTTAAATAGAAATATGACAAACGACAAAAGCAAGTTACAATATGATTATTAAAACTTAAACTAAAATAAAAATATTAAAAAGAAAAAAAATATGTAAATAAATAAATAATGTATAAATAAATATATTAATCCTATGCAAAGCATGCTGGGAACTAGAAATCCACTGGTCAGGTTTCAAGTTCATTAAGTTACTACAATAAAAATTTAATAATAATAATAATGTAGAAATTTGAGTTACACACAATATTAAGTTGATATAATGATCAACATAATTATATCAACAGAACTCAACAGTAATGTAAATGTACTAGAGTGTATTTCTTACCTGACGTTTGGGTGAGTGTGTTCAATACAGCGGGAGATCGGCCCTCCATCAGGGCGTCTTGGGGCCTGACAGCTTTCAGCATGTCCTGCACACGTGCCAGATGAGCCTGTGCCGATCGAGGCGAGTACGGCTCTATAACACACACAAGAACACTTCATCATACCAAAATCAGGCCTCTTCCCCAGCTCCACTGCTCTGCTGAATTTTAAGGCGTCTCATCTTGTAAAACTATGATTTATCCAGTGAGCAATAACATCTTCTATTCTATCATTTATTTTCCCACACTGCTCATAATGAGTGCCATGTGACTCACTTGGCAGAGAGAAAAGATTCATTAGTTTTTTTTACCATCAAACGGTTTGCATGAAATCAAGAAGTTGCAAGACCAGTAGAGCAACCCCCCCCCCCACTACTTATCCCTGTGGAAATTATCACTAATGTTGCTGCATTTTGGAACACGGTGGTTGGTTTCTAGCTGTACCAAGTTGAAGTTCAAGCTATACCAAGTTCAACCCTAACCCAACCTGGCTAGGTTGGTAGACCACCTTGGTCTCACAACAAACCAGTTACCAGCTGGTCATTCTCGCTTAAAGGAGTAGTTCACTTCCAGAACAAAAATGTACAGATAATGTACTCACCCCCTTGTCATCCAAGATGTTCATGTCTTTCTTTCTTCAGTCGTAAAGAAATTATGTTTTTTGAGGAAAACATTTCAGGATTTCTCTCCATATAATGGACTTCTATGGTGCCCCCGAGTTTGAACTTCCAAAATGCGGTTTAAATGCAGCTTCAAAGGGCTCTAAATGATCCCAGCCGAGGAAGAGGGGTCTTATCTAGTGAAACGATTGGTCATTTTCTAAAAGAATTTACAATTTATATACTTTTAAACCTCAAACGCTCTGTTTTTTCCAGTTCATGACAGTTAGGGTAGGTCTAAAAACTCCCATCTCATTTTCTCCTCCAACTTCAAAATCGTCCTCCATCGCTGCAGAAGTACCGACCCAGTGTTTACAAAGTGAACATGCAAAGAAGATCAAATGCCCTTTACAAAAAAAACGGTAAAACAGTGATGTAGGGCGATTTTGAAGTTGGAGGAGAAAATGAGATGGGAGTTTTTCGACATACCCTAACTGTCATGAACCGGAAACAACAGAGTTCAACTGATTCAAACTCAAATAGATTCACACACAAATCAGACATTTTATAATATATATGACTTGTGAACAAGTTGCACTGTACATCTGAGCAATATCTAGCCAATAAATTGTTTTAGATAATTATAACAATATATATTCACTATAACATTTTATGATTCATCAAAGTTTCTATGCATTTCAATGACTTCTTCAGACAGAGAAAAAAAATAAAAATAAAAATAATAATAATAATAATTCCCTGCCGTTTCCAGTTTTTACTGTGCTGTCCAAACCCTGAAACTTGCTGTTCTTACCAGCTTAAATTGGTCAAGCTGGTTTCTGAAACATGGTAGACGGTCCATGATAGTTTTCCAGCTCAGCCAGGTCGGACAACCAGCTACAAACCAACAGCCACGTTCCAAACACATATAGTTTTATCTGGATTTCCCACCAAACATATCCATGTTGAATATAATATGGTCTTTTAGAAATGCACAAATAGAAGGTCTTGCAGTTTACCTTCCACTAGACGGAGAGCGACTCCAGCTTTGAAGCCCTTGACGTCCTGGAGCTCCATCATGGGGTCGAGGGTCACACCTGAAAGGGCCAGAGCGATTGACATGCGCGGTGCCACCTCCTCTCTGCCCAGAACGGTCATGATGGCATCCTGGACCAGCCAGAATCCATGAACCTGCAGAGAAAACATTATCAGCGAAGACGACCCAATCTTAACATTAAAGGATGACATGTGCTTTGCATCTTTTGATGTTCTGTTGACAGATATATTTGAAAAAATTTGCATTGCTGATCAGCACAAACCGGACTAGTAAATGTGAGGTTACACCACGCCAAGACTAGCGCTCTTATGATGGAAACTCACCTGCAGCTCAAAGGGTTCGACACCTGCACCCTGAATCTTCACTGGAAGTGATCCATCATCATCTTTTTTGCTTCCAGTCGTTTTTTTTCCATTCGCTGAACATGAGACATCTGCAGAACGAAGGGGAGTAAAATATGAGTGGATTCTTCACTTTGAGCTCAAACATGCGCTTCAAGCCAAACCAGGAGTTACATAAGAGAATTGAGAAATCTGTCTAAATGTCACGAAAGCAACTGAAGAAAGAGGGTTTTCCATCCAAGATCCACTACACAATAGTACCATGGTATTGCTATATTTTTTTAGGCATGCTACCATAGCATTACAATGTACCTTTAAAGTACCATGATTACGGTGATCATGTACTACCATTGTAATCAGTGTCAGTCAATTCTAGATATAAATACTCATTTTTAAAAGTTATTATTTGTATAAAATAAAATAAAAAAAACTTTGGTCACAGTGGGAAAGAAAAACACGTTTTGAAGAATTTGTTTTATCTTCCTGTATAAATATCTTAACATCCTTAAAACAAGACACAATTGCTTGGGAAACAAAATTGTTAATTAAAACTAAATAAAATAAAATAAATGATTATATAAAAAAAGAGGCCAGAGATTTGTTTGTTTGTTTATCTTGTGGTTTTATCTTTTCTTTTTGATTTAAGTATTGTAAACAATTGAACAAAAAGCAAATAAAATAAAATAAAATAATTCATTCATTAATTAATCAATTAATTTAAAAAAATTAAAAAATAAATCAAATAAAATAAAATGAAAATGTTCAAAAGGTTTAGTAAAGATATTCATACAGAATCACAATTTATATTACTCTACAAAATTAATTTTAAGCATTTATGGCTTTAGACTTTATAGGATCATGAGAAGCAAATACATTCACATGTCCAAACGTTTGACTGGTATAGGGTATATCAAAGTACCACAGTATTACCATCTTATATGGTACCACCAACGTTTTGTAAGGGTCAGATGAATGTGAGTGAAATCATATAAAATTTCACACACATTTTCATCCAAAATCCATTAGAGCCAAAGCTTTGAGTCTCTCTTGTTGGATTTGTAGGCAAGTCTTAGATCTCTAATAACAGCAAGACTCGGCTTGATACGGCATGAGCTTGTCCAGACATCTTCCAAACTTCCCCCTGGCTAATGAGAGTGGATAACGGATGCTGGATGAGTGGCTACTAGTACTAATACACCACACTCCCTCACTCAGAGCAGATCCTTTCTCTACTGTTTCTTTCAGAGACCTGAATGGACTTTAGGAAGAAAAGCTCAAGATTTCAAACAAAGTCAAACAGCTCTTGATTATGACACAGCGGCTTTCAGGATGAGATGCATCATCGTTCTTCAGACTATTGTTCTAGTTATGAGTCATAGGTCAGGTCAAATATAAAGCTTAACCTTTTGTAAACCAACATTTCATCTGTGGTCATTAAGGAATGCATTTAATCATGGTAAAATGTGTTAAACGGACCTGGGTATGCATTTATCCAAAAAACATAGTATTGTTGGGGCATGTGCAGAATTTTATGAATGTCAGGCATTTCGATTCGGTGAAAATCTGATCTTTTTGTGAACACAAAGTCTGTGTGGACCTGTCACTCGATTTCAAGATATCTAGCTTCTAGTAACTAGTCAGATGGTTAGACAATTCTCATGGAACAACCCGAGGTGGAGCATCTTGATCGAGCTTATGAAAGATCTGCAGATTTCCAGGGAACTGGAACGGTTGTTGTAAATAAAGCTTGATTTAAAAAAAATCTGACGGTCCTAAAAAAAACTAGGCTTCATTTTCTTGAAGAAAATTAAAAATAAAGAAGTTAATTCAAATGTGTAGCACTCTTCAGCTGTGCTAACCGTTTCATTGTTTAAACTAAAAATAAATATAGACAATGTGAATCCAATCTACTCTCAGATCAACCCATGCAGGATTCAAACCTACAGCCTTTCAGTCTCCACCAAGGGATGATTTGAAACGAAAATTTGATGTTTATCTGCTGGTAACGGTACGGTTCACTTGGAACCTCAACTGAGGTGGTACTAAAAAAAGTACCAGGTACCAGATACTGTACCCAGTGAAAAACCGTACCATGTTCAACCATGCAGTGGAAAAGCGCCATTTGTTTCTTCAGTAGAACACAAACGAAGATTTTTAACTCAAACCGTTACAGTCTGTCAGTGATATAATGACAGTCAATGGGCTCCACGGCTTTGAAAGTAAAAAAAAAACATACACAGACAAAACCAAATTAAACACTGCAACTCGTGACGATACATTGAGGTCTTAAGACACGAAACGATCGGTCTGTGCAAGAAACTGAACAGTATTTATATCATTTTTTACCTCTGATCCACCGGATTTGAAAAGTTTAGGGGTTACATTAGGTCACGAGTGTTGATTAACCCCAGAAAAGTGGGTAAAGGTGCATAAAAATTACGATGAACACCACATCACCCCTCAACAGCAAGTGCCTCCAGGTTGCATTAAAGGGATAGTTCACCCAAAAACGAAAATTTGATGTTTATCTGCTGGTAACGGTACGGTTCACTTGGAACCTCAACTGAGGTGGTACTAAAAAAAGTACCAGGTACCAGATACTGTACCCAGTGAAAAACCGTACCATGTTCAACCATGCAGTGGAAAAGCGCCATTTGTTTCTTCAGTAGAACACAAACGAAGATTTTTAACTCAAACCGTTACAGTCTGTCAGTGATATAATGACAGTCAATGGGCTCCACGGCTTTGAAAGTAAAAAAAAAACATACACAGACAAAACCAAATTAAACACTGCAACTCGTGACGATACATTGAGGTCTTAAGACACGAAACGATCGGTCTGTGCAAGAAACTGAACAGTATTTATATCATTTTTTTACCTTTGATCCACCGCAATGTCCAACTGTCCTGAGCGCATTCTCAACATCCGGCGCGTGACACGTGTACGTGCTCTGGCATAGTAGACATAGATATATATAAGTAGATGTCTCATTAGTGACTGTTTCTATGGGCCGCAATACGTTCCAAAATGGCGGACGCGTCAACATATCAGGAGCAGTCGAATAGGGCATCTATACATATCTATGATAGTAGACATGTGCGAAAGCGAACTGTCGTGCATATACGTCACTCATTATTTACACAGTGCAGAGAGATTGCGGACGTGTTCACTGGCACTGCGATGATCTAAAGATATTTAGAAGTACAGGTCATCACAATGGAAGACGATTTTGATATATCATCAGACAACGTGGAATTTTTTGCCTGACCGTATTTATTTGACGTCACGCGCCGGGTGTTGTGAACGCGCTCAGGACAGTTGGACATTGCGGTGGATCAGAGGTAAAAAATGATATAAATACTGTTCAGTTTCTTCTGAGGTGGTACTAAAAAAAGTACCAGGTACCAGATACTGTACCCAGTGAAAAACCGTACCATGTTCAACCATGCAGTGGAAAAGCGCCATTTGTTTCTTCAGTAGAACACAAACGAAGATTTTTAACTCAAACCGTTACAGTCTGTCAGTGATATAATGACAGTCAATGGGCTCCACGGCTTTGAAAGTAAAAAAAAAACATACACAGACAAAACCAAATTAAACACTGCAACTCGTGACGATACATTGAGGTCTTAAGACACGAAACGATCGGTCTGTGCAAGAAACTGAACAGTATTTATATCATTTTTTACCTCTGATCCACCGCAATGTCCAACTGTCCTGAGCGCATTCTCAACATCCGGCGCGTGACACGTGTACGTGCTCTGGCATAGTAGACATAGATATATATAAGTAGATGTCTCATTAGTGACTGTTTCTATGGGCCGCAATACGTTCCAAAATGGCGGACGCGTCAACATATCAGGAGCAGTCGAATAGGGCATCTATACATATCTATGATAGTAGACATGTGCGAAAGCGAACTGTCGTGCATATACGTCACTCATTATTTACACAGTGCAGAGAGATTGCGGACGTGTTCACTGGCACTGCGATGATCTAAAGATATTTAGAAGTACAGGTCATCACAATGGAAGACGATTTTGATATATCATCAGACAACGTGGAATTTTTTGCCTGACCGCATTTATTTGACGTCACGCGCCGGGCGTTGTGAACGCGCTCAGGACAGTTGGACATTGCGGTGGATCAGAGGTAAAAAATGATATAAATACTGTTCAGTTTCTTGCACAGACCGATCGTTTCGTGTCTTAAGACCTCAATGTATCGTCACGAGCCGCAGGGTTTAATTTGGTTTTGTCAGTGTATGTTTTTTTTTTTACTCTCAAAGCCGTGGAGCCCATTAACTATTGCCATTATATGACTGACAGACTGCAACGGTTGGAGTTAAAAATCTTTGTTTATGTTCTACTGAAGAAACAAAGTCACCTACATCTTGGATGCCCTGGGGGTAAGCAGATAACCATCACATTTTCATTTTTGGGTGAACTATCCCTTTAAGAGTGATGCGATCATGTCAAGTACGAATGATGATAACATGCATTTGCCCCGAGAGTAACACACTCCTAATGAAAGACAGGAATGTGTCTGAGTCTGGCGCTGGCCTGATGCCATGAGGAATCTCACAGAGGAGCGTGTTTGTAAGTGCCTGAAAGAACACAGAAGTGAATCAGTAGACAGCCAGGAGTGGGAGGACGACTATATCAGGAGGTAAAAGGTGAAGTTTGGTATTTGTTTTGCAGAGAGAGAGTGAAAGCACCATAAAATGAATCATCTTCACAAGCTGAGCGTGTTTTAATGCACATAATGCGTGCATGAGTTCAGCTTCTCCCTGTAGGCATGAAACTTTTCACACAAGCACCAAAAGAGAGCTTGATCCAAAGCAATGAGAAAGCATTAGGAAGAAGCTGAGAGAGAGAGGGAGGAGACTGGAATGAATCAGAGCAGCTCAACTCTTACCCATAGTTCTCTTCTCTCCGTTTCCTTTCTTCGCTGTGTCCTTCATTTCTCCTCTGGTTTTCTCTCTCTGTAGCTGCTGGTTTTCTCTTTGATTCGGGACACTCTGCTTGTTTAGTGCAATGTGTTTGGAGAGCTGTCAGGTGTGACTGACCCAACACGCCTTTTTAGTTTGTCATTCCCTCGGCCGGCCACTCCCTCCAGTGCTGGCAGGACTTCCTCTCCTCCCTCCCACTTGCTCTCTCTCTCTCTCTTGCTCAGCCCACTGCAGGCATGTTTGTCTAGGCGTGACACTTCACTCCATTTTGTGAGAGATCAATGAGCGTTACCCTCCCCCTCTGACTTCCTTCAGGGCAGGGAGGGATCCTGCACACACACACACACATACACACATTAGTGAATCTCACCAAGTACATCAAATGCATGCAACACAAAATGAACATATTACATTTAGTCATTTAGCAGACACTTTTATCCAAAGCGACTTACAAATGAGGACAATAAAAGCAGTCAAAACTAACAAAAGAGCAACAATATATAAGTGCAAATGACAAGTCTCGGTTAGCCTAACACAGTACACGTAGCAAGGTGTATATATATATATATATTATACACACACACACACACACCAAAGAAAAACAAGTCGATAGAATAGAAAAAATAGAAAGCTAGTGTTTGTTTGTTTTGTTTTTTTAAATAAAAAAAGAAGATAAATATAAAGTAGAATTAAAATAGAATAGAAAGTGCTAGAGTTAGAGGGTCAAATAAAGGTATAAATAAATGTATACATAAATATATGTATTATATACAAAATACAAAGAAAAAATTAAGACAGTATGAGATTTTGTGCTGTAAAGTTATTTTCATTGCAATTACGTGCATTTAACCTCCAAATTCTCATTCAATGGATATACATCAGGGTTATTATCATTAACTAAAAATATATTTTTTTAAATTTGATACCTGAAATAAAGCTTAAATAAAATAAAATATAAATATTACATGAAAAAGAAATAAATAAAAACAATGAAATTTTGCATGAAACTAGATGAAATAAGTTTAGGTTAAAGGACTAAAATTATTAATTGGAAATTAATGAAAACTAAAATGGACCTTAAAATAAACCTAAAATGTAAAACAATTAAAATTAAAATTAAATAAATATTTAAACTTAGAAACACTGTCTTAGCAACTGATTGAAAGAAGTTTAGGTTAAAGCACTAAAATTATTAATTGGAAATAAATTAAAACTAAAATGGACCTAGAAATAAGCATAAAAAGTAACTTAAAAAAAAAAGAAAACATGTAAAAATTAAAATAAAATAGAATTAAAATTTAGAAACGTTGCCTTGGCAACTTACTTGTTTTGACTGAAGCACTAAAATTGACTGGAAATAAATAAAAAACCAAAATGGACCCAAAAATAAACCTAAAACACACACACACACACACATATATAAATATATATATATATATAAACTTATAAAAATGAAAATAAAATATAAGTATTAAAACATTGCCTTTGCAACTAACTGAAAGATATTTAAGTCAAAGCACTTCAGTCATTAACTGGAAATAAACAAAAAACAAAATGGACCTAAAAATAAATCTAAAAAATAACGTTGAAAATATTAATAAAAAACTATAAACGTATATAAATAATACTAAAATAACACTTACATATATGTACATATAACAATATACAACATCTGTAAAAAAACAAAACAAAAAAACATAATTTGAGTAGTAATTATAACATTTGAGAATTTCTGCCTAGTAATTAACATGTCAATGCAAATACTTCTTAATGGTCCTAAAATTGAGCTCCATAAAAAAAAATTTATGTAAAAACATAATAAATTTGGAGGAGTTTTTGGAATAAAACCAGGACATTTGATTCTCTTAGATGACTCAAAATTACCAGGTCGTAACAGAAATTAACTACTTAAAGAGAAGTGTACTTGTGTGTGTGTGTGTGAGAGAGAGAGAGAGAGAGAGAGAGTAACTGATTTCTCAATCCTTTACACACCTATCCAAGCTCTTTTACTTGATTTCAAGGTCTTTTTGTATTCAGTCCTCATTGCTGGACTTTTCTGTGCTGAAATGTGACAGAATCAGAATAAGCCCAGCAGTGGTTCAGAGCTGGCCGGTTTGAGCTGGAAACCTCAGGCTGTTCATGCACACCTCAGTTATATAACACATCCCAGCAGCTGCTGCCACTTCACTGATTTTTTTGCATCCTCCAGCAGCTTGAACAGTGTGAAAGAAGTCACCGCTGGCCAGATCAAAGCAGCACTTGAGTGGACAGTCTCACTGGCCTCACGTAACAGCTCTTCAAAGTGACTCCGAAACAATCCTCACTTTCTGTGGAAATCACCAGCGTTTGTGGGAGGGGCCCATGTTACAAACTCACTTGACAAGTCGAGAAATATTCAAGATCTCATCTTACTCCCTAAATGACCTCTTATGGCCTCTTAAGAACACAATCACATTTAAACCAGAAACGCAGACAAAGTACGTATGTTTCCTGAAGATGTGTGAAAATGGCTGCAGATAGTGAGACAGAACTAAATGAAGGTTTGATGACCATCATAATTGTTTTAATGGCAGAAAAGCCTTGATTACCAATGTTATAAATTACATTTACATTCACGCATTTGACAGATGCTTTTATCAAACATAGAAATAATTTTCTTCTATCATTTTGGTGATGAGGATTTTTTCCCTTACATAAAGGAAAAATAAAATAAAGCCTATTTTTAGGAGAATTACATTTTTTCCCAATATTTTCATGACAATTATGTGTAATTTGTCATTATTTGTCATTTTAAACGAATCCTCATCACCAAAATGAAAGAAAAAAATGTAAATATTTAAATGATCAGTCCTGATGACCTTGATTAGTTTTTTAAAGGCCAATTAGCCATATGTTTGCCAATATTATTTCGTTTACCTTTACATTTATTAATTTGACATGCAATAAAGAAATATTATCCTACTCCATGAGCTAGAAGAATGCGTTATTCAAATATAATTAATAAATATTTTTTTAATTATAATAATAAAAAATAAATATTTCAGTCACAAAAATAATTTTGTTGAAGTCAAATCAGCTACAGAAATGTAAAGTACAGAAGATAAAGTAATCCATGTTTAGTACTTCTGAAAAATGTTAGTGTGTTGCCAAGCAGTTTCTAGGGTCAAAAGAGTCCCGTCAAGTATCTACGGCTCGGGTTTAAAGAATAGTTTTAAAGGAATATCCTCCTTTAAAGGATAGTTTACCCAGAAATAAATATTCCGTCGTCATTTAATCACCCTCCAAACCGGTATGAGTCTGAACACAAAAGAAGATATTTTGAAGAATGTTGGTAACCAAACAGTTGACGGTAGCCATTGACTTCCATAGCATTTTTTTTCCATACTCCGTCAACTATTAATTTTTTTATACATTTTATTTTTATTATTTTATTAATTTTTTTCATCTGTGTTATGGTCCAACAGGTAAAAATGGTACATCTGATCACTTAGTAAAGTACCAGCACACCTCAACAAGACAAAGAATCATTCATATCTGGAGCAAAACGCTGCAGGACGACGCACACGCTCAACATTAATACTGTTTGATTGCATCACTAACACTATTCACAATAGCAATAGTGACGCTCACTGCTGTTAGCAAACATTCTGGAGTGTGCTAAAGACCAGAACAGACAGTTTGGAGACACAAGCTTGTTTAAAGACAGAGGAATTTATTTGTTTTGGTGTTCTGATCTGAAGATTTTTACAAAAAGAAGTCCGCGTGAGTTCTTGACATCGTTTTACACTGGAAGTCTTCATCTGTCCACAGGCTTTCAGAGGAGACCATCCGTGTGATGTCAGAGAATGAGGCACAAGCAGGAAGATCCTGTTCATTAAAAATGTCTTACGGCACGCATGTCCTGCTGCGTTTATGATTAAAAGGCCAGTGCAGGTCGGCATGTAGTCAGAGACATGCAATAAAGAAATATTATCCTACTCCATGAGCTAGAAGAATGCATTATTCAAATATAATTAATAAATATTTTTTTAATTATAATAAAAAAATATTTCAGTCACAAAAATAATTTTGTTGAAGTGAAATCAGCTACAGAAACGTAAAGTACAGAAGATAAAGTAATCCATGTTTAGTACTTCTGAAACTAAACCAATAAAATAATAAAACCCCAGTTTCTAGGGTCAAAAGAGTCCCGTCAAGTATCTACGGCTCGAGTCCCTCCTTTAAAAGGATAGTTTACCCAGAAATAAATATTCCGATGTCATTTAATCACCCTCCAAACCGAGTCTGAACACAAAAGAAGATATTTTGAAGAATGTTGGTAACCAAACAGTTGACGGTAGCCATTGACTTCCATAGTATTTTTTTTCCATACTCCGTCAACTATACATTTTTTATAAATTGTATTATTCTATTAATTTTTTTCATCTGTGTTATGGTCCAACAGGTAAAAATGGTACATCTGATCATTTAGTAAAGTACCAGCACACCTCAACAAGACAAAGAATCATTCATATCTGGAGCAAAACGCTGCAGGACGACGCACACGCTCAACATTAATACTGTTTGATTGCATCACTAACACTATTCACAATAGCAATAGTGACGCTCACTGCTGTTAGCAAACATTCTGGAGTGTTAGAATGTTAGCTAAAGACCAGAACAGACAGTTTGGAGACACAAGCTTGTTTAAAGACAGAGGAATTTATTTGTTTTGGTGTTCTGATCTGAAGATTTTTACAAAAAGAAGTCCGCGTGAGTTCTTGACATCGTTTTACACTGGAAGTCTTCATCTGTCCACAGGCTTTCAGAGGAGACCATCCGTGTGATGTCAGAGAATGAGGCACAAGCAGGAAGATCCTGTTCATTAAAAATGTCTTACGGCACGCATGTCCTGCTGCGTTTATGATTAAAAGGCCAGTGCAGGTCGGCATGTAGTCAGACAGGTCAGAGGTCACCGAGTCAGATCGGTGGCCAGCTTTTACTGACCTCTGCATGAAGAGACTCAGGGATCCACTGACAAAACGCTGACAGCAGATCTATTGTGGGAAATAAAGTCATTTTTGTCTCTTTCCACACTTTATATTATGTTATATTTATATTAAATTACATTCAATATATACACTGCCGTTCAAAAGTTTAGGGTCAGTATGATTTTTTTGTTGTTTTTGAAAGAAGCTCACAAAGGCTGCATTTATTTGTTGAAAAATACAGCAAAAACAATAATATTGTGAAATATTATTACAATTTAAAAAAAGGTAATTGCGACATTTTATTACATTTTTTCTTGCAATTCTGGGATTATGTCGCACAATTCAGACTTTGTTTCTCACAATTCTGAGAACAAAAGTCAGAATTGTGAGATATAGATTCAAATGACCTTTCTGATTTTTTTTATTCCGTGGTGTGAACAAAAATAACAATGCTGTGAAGTCAGAGAAAAAAAAATTCAGAGAAACAAAATGTCAAAATTCTGAGAAAAAAGTATTTTTATCTTGCACTTGTGAGCTTACATTTCGCAATTCTTGCTTTTTTCTTGCAATTCTGAAAAAAAGGCAAAATTGCAAAATATAAACTTACAATTAGGGCTGTGCGATATTGAAGAAAAATGCGATATCTTGTTAAAAAATGCGATATTCGATATGCCATACGATATTGCTTAAAGTGTGTAAAATCAATTTAAATGATATTTTAAAATATTTGAAAATGAAAATTATATAACCAATTTGTTTCACATTCTTTCTTGGAAAAGAAAGAATCAGGTCAGTATGATTTTTTTGTTGTTTTTGAAAGAAGCTCACAAAGGCTGCATTTATTTGTTGAAAAATACAGCAAAAACAATAATATTGTGAAATATTATTACAATTTAAAAAAAGGTAATTGCGACATTTTATTACATTTTTTCTTGCAATTCTGGGTTTGTGTCGCACAATTCAGACTTTGTTTCTCGCAATTCTGAGAACAAAAGTCAGAATTGTGAGATATAGATTCAAATGACCTTTCTGATTTTTTTTATTCCGTGGTGTGAACAAAAATAACAATGCTGTGAAGTCAGAGGAAAAAAAATTCAGAGAAACAAAATGTCAAAATTCTGAGAAAAAAGCGAGCATAGATAAAATAAACCGTAGTATTCAGATACAGAAATGTAATAATCAAGTGTAAAATAACACTGCATAGCGTTCACTGTATGAATTAAATTTAGATTAATCTTTGTTATAGCTGTTTTGTTGTTTGATTAACATTAGTGACATATGCAGCAGCAGGTATTTATAGGCCGCTGTCTCTTTAAATCCGACTGCACGGATCCAGTATAATGATACACATCCGATTTCTTTCTCAGCGGTTTACATTCATTTAAAACATAACTGACTGCATTTACGAGAATGATCGTCGAGACGGGTACTATTGACATAATTCTGTGTGTATGTGTCTGTCAAACATAAGGAGGAGGAGATGCGAAAGATGAATCAACTCGGTCTGAAACGCGTCTCTCTGTGTGTGCGTGCGCGCTTTGCATGTGTGCGGCAGAACTGAAGAGACGCTGCGTGAGATGCGGTTTGAATGTGCGCGGGCTTCAGGTGTGAGTCAGACAGCAAGACGAGACGCCAAAGAGTTGTTTTTGGCAACTTACTGCACTTAACTCTTTTTAACGTCAAGCAATTCTACGCTATATGCATCGAACTAAAACTTTGACTTATTTACTTGACTTGTTTTGATTTAAGTAGCCTATTATTAAAATGATTCAGATATCGCACGCCCTTACGATATGCATATCGCGATATTTCGATAATTTCGATATATCGTGCAGCCCTACTTACAATTACCTTTTTTTATTACTTTTTTTTTTTTAAACAGGAAACAGAAATCTTGTGTAATATTATAAATGTCCATTTTTGGTCAGTTTAATGTGATACTGATTCTAAACTTTTGAACAGTAGTTTATCATGCTAGGTTTGCACTGCATGGTCTGTAATCCAGTAAAATCAATTTCCACTAAATGACCACAAGAAAGCAAGACATTTTCATATGCATAGCAACCTACATCTTTCATCTTTCTTCCACGCAGCTTCTAAAGAGGTTCTGTTGTTGACTTTCTCTGACACCAGCGTCGTCAGAAGAGTTTCAGTCCGCGGCTGCAGCCTGAGATCAACAGCGTGAGATTATACAACAACAACTCTATTTACACTCCATACAAACGTTTAAGTGTGCATTAGATCTTACTTGGCCCAGGTCTTCAACATGGTGGAGGGTGACGACAGTAAACATCTGCTGAACTGCTGAATCTTGGGAGAAACCTGCAGAAATTCAGCCAGGAGTAAGTTCACACATCACTTTCTACAGCAACACCGTGGTTTATGAATATGCCATCATGAATCACGAATACGGTATATTTCAATTGATGTATTTACACTGCTGTTTAAAGTTTTGGGTTTGTAAGATTTTTTTTTTTGACTGATATCAGCATATTAGAATGATTTCTGAAGATCATGTGACACTGAAGACTGGAGTAATGATCCTGAAAATTCAGCTTTGATCACAGAAATAAATTACATTGTATAATATATTATCATAGAAAATAGTTATTTAAAATTATAATAATATTTCACAATATTAATGTTTTTCCTGAATTTTTGATCAAATAACTGGAGCCTTGGTGAGCAGAAGAGACTTATTAAACAGTAATGTATTTAAAAAAAATATATATATATATTTTTTTTTTCATAATTACCAACTTTGCCATGTTTTTAAACTGGTTTACCATTCACCAGTATTTTATTATAGAGTGATTAACTGTCAATTCCATGTTATTTTGTTTGACACCCACATTTACAAACACACACACTCATAAATGTCACCTGGCCCTCCAGGAAAAACTTTGCAAACAGTTTGTAATGCTCAAGGCCCTCTGGGTAATCCATCTCAATGGCAGGAAGCTTCCAACTGACTCTGTCTGTGGAGAGAGACACACCCATGTTCAGACTAACACCCACATCATGTGACTGTTATCTCACACACACACACACAGTGGCACTAAAAACAAGAGTTGGCTTTGAACTCTGGCTGAGAACAGGAGGACAGACAGCAGGTCTTACAGAAGGTGCTCTGCTGGTGACACTTCACTCGGTCGCTCAGTGGGCAGAACCAGGGGGCGGGGCTTTCCTCCGGAGCGCTGAAGTGACAGTATTGTGGGAGGAGCTTCGGAATCCATTCGGCCTGAACGGCACAAACACCTGCAAGAAACAAAACAGAGAAACATTTTCATAGCACCTTTGAAATATAACTGATGTATTATGTACATAGAGCTGTCACAACTCTGAAAGTTTATTTATTTATTAAACCTATTTATTTATAGGCTGTACTTCCTTCGCCAGCTGAGGAAATTCAACCTGCCACAGGAGCTGCTGAATCAGTTCTACTCTGCAATCATCGAGTCTGTCCTGTGTTCATCCATAACTGTCTGGTTTGGGTCAGCTACCAAATCAGACATCAAGAGACTACAGACAGTCAGGACTGCTGAGAGGATTATTGGTGCCCCTCTGCCCAGCCTCCAAGATCTTTACATCTCCAGAGTGAGGAATAGGGCTAAAAAAATCACCTTGGACCCCTCACACCCAGCCCACTCTCTCTTCGAACTGTTGCCTTCTGGTCGGCGCTACAGAGCACTGACCACAGAACAGCCAGGCACAAGAACAGTTTTTTCCCACAGGCTATATTCAGCCTGAACAATTAATCTTTCATCATTATAAATCATCCATCACAACTAACATCGTTTTCTGACATATTTATATTAAACTGCACACTTTGTAAATAACATATTTGCACACTAATACACATATCTGTACATTTATCTAAACAATTCAATTTTTCCTATACTTCTATTTCTGTATATAGTACATTATCTAATTTTTTTAAATTTATTATATTACATCCCTACTGTGTTATTCCTATGTATGTCTGCACTGTTTGTATTTTCTTCTGCACTGGAGGCTCCTGTCGTCAAGTCAAATTCCTTGTGTGTGTAAACATACTTGGTAATAAAGCTCTTCTGATTCTGATTATTTTACGGATTTATTTTGTAATTAACTTAAAATTAATTAATTAATAAAAATACTTGTTTAATTTTAGTTAATATTACGTAAAATAAATCTATAAATATATAAAATTATATTTCAAATATATTTCAAACTATTAAAACATTTCTATTTTTGGTCCACTATGCGCGACCATGTCCACTTCTGACTGAAACCCTGGATATTATAATAATAAAATAAATATTATTATTATTAACTCACCTAATTATAATTCATATTGTTATTAGAATAAATATAAAAGTGCAAAAGTCATGCCAACCATTTTCCACAATTTTTATCTGTTATTGAGACACAAAACCTTATTTATAAAAATGATAAAAAAGTGCATTTAAAGGGCAATGTATAGAAATGCCCTCATTTCATATATAAACACACACACACACCTCTCATGTACATCTTGGTGGTCTCCATGATTTCCTGATAAACCACAAACTCTGGAAGCGTCTTATGAAGGGCAGATGATGGGTGAATGAACACTGGATCATCCAGCAGAGGAGTCTGAAACACACACATACGCATATACACTTCTACATAACTCCCGTGAAATTCAAAAGCAGAATCAGAAGCAAACTTCCAGGCACCTTGTAGCCGTTCCTCCATTTGGGGTCGAGCAGCTCCTCGGCCTGCACTCGTCTGGCGATGTGATCTCCTAAACCTGCCAGTACGATCTGCCGTAAACACAGCACCTGAGACGCTGTCGGAGGAGCCATCTTATTATCCACATATACGCCAGCGTCAGAGCACACGGCATTCACTGAGACAGAGTGACAGACAGAGACGGTTCAAGGCACAGACACAAATAATAAATCACGCATGTGCATGTTTGTGTATGTGTACCAGCATTGGTCAGCTGTCCTCGTAGTCTTCGGATTTCCAGCATCGCTTTGTACCGAAGCCCATTTTCCTCACAGAACTGATGAGTGCAGCCCGCAAATTCACAAGCACCAACCGCCCCTAAACAACCATCAACATCACACCCTTTAGAATAATTAATGACAGATACACGCATAAGAGTATATATATATAGCAGTTTTTTTCTATTTGGCCGATAACAGGCAGAAGCAGGACTTTTATTTTGCCTTCTCCCATTCTTCGTCTTCATTCGTTTACGGTCTTTGTTCAAAGTTCAGTCTAATAATAGAAATACAAATGCTATAATACTTTTGTTATAATGTTTTATTTATAACACGTCATATTCACTAGGTACTGAATGTAAACTTAATGGTACCTGGCATAAATTTGAACAAATATAATATGCAGTATGCACAGATTTACCAGATTACACTGTTAGTGTTTATGTCTTTTTTATTAATGTTTTCAACAATGTCTTCATGTGAAAAATACTATAATAGGATTTACAGAACTACGAAGTTGCTATCTATCTAAAGTATAAATATGATTATTGTTACTCACATTTGCAACATGAACGAGAGCCAACACGGACGGGCAAGTAGTGAAAGAAATCATTTCTTCAACAAACTATCATAATTAACAAAGGTATTCAAACGATCAGTAGACAGTATTAATGGAAGTCAGTCGTGAAAGTGTGCTTGACAGTGGACTCACTGTAAGCTCAAGGTCTGAAATGGATGCGAACAAATAAACATAACAGACGAAAAACTATAAAATAGTTTAGGCAAGTACAGTCACATCGTAGCCAGCCCTCATCAGCGCTGCAGCACTCACTGGGACGTAACAATTATTTTTATATTTATGTAAAATAAATATGCATTTAATTGCAGTAATTGCTATGCATGTGTTAGTTACTATCTTTCAATTAAATAGCAAAATCTCAATATATATATATATGTGTGTGTGTGTGTGTGTGTGTGTGTATATAAAATTCTGTCAGTTGACCACTATAGGACAGTGTTGTTACTTTTCACTAAAACTATTAAAAATAATTTTCATTAAATGAAATTAAATAAAATTATTAGATGAAAAAAATAAATAAACAGAACCACAGTTATTATAGTTAACTAAAATTAAAATCATTTAAAAAAAAAAAGATTTGTTACTTGAATTAAAATAAACACGCAGAAATAACAAAAAAGTATTAAAATTACTAAAACTATAACTGTTGCTGAAATAAAAATTAAAGCTATATAGGATTAAAAATAATAATAGTAGTAAAAATGTAATATTCCTTAAACTAAAATTAAAATGAATACTAAAAATACAAAACAAAAGCTAATTCAAAATATAAATAAATACTATAATAGTATATAAATAACACTGGTGCAGGAAATGTTTCTGACAAAATAAATCTTAAGAAGTTTTCACATTAGACTTGAATGTCTGAACATTTGACAACAACCTTCAAAATGGAAATCAAACTCATACCCAGCAGAACCATCAGATCTCCCAGCTGAACTGACTGTCCTTGACCAGCCCATAACCTCCTCATCTGAACACATCTGGCTTTCTTCCCTGCCATCTTAGTGCTCTCCTCCTCGCTGGCCGCAGGCCTGAGAAACCCAGAGAGAGACAGGGTGTGAGCTAATGTTGCTTTTGAACTATATCAACAGAAGTAAATGAAATGTGTATGTGTAATGTGAATGACCTGTCATAATCCTCAAAGATCTCTCTGACGGTCATGGCAGCCACTATGGTGATGATATACGGCATACAGCCCTGCTGACGGCCCAGCGCCAGCATCTTAGCATACCGCGGTGCTACGGGAAACGCGGCCATTGCGCGGCCCAGAGGGGTTATGGGACATGACAGACGTGCCCGCTCCATCTCACCCAAACTACAACAGAGAGAGAGGAACAGGTTAAGAACGAACTAACAAATGAAAGAGAAAAGACTAAAGGTACTACAAGGCACAACTGATGGTCTGGCTGGATTTAACAACTTTGTGAAATACTTTGCAACTATCACATTTTTAATAGGTACAAAGCTCTAAATTTAAATATTACAGGTGACTGTCAGGGTTTTGTGGAAAATCATTTTATCGAACCTATAGTTCATTTTCATGGGGTTATGAAGTATTTTGAACACATTACAATAAATACAGTATTTAAATATTTTTTAATTATACAATATTTAGTTAAATAAACATGATAGTAATAATATGTAATATTAGTATGTGCATATTTAATGGAAATTTATCATATACATATTTTACATTTCATACATTGTATTTGCGGCTACACTACAAATTTAAATTTCAGGACTTTTATTGTGTCTAAATCAGGGTTATTATAGTAGCTAAAACTACAAATAAAACTAAACCTAAAAAACATTTTGATACTTAAAATAAATATTAACTGAAATAAAAAATAAACTTAAAAAAAAACATGAAACTTATTTTTTCAACTAGTTGCCAAAGCAACATTTATCACTTTCATTTAGTTTAATTAAAATAACTAAAACCAAAACTGACATAAAAATTAATATAATCTAAAAAGAAACTAGGGATGCACCGATAGGATTTTTTGGGGTCGATACCGATACCGATTTTAACAAACACTTGTTCCGATACCGATATTTGTTACTTCCTCTCTTATTTGAAATTTTGGCATCAAAATAGATAGTATTTTGATCGTGTTTTAAATCAGCAAAGTTCAAAAACACCTGCTTTAAATTATACTAGCAGTTTTATTGCTGTACCATCAAATAATTTCTAATGAACATGGATTGATCCATTTAACATTCAGCAGGCCTACATAAATACAACAGAACAAAGATACATATTAAATAAACAGTGCTTTTTAGGTAGGTTTAACAGTTTTCAGGTACAGAAATAAAGTAAACAAATGTAAAGTAACTTCACTGCATAAATTAAATGCATATTAATCCTTCTTTATTGTAACAGACTTTATTATGATTAATCTTCTAATTTGTTTTTGTATACAATAAAAAAAATTTTTTTTTAAGTTTAAATATGTATGAGATCTCCTTTACTAAGGCGGGACTCTTATTTTGACAGGTTTTCTAGTCTACGTCAGCGCTAACATTATATGGGTAATGAAAGCACGCAGTTTTTCGGATTTAAAGTTTGTCAGTTTATTAAGCAAGCATCCCCCCCCCCCGAAACGGCATAAGATCTGTATATATTTGTTTACTGTTAGTTGTAATAAGTGTTTTGTGTAATTCGCTGTATGTTGATGATAATGCAACTGAGAGAGAGTTTAATGTGCACTTCTCGTGCTGTGTTTTGTTTAGCTCTTATGGTGATTTTTTTGGAGTGAAAAAGGACTCACACTTAATAAAACATCAGTAAAGTTTTAGTCATCATTCAGATGAGGTCCGCTACACTTATGAAAGTTACAAAAGTTATTTAGTCAAGAATAGTGTGCGATCTTTTGTCTTTTGTTATTTGATTAGCATTAAAGTGCAGACAGCAGCGCTAGGATTATGCA